>NC_088224.1:86980454-87002954 GCF_036934945.1 Oncorhynchus masou masou
GAAGAACAGTCCACCGCAGACCCTGATCATAGCGGAACAGACAAATGAAGAACCCAAAGCCCAGGGTATCTCACCTCCTCTTAGCAACCCCTCTGTCAGCCACCCTGATAGCCCTCCTGACAACCTCCCCACACACACCGAGGACATACACTAGACACAGGGTGTACTCCTTATGGGAAATATATAAAATAAAATAAACTTTTCCCAAACACGGTGTCTAAACTCTGGTGTCCAAACACGCAGTGCGCCCTAGACCTTCTGTCTGAGGACCAACTAGGTTCACCCAGCGCGCCCTAGACCTTCTGTCTGAGGACCAACTAGGTTCACCCAGCGCACCCTAGACCTTCTGTCTGAGGACAGCAGCGCCCTAGACCTTCTGTCTGAGGACCAACTAGGTTCATCCAGCTGAGCCCTTCAGACCTTCTGTCTGAGGACCAACTAGGTTCACCCAGCACGCCCCCAGCAGACCTTCTGTCTGAGGACCAACTAGGTTAACCCAGCGCGCCCTAGACCTTCTGTCTGAGGACCAACTAGGTTCACCCAGCGCACCCTAGACCTTCTGTCTGAGGACCAACTAGGTTCACCCAGCGCGCCCTAGACCTTCTGTCTGAGGACCAACTAGGTTCACCCAGCTACATAATAATACACACAGGCACAAATGTCCTGAGAGTACAGCAGGAAAGGATGGCCACAGCACTCACAGGGAGTGACTGAAAAAGCTTCCTCTACTTTCCCCAATGCACAAGTAGTTATCTCCACCCTGCTACCGTAAAAAGATTTCCACCCTGCTACCAGACAGCAGGTAAATGCAAGTATTTCCCATGACTGTGCCTCAAAACCAAATGTTTACCTGGCCCACCATTCCACCCTGGACTTGAACAGCCTTTATGACCAGGTCCACCTATACAAGGCAGCAGTGCCCACCTTCGCACGGACCTTAAAGGACATCACTCTTTTTTCTTTTTTTAACCTTTATTTAACTAGGCAAGTCAGTTAAACCTCTTGAAACTCCCCATCCCGGATCCGGGATCGTGACTAAAGCCTCAGGCTCATTAGCATAACGCAACGTTAACGATTTCTGAAAATCGCAAATAAAATGAAAATAATGCGTCTGCTCTCAAGCTTAGCCTTTTCTTAACACCACTGTCATCTCAGATTTTCTAAATATGCTTTTGAACCATAGAAATTGACTAATTTGTGTAAGAGTATGCAAAGCTAGCTTAGCATTTTGAGTAGCATTTAGCACGCAACATTTTCACAAAAACCAGATAACCAAATAAATAAAATCATTTACCTTTGAAGAGCTTCGGATGTTTTCAATGAGGAGACTCTCAGTTACATACCAAATGCGCAGTTTTTCCTGAAAGCGTCTGTGTGTAGGAGAAATCGTTCCGTTTTGTACATCGCATCTGGCTACCGAAACGAACCGAAAATTCAGTCACCTACAACGTCAAACTTTTTCCGAATTAACTCCATAATATCGCCCGAAACATGGCAAACGTTGTTTGGAATCAATCCTCAAGGTGTTTTTTCACATATATCTTCATTGATATATCGTTTGTGGAAGCTTGCATTCTTCTCTAAATTCCATGGAAAAATACTTGCAGCTGACTTTTTGCGCACCAATTTCGGAGCAGGACACCGGCGGACACCTGGTAAATGTGGTCTCTTATGGTCAATCTTCCAATGATATGCCTACAAATACGTCACAATGCTGCAGACACCTTGGGGAAACGACAGAAAGGGCAGACTTACTCCTCTCGCATTCACAGCCATATAAGGAGACAATGGAAAACAGAGCCTCAAAAATCCTGCTCATTTCCTGGATGCCGTCTCATCTTGGTTTTGCCTGAAGCTCACGTTCTAGGGCACGCACAGAAAATATCTTGGTAGTTCTGGACACGTCAGTGTGTTTTCTTTCGAAAGCTATCAATTATATGCATAGTCGAGCATCTTTTTGTGACAAAATATCTTGTTTAAAACGGGAACGTTTTTCATCCAAAAATGAAATAGTGCCCCCATAGCATCAAGAGGTTAAGAACAAATTCTTATTTTCAATGACGGCCTAGGAACAGTGGGTTAACTTCTTCGATATAGGGGGCACTCTTTTAATTTTTGGATAAAAAAACGTTCCCGTTTTAAACAAGATATTTTGTCACGAAAAGATGCTCGACTATGCATATAATTGACAGCTTTGGAAAGAAAACACTCTGACGTTTCCAAAACTGCAAAGATTTTATCTGTGAGTGCCACAGAACTGATGCTACAGGTGAAACCAAGATGAAATTTCAAACAGGAAATGGCCCAGATTTTGAGGGCGCTGTGTTCCAATGTCTCCTTATATGGCTGTGAATGCGCCAGGAATGAGCCTACACTTTCTGTCGTTTCCCCAAGGTGTCTGCAGCATTGTGACGTATTTGTAGGCATATCATTGGAAGATTGACCATACAAGACTACATTTTCCAGGTGCCCGCTTGGTGTCCTCCGTTGAAATTATTGCGTAATCTCCAGCTGCGTGCATTTTACCATTTGCTTCAAAGGAGAAAGTCAACTGCCATGAATAATTTATCATCGAATAGATATGTGAAAAACACCTTGAGGATTGATTCTAAACAACGTTTGCCATGTTTCTGTCGATATTATGGAGTTAATTTGGAAAAAGGTTTGGCGTTGTAATGACTGAATTTTCTGGGGTTTTTTTCTTAGCCAAACGTGATGAACAAAACGGAGCGATATCTCCTACACAAATAAAAAAAAATGGAAAAACAACATTTGCTATCTAACTGAGAGTCTCCTCATTGAAAACATCCGAAGTTCTTCAAAGGTAAATTATTTTATTTGAATGCTTTTCTTGTTTTTGTGAAAATTTTGCCTGCTGAATGCTAGGCTTAATGCTATGCTAGCTATCAATACTCTTACACAATTGCTTGTGTAGCTATGGTTGAAAAGCATATTTTGAAAATCTGAGATGACAGTGTTGTTAACAAAAAGCTAAGCTTGTGAGTGAATATATTTCTTTAATTTCATTTGCGATTTTCATGAATAGTTAAAGTTGCGTTATGCTAATGAGCTTGAGGCTATGATTACGCTCCCGGATATGGGATTGCTCGACGCTAGTGGTTAACTGCCTGTACAGGGGCAGGACGACAGATTTGTACCTTGCCGCAATATATCATAGAGGACCCACGCCAAGAGGACCTACATCCAGACCACAACACCATCAGCCACATCCACACCCCCACCCCAACCAATCAACACCTCCCCAAGTCAATAATGCCCACTCCCCATTTAGGCTCCCTCAGATCGGACCAATGCCCTTCCTGCCCACCCCATGCACCCCATACCCGCAAACAGGCCCAAACCCCACTCTTACACTAGCCCAAGCCAATGGCATGTACCAGATTCTCAGCAGGCTCGGTTCACACTTACTGGCATGAGGCCAAACCACACAACCAACAACAGTGGACACTTTATGGAACACAAATCCTTCACTATCTCATCCTGGAATATCCAAGGCCAAAGGTCATTGGCCTTTGGCCTAAAGAGCAGGAATCCGGACTTCATCAAAGAAATCGGAAATACAGACATTGCCATCCTAGACGAAGCATGGTATAGAGGAGACGGACCCACTGGTTGCCCTCTAGGTAACAGAGAGCTGGTAGTTCCCTCCACCAAACTACCAGGGGTGAAACAGGGAAGGGACTCAGGGGGTATGCTAATTTGGTATAGAGCAGACCTAACTCACTCTATTTAATGAATCAAAACAGGAATATTTTACATTTGTCTAAATATTCAAAAGGAAATTATCTTAACAGAGAAGAATTTCCTCCTGTGTGCTACCTATATCCCCCACTAGAATCCCCATACTTTAAATAAGACAGCTTTTCCATTATGGAGGGGGAAATCAATAATTTCCAGGCCCAGTGACATGTGCTAGTCTGTGGTAACCTAAATGCCAGAACCAGACAAGAACCTGAAACCCTCAGCACAAAGGGGGGTCACAAACACCTGCCTGGAGGTGACAGCATTCCCTCCCCCATATGCCCCCTAGGTACAACTATGACAACATAACCAACAAAAACAGATCACATCTCCTGCAGCTCTGTCACATGCATGGTAAGTATATAGTCAATGGTAGGCTTCAACGGGACTCCTATGGTAGGTACACTTATAACTCTTCTCTTGGCAGCAGTACTGTAGACTACTTAATGACTGACCTCTACCCAAAGTCTCTCAGAGCGTTCACAGTCAGCCCAATGACACCCCTATCAGATCACAGCAAAATCACAGTCTACTTGAACAGAGCATTAGTCAATCATGAGGCATCAAAGCCAAAATAACTGAGAGATATTAAGAAATGCTATAGGTGGAAGGAATGTAGTGTGGAAACCTACCAAAAGCCTCCCAAAAAACAATTAGGCAACAACAAATTAAATTCCTTTTTGACAACTTCCTGGACAAAACATTTGACTGTAATAGTGAAGGTGTAAGCTTGGCAGTAGAAAATCTAAACAGTATATTTGACCTCTCAGCTTCCCTATCAATCAAAAAATGGCAAACAGAAAACAAAAGAAAATGAAAAACAATGACAAGTGGTTTGATGAACAATGCAAAAACCTACGAAAGAAATTTAGAAACCTGTCCAACCAAAAATATAGAAACCCAGAAAACCTGAGTCTACGCCTTCACTATGGCGAATCACTAAAACAATACAGAAAGACACAATACAGAAACATGCAAAAGAAAAAGAGGGAAAAACCCGTCAGAAATCAGCTGAATGTAATTGAAGTATCCATAGACCCACTTCTTGGGAAATTGGAAAACACTAAGCAAACAACAACACAAAGAATCAAATATCTAAAATGGAGATATATGAGAAATTCACTTCTCCAATATTTTTGGCTCTTTAATTAGGGATAGGCATCCCGTCAACAGGACAGTTGTAAATCACGCAGTGCCGTGTGTCACGATCGCAGATTTTAGAGAAACAACAAATGTCGGTACATATAAGTGTCTTATATCGGCTGAAAGCTTAACTTCTTGTTAATTTAACTGCACTGTCCAATTTACAGTAGCTATTACTGCAAAAAAATGCCATGCTATTGTTTGAGGAGACAAAACACTTTTTTTCACCGCTTTAGGTTTGATAAACGCACCTCTGAAGGTGAAATGTGGACTTACATTCTGAAATCTTCCTCTGATTTATTATATAAAGGCTCCCAGAGATAACATGAAGTGTAGTTTTGGTAGATCATATCCTAAAAAGGTACATATAGCAAGCACGATCAATTTTGAATTTCCACTTGTTCAATTTGCAAAGAAAGGAATCTATGAAAATTTAACCCTGAACGTCATCTCAACCAGTCAAATCATGTTCTTATTTATTCCTCAGAGATCCTAGAACATAACCAGACTTCACTATATCTTTAGGGGTGTAGTATATCCTATAGGACACCAAATTTGACCAGAGAGCGACGGCTTCATGGCGTGCCGATGATGAGCGCAGTCTTCACCTAATTGACTGTAACTTTGTCCAATAACCACCAATTGGGGTCAAACAAAGCTAGCTAGATAGCCAATGAGCTGGGCTTTAGGGGAGTATCAGGAAACCCTGTATCTGTCGCAAAATATTGCTGCTAATCTTGTGCGACAGCAAGCATTTTCCTTTTGGACAAAGTCTAAGAATATGGATAGTTACGAACTTATGAAAACTGGGTGTTTGCAAATGTTTTACTTATAATATGGCTACTAATACTGGAAAAGCTCAATCAAAGTCCAAGTACACGGATTTGACGATATTCTTGCAGAAAAATGTTTATGTGAATGTAAACGTCTCCTCGATTTGTTCAAATGTACCTGGGTGACTTCAAACTAAATGTCATGTAGTTCACTCATACTTTAATTAAGTTATCCATCTGAAACTTTGGACATACACTGCTGCCATCTTGTGGACACCATCATAATTACAACCAGATGGAATGCTAGATTTGGGACCTTTCTGTTGCATTTCAAAGATGGTAGAATAAAGAAAGAAAATGTAGTTTTTTCTTTGTATTTTCTTCTACCAGATCTATTGTGTTATATTATATTACATTAAATACACATTTCCTCAAACTTCAAAGTGTTTCCTTTCAAATGGTGACAAGAATATGCATATCCTTGCTTCAGGGTAGCGTCCCACCTTGTCAACATCAAGTGGAATTGCAAGGCGCCAAATTCAAAACAACAGATATCCAATAATTAATATTCCTCAAACATACAAATATTATGCACCATTGTAAAGATAAACTTCTTGAATATTCAACCACACTATCCGATTTCAAAAAGGCTTTACGGCGAAAGTACACCATCTGATTATGTTAGGTCAGCGCCTAGTCACAGAAAACCATACAGCCATTTTCCAGCCGTGAAGAGGGCTCACAAAATTCCGAAATAGCGATTACATTAATCACTAACCTTTGATGATCTTCAAGAGATGGCACTCACAGAACTTCATGTTAGAAAATAAATGTGTGTTTTGTTTGATAAAGTGAATCTCTATGTCCAAAAAACTCAGTTGAAATTGGCATGTTATGTACAGTAATCATTGTCTCAAACAAACATCAGGTGAAAGTGCAGAGAGCAACATTTTTACAGAAATGCTCATCATAAACATTAATGAAAGATACAAGTATTTTTTATTTATATTTTACTAGGCAAGTCAGTTAAGAACAAATTCTTATTTTCAATGACGGCCTAGGTTAATTGCCTGTTCAGGAGCAGAACGACAGAATTGTCAGCTCGGGGATTTGAACTTGCAACCTTCTGGTTACTAGTCCACCGCTCCAACCACTAGGCTACCCTGCCGTTTAACATATGATAAAGATAAACTTCTCCTTAATGCAACAGCTGGGTCTGATTTCAAAAAGGCTTTACGGCAAAAGCATATCATGCGAATATGTTAGGTCAGCGCCTAACCACAGAAAACCATCAGCCATTTTCCAAACCAAGGAGAGGTGTTACAAAAGTCAGAAATAGCGTGAAAATGAACCTTTGATGATCTTCAGCTGGTGGCACTCCCAGGTCTCCATGTAGACAATAAATGCTTGTTTTGTTCAATAATGTCCTTCTTTGTGGCCAAAAACCATAAAGAGTACATTAAACAATGTTAAAACAGTGTTTAAAATCAATTCTCAGGTTGTTTTTGTCATAAATAATCAATCATTTTCCAACCGGACAAAAGCTTTGTCAATAGAAAAGGTAAACAAGAAATGCGCGCTCCCGATCACACGCTGGGCTCATGGTTGGAAATGTCTACTGTCCACTCATTGAACATGGTGTATCTCCCTAATTTTTCAGAGTAAAAGCCTGAAACAATGCCTAAAGACTGGCCACATGTAGAAGAAGCCATAGAGATCATGAACTGGGTCCTAAGTCTTTGTATGGTGGATAGGCTTTCAATTGAAAAACAGCCTTTTAAAATAATAGTACACCCTGGATGGATTTTCCTCGGGTTTATGCCTGCCATATGAGATCTGTTATACTCATAGATATTGTTTTAACAGTTTTGGAAACATTAGAGTGTTTTCTATCCATAACTACTAATTATATGCATATCCTAGCTTCTCTGCCTCAGTAGCAGGCAGTTTCATTTGGGCACGCTTTTCATCCAAAATTGCGAATGCTGCCTCCTACCCTAGTGAAGTTAAACTATATAACATAATTTTTAGCTCTGGCATCTTCCCCAATATTTGGAACCATGGAAATACCACCCAAATCCACAAACGTGGAGACAATAACTACCATGGGATATGAGTCAACAGCAACCTTGGGAAAATCCTCTGCATTATCATTAATAGCAGGCTTGTACATTTCCTCAATGAAAACAATGTACCGAGCAAATGTCAAATTGGCTTTTTACCCAATTATTGTTTGACAGACCACATATTCAACCTGCACACCCTAATTGACAAACAAATAAAACTAAACAAAGGCAAAGTCTTCTCCTGCCTTGTTGATTTCAAAAAAGCTTTGAACTCAATATGGCATGAGGGTCTACTATACAAATTTAAGGAAAGTGGTGCTGTGGAACAAACATAAGACGTTATAAAATCCATGTAACCAAACAACACGTCTGCAGTTAAAACAGGCAAACAACAAAACACTTTTCTTTCTACAAGGTCGTGGAGTGTGACAGTGATGCAGCTTAAGCCCCACTCTCCTCAACATATGTATCAACAAATTGGCAAGGGCACCAGAAATGTCTGCAGCACCTTGTCTCACACGAATATAATCTGAAGTCAAAGGTCCACTGTTTGCTGATGATCTGGTGCTTATGTCACCAATCAAGGAGGGCCTAGAGCAGCACCTAGACCTTCTGCACAGGTTCTGCCAGACCGGGACCCTGACAGTAAATCTCAGTCTGACCAAAAAAGGTCCAGTCACCAGGACCACAAATACAAATTCCATCTAGACACCGTTGCCCGAGAACACACGAAAAACTATACATTCCTTGGCCTAAACAGTGCCACAGGTAACGAACACAGACACAAGGCAAGAAGGGCCTTCTATGCCATCAAAAGGAACATGAAATTTGACATACCATTTAGGATATGGCTAAACATGCTTGAATCAGTTTTAGAACCCATTATTATTACCCATTATGGTTGTGAGGTCTGGGGTCTGCTCACCAACCAAGAATTCACAAAATGGGATAAACACCAAATTGAGACTCTCCAAGCAGAATTCTGCAAAACATATCCTCTGTGTACAACGTAAAACACAAAATATTGCCTGCGGAGCAGAAATAGGCGTAAACCAGCTAATTATCCAAATCCAGAAAAGAGATGTTAAATTCTACAACCACCTAAAAGGAAGCGATTCCCAAACCTTCCATAACAACGCCATCGCCTACAGAGAGATGAACCTGGAGAAGAGTCCCCTCAGCAAGCTGGTCCTGGGGCTCTGTTCACAAACAGAAACAGACCCCACAATGCACCAGGACAGCAAGGCAATTAGACCGAACCAAATCATGAGAAAACAAAAAGATAATTACTGACTCATTGAAAAGAATCAACAAACAAAAAGAGCAAACTAGAAGGCATTTGGCTCTAAAAAGAGAGTAGACAGTGACAGAATACCTGACAACTGTGACTGATCCAAACTTAAGGAAAGCTTTGACTATGTACAGACTCAGTGAGAATAAACTTGCTATTGAGAAAGGCCGCCGTAGGCAGACCTGGCTCTCAAGAGAAGACAGGCTATGAGTACACCACAAAATGAGCTGGAAACTGAGCTGCACTTCCTAACATCCTGCCAATTGTATAACCATATTAGAAACACATTTTTCCCTCAGAATACACAGATCCACAAAGAATTAGAAAACAAACCCAATTTAGATAAACTCCCAAATCTACTAAGTGTAATTCCACAGTGTGCCATGACAGCAGCAAGATTTGTGACCTGTTGCCACAAGAAAAGGGCAACCAGTGAAGAACAAACACCATTGTAAATACAACCAATATACAGTAATTGTTTATATATTTTCCCCTTTTGTACTTTAACAATTTACACATCATTACAACACTGTATATATACATAATATGACATTTGAAATGTCTTTATTCTTTTGGATGTTTTGTGAGTGTAATGTTGTTTATTTCTCTTTTGTTAATTATCTACCAACACATGTTTCTCATGCCAATAAAGCCCCTTAAATTGAGAGAGAGTGAATGAGTGAGTGAGTGAGTGAGTGAGTGATTGAGTGAGTGAGTGTGTGAGAGAGAGAGAGAGAGAGAGAGAGAGAGAGAGAGAGAGAGACCACAGACCACTCAGCATAACATATAACGTAGGCGATATATACATCAATTCCCTGACTAAGAATGTGATCATACATCGTGTGGTGTCATCCTGCAACCGGCACAGTAATTGAACTCTGACCCAGTAACTGAACTCTGACACAGTACTTGCCTCATAGGTTTATAAGTTACGTTAACTTCTTGGTGACAGGGGGCAGTATTTTCACGTCCGGATGAAATGCATGCCCAAATTCAACTGCCTGCTACTCATCCCCAGAAGATAAAATATGCATAGTATTAATAGATCTACATAGAAAACACTCTGAAGTTTCTAAAACTTTTTGAATCATGTCTGTGAATATAAAATAACTTATTTAGCATGCGAAACCCCGAGGACAAACCTTTCACATATTTTTTGAGGTCACTCTCCTTTCAATGGGCTTTCATTGGGAATCCAGATTTCTAAGAGACCTTAGTGCAATTCCTACCGCTTCCACTGGATGTCACCAGTCTTTAGAAATTGTTTGAGGTTTTCCATTATGTAAAGAAGAAGTAGCCCTGTTCAGAACAAGGGTCACTTGTAGCGAACTGTTAGATAGAGGCGCGTGCCCAGAAAACTAGCTATAGTTTTCCTCCGGTATTGAACAAAGATCATCCCGTCTTCAATTTTATCGATTATTTACATTAAAAAAATAGCTAAAGTTGTATTACAAAAGTAGTTAGAAATGTTTTGGCAACGTTTTCAGGTAACTTCGGAGATATTTTCTAGTCACATTGCACAAATTGGAACCGGTGTTTTTCTGGATCACGCGCCAAATAAATGGACATTTTGGATATATATCGACGGAATTAATTGAACAAAAGGACCATTTGTGATGTTTATGAGACATATTGGAGTACCAACAAAAGAAGCTTGTCAAAGGTAAGGCATGAAGTATATTTTATTTCTGCATTTTGTGTCGCATCTGCAGGGTTGAAATATGCTTTTCTCTCTTTGTTACGGAGGTGCTATCCTCAGATAATAACATTGTTTGCTTTTGCCGAAAAGCCTTTTTGAAATGTGACATGTTGGCTGGATTGCCAACAAGTGTAGCTTTAATTTGCAATCTTGCATTTGTGATTTAATTAAGGGTATCTGTTGTGGTATTCCAGGAGGTCTACCCCGGGGGATGGTAATAAAGCGGTGGTACGTGAGACAACGTTGGCTCCCTCTGCTGGGAATATGGGAGCTGGGCACACCGACATGGACAGCTAAGTGGAGGTAATTAGAGGAAAGTGCCAACCAGCCGTGGAGGCTAAGAAACAGGAGCACCATGGCACACTGTGGGAGAGAAGGGAGAGAGATGGAAACCAGTTAAGAAAGAGAAGGAAGACCGAGCAAAACCTAAGTAATTATTTTGATATATTTATTTTCTGTCTTAGTAAAGTTGTTTTTGAGGACTACTGAAAGTAAAGGGGCTGAATAATTTTGCACGCCCAATTTTTTAGTTTTTGATTTGTTAAAAAAGTTTGAAATATCCAATAAATGTCGTTCCACTTCATGATTGTGTCCCACTTGTTGTTGATTCTTCACAAAAAAATACAGTTTATGTTTGAAGCCTGAAATGTGTCAAAAGGTCGCAAAGTTCAAGGGGGCCGAATACTTTCGCAAGGCACTGTATATATATATATATATATATACATATACAGTTGAAGTCAGAAGTTGAAGTCAGAAGTTCACATACACTTAGGTTGGAGTAATTAAAACTCGTTTTTCAACCACTCCACACATTTCTTGTTAACAAACTATAGTTTTGGCAAGTTGGTTCAGACACCTACCTTGTGAATGTCAGAAGTAATTTTTCCAATAATTGTTTACAAACAGATTATTTCACTTATAATTCACTGTATCACAATTCCAGAGTGTCAGAAGTTTACATACATTAAGTTGACTGTGCCTTTAAACAGCTTGGAAAATTCCAGAAAATGATGTCATGGCTTCAGAATCATTTGAGTCAATTGGAGGTGTACCTTATGCATTTCAAGGCCTACTTTCAAACTCAGTGCCTCTTTGCTTGACAGCAATATCCAAATGCATGAAGGTACCACGTCCATCTGTACAAACAATATTCCGCAAGTATAAACACCATGGGACCACGCAGCCGTCATGCCGCTCAAGAAGGAGACTCCTTCTGTCCTCGAGATGAACAGACCTTGGTGCGAAAAGTGCAAAGCAGTCCCTGGACAACAGCAAAGGACCTTGACCTTGTGAAGTTGCTGGAGGAAACAATTACAAAAGTTTCTATATCCACAGTAAAACGAGATATTGACATAACCTGAAAGGCAGCTCAGCAAGGAAGATGTCACTGCTCCAAAACCGCCATACAAAAGCCCGACTACGGTTTGCAACTGCACATGGGGACAAAGATCGTACTTTTTGAATAAATGTACTCTGGTCTGATGAAACAAAAATAGAACTGCTTGGCCATAATGAACATCGTTATGTTTGGAGGAAAAAGGGGGTGGCTTGCAAGCTGAAGAACACCATCCCAACCTTGAAGCACGGGGGTGACAGCATCATGTTCTGCGGGTGCTTTGCTGTAGGAGGGACTGGTGCACTTCACAAAATAGATGGCATCATGAGGTAGGAAAATATGTGAATATATTGAAGCAACATATCAAGACATCATTCAGGAAGTTAAAGCTTGGTCGCAAATGTATCTTCCAACTGGACATGACCCCAAGCATACTTCCAAAGTTATGGCAAAATGGCATAAGGACAACAAAGTCAAGGTATTTGAGTGGCCATCACAAAGCCCTGACCTCAATCCTATAGAAAATGTATTGTAGAACTGAAAGAAATGTGTGTGAGCAAGGAGGCCTACAATACCGACTCAGTTACAACAGCTCTGTCAGGAGGAATGGGCCACAATTCACCGTACTTATTGTGAGAAGCTTGTGGAAGGCTTCCCGAAAAATTTGACCCAAGTTAAACAATTTCAAGGCAATGCTACCAAATACTCATTGAGTGTATGTAAACTGTTGAAATGAATAAAAGCTGAAATAAATAATTCTCTCTGCTATTATTCTCACATTTCACATTCTTATAATAAAGTGGTGATCCTAACTGACCTAAAACATATAATTTGTCCCAGGATTAAATATCAGGAATTGTGAAAAACTGATTTTAAATGTCTGCTAAGGTGTATGCAAACTTCCGACTTCAACTATATATGTATATATGCGTGTGTGTGTGTGTGTATGTATGTATGTATGTATGTGTGAAGGCCTAGCTAGCAGATGTAAATGTTACTTTGAGGCAGCCAACTCTGAACCAGTGACAGAAATACTCTGTGTTCAGTGTTACGGAGCTGACAAACTGTCAGTGTGACGTCTGAATTACGTTCCCTTCACAGCTGTATGCAGTGAACCCAGGCCCAGAAATGTCTTTATAGGAGGATTTGTAGTATGGAATTTGTGAAAACTGGCAGGTTTAGAAAAATAATACAGCACTGACAAACCTTGTTCAAAAGAAAAATTCATCTTTTGTTTTTCAGAAGTCACAGTAAGTGGTCCAGTATGTACTACATCAAATGCCTTTCTGTCTGTGTGCCCTCTTCACTTATGAGGACCCTCAGGTTTTATGAGTTCTCTTGGTGTGGGAGTGCTCTTGTGTTTGTACTGCAAAAACACTAACATTTGTAGTATGAATATGGATTATACATTTTGAGTTAAATTATGACAGTATTCATTGCCCAGAAAAAAGAAATATGAAGGCCAATGTGGTAGTGACATTGTGTCAATGACTCAATAACGATTATATGGGAGTGGGCATCATTTAATCTCCCTTGGCTGGGAGATTAAAGGGTCAGAATTCATGTGTCCTTCCCTTGACTGGGAGATTAAAGGGTCAGAAATCATGTGTCCTTCCCTTGGCTGGGAGATTAAAGGGTCAGAATTCATGTGTCCTTCACTTGGCTGGGAGATTAAAGGGTCAGAATTCAAGCGTCCTTCCCTTGGCTGGGAGATTAAAGGGTCAGAATTCAAGCGTCCTTCCCTTGGCTGGGAGATTAAAGGGTCAGAATTCAAGTGACCTTCCCTTGGCTGGGAGATTAAAGGGTCAGAATTCAAGCGTCCTTCCCTTGGCTGGGAGATTAAAGGGTCAGAATTCAAGCGTCCTTCCCTTGGCTGGGAGATTAAAGGGTCAGAATTCCAACCAACTCTCACATTCTCATGTCAGAATTATTAGTCCATCCATGTTTCTCAAACACCAAATTATAAGCTATATATATATTTGTTTTTGTACCACTGGATTCAAAACATACATCCTAGCACTAAAACTTACATGAAGGTAACAGCACTCACTGTTGCCCCTAGTGGCCGGTTTCCATGTCATCTCCCAACGTCCTCAGACATGGATAGATGCTGAATATTGACTTGTATTACAGGTGACCTAGAATTCAAGCGTCCTTCACTTGGCTTGGAGACAAAAGTTTCAGACTTCAGGAGTCCGTCACTTGGCTGGGAGATAAAAGGCTCAGAATTCAAGTGTCCTTCCCTTGGATGGAAGATGCACAATCGAGAGCATCCTGTCGGGCTGTATCACGCCTGGTACGGCAACTTATGGTTGTGGTGGAGACCCACAACCGTAAGGCTCTCCAGAGGGTAGTGAGGTCTGCACAACGCATCACCAGGGGCAAACTACCTGCCCTCCAGGACACCTACACCACCCGATGTCACAGGAAGGCCATAAAGATCATCAAGGACAATAACCACCCGAGCCATTGCCTGTTCACCCCGCTATCATCCAGAAGGCGAGGTCAGTACAGGTGCATCAAAGCAGGGACCGTGAGACTGAAAAACAGCTTCTATTTCAAGGCCATCAGACTGTTAAACAGCCACCACTAACGTTGAGTGGCTGCTGCCAACACACTGACTCAACAACAGCCACTTTAATAATGGAAATTGATGTAAAATATATCACTAGCCACTTCGACTTCATATGGCTGCAGGGGCAGTATTGAGTAGCTTGAATGAAAAGGTGCCCATTGTAAACGGCCAGCTCCTCAGTCTGTTGCTATTATTAGTATTGGATAGAAAACACTCCAAAGTTTCCAAAACTGTCAAAATATTGCCTTTGACATGTTTCTGTGGACATTATGGAAACTATTTGAAATTTTCGTCTGCGTTGTGGTGACCGCTCTTTCCTATGGATTTCTGAACATAACGCGACCAACAAACGGAGGTATTTTGGATATAAAAATCATCTTTATGGACCAAACGGAACATTTGTTGTGTAACTGGGAGTCTCGTGAGTGAAAACATCCGAAGATCATCAAAGGTAAACGATTAGTTTGATTGCTTTTCTGATTTTCGTAACCGAGCTACCTGATGCTAAGTGTACTTAATGTTTATCGTGCGATCGATAAACTTACACAAACGCTTGGATTGCTTTCGCTGTAGAGCATAATTTCAAAATCTGACACGACAGGTGGATTAACAAAAGGCTAAGCTGTGTTTTCCTATATTGCACTTGTGATTTCATGAATATAAATATTTATAGTAATATTTATTGTATGTAGCGCTATGCTATTCAGCGGTTGTTGATGACACTTATCCCGATAGGGGGATAGCGGCCATAACAGGTTTTAAACAATGCTACTTAATGCAATGTTTACATACCCTAAATTACTCATCTCATATGTATATGTATAAACTGTACTCTATATCATCTACTGCATCTTTATGTAATATATGTATCACTAGCCACTTTAACTTTGCCACTTTGTTTACATACCCTACATTACTCATCTCATATGTATATACTTTACTCGATACCATCTACTGCATCTTGCCTATGCCGTTCTACCATCACTCATTCATATCTTTATGTACATATTCTTTATCCCTTTACATGTGTGTGTATAAGGTAGTAGTTTTGGAATTGTTAGGTTAGATTACTCATTGGTTATTACTGCACTGTCGGAACTAGTAGCACAAGCATTTCGCTACACTTGCATTAACATCTGCTAACCATGTGTATGTGACCAATAAATTTGATTTGATTTGAGATTAATGGGTTAGATACCCTGTTGAGTGTAGGGGGCAGTATTTTGATGTTTGGATGTAAAACTTACCCAAATGAAACTGCATATTTCTCAGGCCCAGAATCTAGAATATACATATAATTGTCGGATTAGGATAGAAAACACTCCAAAACTGTCAAAATATTGTCTGTGAGTATAAAGAGAACTGATATTGCAGGCGAAAATCTGAGGAAAATCCAACCAGGAAGTGGCTTCTATTTTGAAAGTTCCATGTTCCATAGCCTGCCTTCACTCTATTTAAAGGGATATCAACCAAATTCATTTTCCTATGGCTTCCCCATGGTGTGAATAGTCTTTAGACATAGTTTCAGGCTTTTATTTTGAAAATGAGCGAGAAAGATTACATCGCGTAAGGGGATAGCTGGGTGCCAGCAGCATTTTACATGCGCAACAGCTTGGAGCAGCAATTTTCTCTCACTCTCCTATTGAAGAAGCTACA
Source organism: Oncorhynchus masou masou (assembly GCF_036934945.1). NCBI lineage: Eukaryota > Metazoa > Chordata > Actinopteri > Salmoniformes > Salmonidae > Oncorhynchus > Oncorhynchus masou. The sequence continues at coordinate 86,996,756 of NC_088224.1, forward strand.
GTCCCGGTTGATATATTATCGATTAAATATTGTAAAAACAACATGAGGATTCATTATAAAAACACGTTTGACATGTTTCTACGAATGGATACTATTTGGAATTTTCGTCTGCAATGTCGTAACCGCTCGAGCCTGTGGATTTCTGAACATAACTCGCCAACCAAATGGAGGTATTTTGGATATAAAAATAATCTTTATGGACCAAAAGGAACATTTATTGTGTAACTGGGAGTCTTGTGAGTGCAAACATCCGAAGATCATCAAAAGTAAGCAATTTAATTTATTGCTTTTCTGACTTTCGTGACCAATCTACTTGGCTGCTAGCTGTTTGTAATATTTTGTCTACCGAGAAAGATGTCCTTACATAAACAAAAAGCTTTATTGAAATCTGACACGCCAGGTGGATTAACAACAAGCTAGGGTGTGATTTGCTATATTGCACTTCTGATTTCATGAAAATTAAATATTTTTGGTAATTTAATTTGGATTTGGCGCTTTGCAATTCAGCGGATGTTGATGAAAATGATCCCGCTAACGGGATGGGTGCATCAAGAAGATATCAAGCATCCTTCCCTTGGCTTGGAGATTAATGGGTCAGATATCAAGCATCCTTCCCTTGGCTGGGAGATTAATGGGTCAGAGAGTCAGCAGATGAAACATTAAGGAAACAAAAGCCTTGAATTATTTATTCATAGACGTGATCACGAGGGAAAACCTCCTCAACACACAGACACAGCTTTTACATCTCTCTGTTACAGAAAGAGAGAGAGAGCGAGCGAGAGAGAGGGAGAGAGAGAGAGAGAGAGAGAGCGGGAGAGAGAGAGAGAGAGGGAGAGAGAGAGAGAGAGAGAGAGAGAGAGAGAGTGAGAGTAGTCGAAATCTGTAGAGGCACATCAGCAGGTGTAATGCTGTCCACAGAACTCTGGTAGAAAACCACACAACTACACACAGAAAAATACACACAAGCACACACACTGAGACACTTACACACTGGAACACAGACTGAGACACATACACACTGGCACACACTCTGAGACACACACACACACTAGCACACACACTGAGACACATACACACATTTACAGGACTGTGATAGAAATGGAGCCTTCATATTCAGAGAAACAGAGGACCTCTGTCTGTTCCAGGAGAGAGATAAACAATGGCATACAGAAGCAGAAGAAAGGAAAGGAGATTGGAGCTAGTGATTTTGGAAAAGAATGAAAGGATAATGCTTTTAGATTGATTGAGTTTTTTTGAGAAGGTAATTGTGTAATTTTCTGAGAAAATTTTGCTTTGTATTTGAAGAAAATGTTTCATTCTTTTTTTAGGACTTTTAAGCACAAAGAGATGGTGGCCCATTAAACACATCAGCTTCATAAATAAAGGTGGAAAAAAATGAAGGTAATTCTTCTCCCCAAAAAACATTCGGAAGTAGAATAAGTATGTCTGTGAGTGAACATAATGTAGTTGGAGGTCAGAGGTCATTCAGACACTCTCTGTCTGATAGAAGGATGTGAGTCTGGATCCCCATAGGAAATAAACATGGTTATTCAGTAAGGTAAAGCAATGTTCTCTGCTCCTACATCTCATTTCAACAGAGCTACAGTATAAAGGGAAATAAAAGGGAGAGAGTGTGATTGAGTGTCCATGAGTGTACGAGTCTATGTTTATACGTCTTCAGTCAGTTCATGCCACCTGTCTCCCAGCAGACTATTCCGTGATCGGGGAACATCATCATCATGATCATCAGAGACACAGTCCACACGCTCCTTCAGTCCCACAGCAGTAGTCATGGTGTGTGTCTGTGTGTATTAAAGAGACAGTGCCATCAGAAAGTTTTCATACCCCTTGACATATTTTGGTTTGTTACAGCCTGAATTCAAAACGGATTAAACATGTTTTTTTTCTCATCCATCTACACATAGTACTCCATAATGACAAAGTGAAAACATGTTTTTTGACATTTTTGAAAATGTATTGAAAATGAAATGCAGAAATAGCTCATTTGTATTCACACCCCGGTGTTAGTAAATGTTTGGCAGTGATTACGGCTGTGAATCTTTCTGGGTAAGTCTCTAAGAGAGAATACAGCTGTGAGTCTTTCTGGGTAAGAGCTCTGCACACCTGGATTGTACAATATTTTCCCATTATTATTTTCAAAATTCTTCAAGTTCTGTCAAATTGTTCATTGCTTGACATCCATTTTCAAGTCTTGCCATAGATTTTCAAGCAGATTTAGGTCGAAACTGTAACTCGGCCACTCAGGAACATTCACTGTCTTCTTGGTAAAAAAACTGCAGTGTATAGTTGACCTAGTGTTTTAGGTTATTGTCCTGTTGAAAGGTGAATTCATCTCCCAGTGTCTGGTGGAAAGCAGACTGATCCAGGTTTTCCTCGAGCATTTTGTCTCTGCTTAGTTCCATTGCATTTATTTTTATCCTGAAAAACTCCCCAGTTTTTAACGATTACAAGCATACCCATAACACGATGCAGCCACCAGTATGTTTGAAAATATTGAGAGTGGTACTCAGTAATGAGTTCTATTGGATTTGCCTCAAAGAACGCTTTTATTCAGGAAAAAAAAAAAAATGTTTTTCCACATTTTTTTCTGTTATACTTTACTGCCTTGTTGCAAACAGGATGAAGGTTTCGGAGTATTTGTGATCTGGACAGACTTCCTTCTTTCCAATCGGTCAATTAGGTTAGTATTGTAGAGTATCCTCAGTTTTCTCCTACCACTGCCATTAAACGCTGAAACTGTTTTAAAGTCACAAATGGCCTCATGGTGAAATCTCTGTGTGGTTTCTTTCTTCTCCGGCCACTGAGTTAGGCCTGTATCTTTGTAGTGACTGGGTGTATTGATACATTATCCAAAGTGTCATTAATAACCATGCTCAAAGGGATATTCAATGTCTGCTTTATTTATTTTTATCCATCTATCAATAGGTGCCCTTCTCTGTGTTTGAAATTCACTGCTCTACTGAGGAACCTTACAGACTATCTGTGTGCGTGGGGAACAGAGATGACGTAGGCTAGTGACAAAACATCTCAAAATAGTACATTTTCAATGTAGGCTGTAACACAACAACACGTGGAAAAAGTCAATGGGTGAGAATTCCTTCTGAAGGCACTGGATCCATGATTGTACTGCACAATACATTTTCTCTCTGAGTCCTGCAGGTCAAAGTGAGACATGGTCACAACGGAAAAGATAGAACAATTATCAAGGAGAGCATTTGAAACATGCCTCTACTCCCTAACCTCTGACCTTATAAGACACAGGCCATGTCTCAACTCCCTGACCTCTGACCCTATAAAACACAGGCCATGCCTCGACTCCCTAACCTCTGACCCTATAAAACACAGCCTATGCCTTTACTAACTGACCTCTGACCCTATAAAACACAGGCGAAGACTCTATTCCCTGACCTCTAACCCTATAAAACACAGGACATGCCTCTATTCCCTGACCTCTGACCCTATAAAACACAGGACTTGCAACTTCCAACTGTCTGCTACTTTTTAAGTCAAATCTTTATCCATACAACAGGCCTATGTGCACCCTCATTTGTGTGTGTGTGTGTGCGTCTGTGTGTCTTGTTTCCTGTAATTCCCTGTTCTGTTTCCTCATCTATAATGATCTTTGTTTTATCAAAGCTGAAGCCAACACGGATTTGAGACTTCAAACGAGGGCTTACGTTCCCAATCTATGGTGGCGAAGTGATGATTTGTCCATTCTTATATTAAACAACAGTGGTTGTGATCTTAGTGGGGATTGAGACGTTCTCCTGGTTTGTATATGTAAACGAGCATTGCTCTCCTTAGAGCTGGATCAGAGACTGCCTGTCTGTGTGCCTGTTGATACTTACCTGCTTACTCATTGGTGACTACTTTCATGGCTGACTGAATAAAGTGAGACATTCTAAACCCCTGTCATCCCTGCTTAGGGTGGAAATATTTTCTCTGTTAATAAATTTTCAACTATCTTCTATCTATATAAGCCGTGATCCTCCAAACACACACACACACACACACACACACACACACACACACACACACACACACACACACACACACACACACACACACACACACACACACATGCTTAAACACACACATCCCCCTAGAACAGTCTTTGCCTCCAGTTGGCGGCCCACACTTGAAGTCCCGAGGGCTCTCACTCATTCAATAAGAGACCCCTCTTTCCACTGTGTGTGTGTGTGTGTGTGTGTGTGTGTGTGTGTGTGTGTGTGTGTGTGTGTGTGTGTGTGTGTGTGTGTGTGTCCATAGGGCCTTGGTACTACTGACAGTGTTCCAAGCCAGAGTCATAGATTTAGATGTTTATATGGCATGTGCTTCTTCCCAGTGTTCTCTTGCAACACCCCCATACAGCCTAGACCCTGACCACACCCCCATACAGACTAGACCCTGACCACACCCCCATACAGACTAGACCCTGACCACACCCCCATACAGCCTAGACCCTGACCACACCCCCATACAGCCTAGACCCTGACCACACCCCCATACAGACTAGACCCTGACCACACCCCCATACAGACTAGACCCTGACCACACCCCCATACAGCCTAGACCCTGACCACACCCCCCCATACAGCCTAGACCCTGACCACACCCCCATACAGACTAGACCCTGACCACACCCCCATACAGACTAGACCCTGACCACACCCCCATACAGCCTAGACCCTGACCACACCCCCATACAGCCTAGACCCTGACCACACCCCCATACAGCCTAGACCCTGACCACACCCCCATACAGACTAGACCCTGACCACACCCCCATACAGACTAGACCCTGACCACACCCCCATACAGACTAGACCCTGACCACACCCCCATACAGCCTGGACCCTGACCACACCCCCATACAGCCTAGACCCTGACCACACCCCCATACAGCATAGACCCTGACCACACCCCCATACAGCATAGACCCTGACCACACCCCCATACAGCCTGGACCCTGAACACACCCCCATACCGCCTGGACTCTGACCACACCCCCATACAGCCTGGACCCTGACCAAACCCCCATACAGCCTGGACCCTGACCACACCCCCATACAGCCTAGACCCTAACCACACCCCCATACAGCCTGGACCCTAACCAAACCCCCATACAGCCTGGACCTTGACCACACCCCCATACAGCTTAAACCCTGACTACACCTCCATACAGTCTGGACCCTGACCACACCCCAATACAGCCAGGACCCTGACCAAACCCCCATACAGCCTGGACCTTGACCACACCTCCATACAGCCTGGAACCTGACCACACCCCTATACAGCCAGGACCCTGACCACACCCCCATACAGCCTGGACCCTGACCACACCCCCATACAGCCTGGACACTGACCACACCCCCATACAGACTGGACCCTGACCACACCCCCATACAGCCTGGACCCTGACCACACCCCCATACCGCCTGGACCCTGAGCACACCCCCATACAGCCTGGACCCTGACCACACCCCCATACAGCCTGGACCCTGACCACACCCCCATACAGCCTGGACCTTGACCACACCCCCATACAGCCTGTACCTTGACCACACCCCCATACAGCCTGGACCTTGACCACAGGCCCATACAGCCTGGACCCTGACCACACCCCCATACAGCCTGGACCCTGACCACACCCCCATACAGCCTGGACCTTGACCACACCCCCATACGTTCTGGACCCTGACCACACCCCCATGCAGCCTGGACCCTAAACCCACTTCTATTGTTTATATATTATTTACTTCAGTTTATTTTAGTAAATACTTTCCTACTTATATTTATTTTTCTTAAAACTGCATTGTTGGTTAAGGGCTTGGAAGAAAGCATTTCACTGTAAGGTCTACAGCTGTTGTATCCATCTCATGTGACAAATAACATTTGATTTGATTTAACTGATTGCTCATGATTTATCTGCTGACAGATGTTTTTCCTGGGTGCAGAAGGCACACACACACGCCCATGGGCGCACACGCCACATTCTTGTACGTTTATGTACGTGTGTGAATTGCCTTGTATCTCTGGGGTAAGATTGCATCATCTAGACAATGGACTATGAGGGAGTACAGAGAGAATTCCAATTCAGTTGTTTCCAAAGGGTCGATATTTGAAGTACAAACTTGCTTTTTCAACAAAGAACCCTCTTTTCAAATCAGGGGCTTGT
>NC_088224.1:87007954-87030454 GCF_036934945.1 Oncorhynchus masou masou
GGCTGATTGGAACAAAGGAAGCACTCTTTCTCAAGCGCGCCTTTCACGTACATGATAATCTTTTCGACACTTACGACTTCTCACCTCATTAGGCGTTTTGATGTCAGCATACTATCAACGGAAAATGCATAGCGATACACCCATAAAGTGTAACACCGGTACTTCACTACAGAAGGCCTGGGAATGATGGGAGTGGACTGAAAACAATCGCGCTTCTGCTTTGATGATGGGATTGAACCCTGTCAACAAAACAGTAATTGCGGGGGTAGTAGATTTAATTTGAGAGGATGTTTTGAGAGTGGTATATGACTCCGCTCACCTCGCAGACGTGCGAGGGGTTAATAGGGCCATAGAGAAAACCACTAACTATGGTTTCAATGGCCAGGATATAACTAAGAAACGTAACGAATAAAACATCAAAATGTAAGGAGATAGCTCCCTGTTTTTGATATGGGACTTTCGGGCATTGGAAGAATGAGTGTACGGAGATACTGGAACTTTGTGCGGTAGCAGGAAATGCAGCTATACAAGAGTTTGCATATTTTTCAAAAGAGCAACAACTACACATTTTGAGGTTAGCAAGAATAGAACTTTCAAGTAGCGGTGTATAATTCTGTTCGATCGATAAGTGGTTCACAGAGATTGCGGTTTCTATGTGATGGAGGACGTATTGGATCACATTTTACCTAACTTTTATTTGAGTACCGATGGGATTTACAAATAGTCCCACGTGGTTTCATTTAGCATTGAAACAATCGTTAAAAGGGTGTCAATTGTAGGTTCTGTGTTGGTACAATACGTGGAGGATTTGTTATTAGCGTCAAAAGACGAAGAATCTCATGTGCGAGACCGCACCACATTGATAGACATTTTGGTGGAACAGGGTCATAAAGCATGTATGACAAAGCACAACTAGTGCAAGATGGACAAACTGGGAGTTAAAGTAAAAAGGGGAAAAACTACAATTTCATAAAATGGGTGTTTGAATCCTGTGTCGTTAATGCCGTCGCATGGGGAGGGTGAATCGCATACATGTGACCCAGATCAGATTCCCTCCAAAACCTAGGCCTGATTTGCAAGAGACAGCATTGGAATCAGGAAAAGTATTGTATCCAGATGGCTCTAGTTACATGAACACAGAAGGGGATAGAGTAAAGGATTGCGCTGTGTGTGGTAAGCATTTGGTGTAATTCATCATTTGGGTACATCGTGGTCACCACGGGGCAAGTTAGCAGCGACAGGAACACCAATAAAAACGATCCGGAGGTAGATGTATTATTAGGATAATGTCAGTTAACCAGTAAATTAGCAGTGGTGAAATGTGAAGCTTATACAAGTCGTACAGATAAAATCGCCATAGGACATCGTAAAGCAGACGAAATGGCTGAGGTGGCTGCCTTGGTGAGAGAAAGTGTTATGGAACCACATGTATATATTGCAGATTCCTTAAGATGAGACATTGGCTAAATTTGCCACAGGAAAAGGTATTTTAGGTTGAGGATTCTAGGCTAAATGCCAGAGGAATGGATTCTAAAGGTAACACATTTAAATTATATAACCGAACACTCATTGCAAATGCAGAAGGCCTTTGTCTAAATCATTAGACCGGTTATGTGGTTTTCTTTTTAAATGCATTTACATTTGATGTTGTCTTATTCTGGAACGGGATTCTAGAATGAACCAAAGGGTGGAGGGGTCATGAGGAAATAGCGAGGAATAAGCATTGGAGTACCAAACCTAAAATGAACTTGACATTTTTTGATATGGTATGATGGTTATGTAGAATCATGGGGGAAAGGAGACCAGTGAATCGTTAGACTCAGTGGAGAGATACTATGCCGTGTCGTGGGAACTATTGGAAGGACTCTTTTCAATTCAGTTAAAATGGGTTTGCAGGAGGATGACATGTTTTGAAGAGGTATTTACATGGTTTACGGAGGACAGGGAAAGAAAGGGAGAGGAAACATTTTAATGGTGACGATAGACCTGAATATTATAAATTCCTAATGAAGAATGATCAACTTCATTAGGAATTAAATAGAAGGGGGTTTTGAGCAAAAAATTCATGAGAAACACCCGTCTCTATCCAAATTGTACCATTACTTTAGGAGATGATTATTATTTCTGTAGGGATTTATAAAGAGTTGTAATGCGAAATGGTTTATTCTTGCTTGAACATGTTGTTTTTATCACGTGTTTGAAAGAGGTAAATGACCAGTTCCCTGGTCCTGGTTTTTCTTTTACTTATACAGTGGTACTGTGTTCAGGCTACATATAGAAAGGAACATATATGTTAATAGGGGATGACAGTAACTTCAAATGGACTGTGATATACAGTGCCTTGCGAAAGTATTTGGCCCCCTTGAACTTTGCGACCTTTTGCCACATTTCAGGCTTCAAACATAAAGATATAAAACTGTATTTTTTTTTTTGAAGAATCAACAACAAGTGGGACACAATCATGAAGTGGAACGACATTTATTGGATATTTCAAACTTTTTTAACAAATCAAATCCTGAAAAATTGGGCGTGCAAAATTATTCGCCACTTTACTTTCAGTGCAGCAAACTCTCTCCAGAAGTTCAGTGAGGATCTCTGAATGATCCAATGTTGACCTAAATGACTAATGATGATAAATACAATCCACCTGTGTGTAATCAAGTCTCCGTATAAATGCACCTGCACTGTGATAGTCTCAGAGGTCCGTTAAAAGCTCAGAGAGCATCATGAAGAACAAGGAACACACCAGGCAGGTCCGAGATACTGTTGTGAAGAAGTTTAAAGCCGGATTTGGATACAAAAAGATTTCCCAAGCTTTAAACATCCCAAGGAGCACTGTGCAAGCGATAATATTGAAATGGAACGAGTATCAGACCACTGCAAATCTACCAAGACCTGACCGTCCCTCTAAACTTTCAGCTCATACAAGGAGAAGACTGATCAGAGATGCAGCCAAGAGGCCCATGATCACTCTGGATGAACTGCAGAGATCTACAGCTGAGGTGGGAGACTCTGGCCATAGGACAACAATCAGTCGTATATTGCACAAATCTGGCCTTTATGGAAGAGTGGCAAGAAGAAAGCCATTTCTTAAAGATATCCATTAAAAGTGTAGTTTAAAGTTTGCCACAAGCCACCTGGGAGACACACCAAACATGTGGAAGAAGGTGCTCTGGTCAGATGAAACCAAAATTGAACTTTTTGGCAACAATGCAAAACGTTATGTTTGGCGTAAAAGCAACACAGCTCATCACCCTGACCACGCCATCCCCACTGTCAAACATGGTGGTGGCAGCATCATGGTTTGGGCCTGCTTTTCTTCATCAGGGACAGGGAAGATGGTTCAAATTGATGGGAAGATGGATGGAGCCAAATACAGGACCATTCTGGAAGAAAACCTGATGGAGTCTGCAAAAGACCTGAGACTTGGACGGAGATTTGTCTTCCAACATGACAATGATCCAAAACATAAAGCAAAATCTACAATGGAATGGTTCAAAAATAAACATATCCAGGTGTTAGAATGGCCAAGTCAAAGTCCAGACCTGAATCCAATCGAGAATCTGTGGAAAGAACTGAAAACTGCTGTTCACAAATGTTCTCCATCCAACCTCACTGAGCTCGAGCTGTTTTGCAAGGAGGAATGGGAAAAAAATGTGCAAAACTGATAGAGCAAAACTGATAGAGACATACCCCAAGTGACTTACAGCTGTAATCGCAGCAAAAGGTGGCGCTACAAAGTATTAACTTAAGGGGGCTGAATAATTTTGCACGCCCAATTTTTCAGTTTTTGATTTGTTAAAAAAGTTTGAAATATCCAATAAATGTCGTTCCACTTCATGATTGTGTCCCACTTGTTGTTGATTCTTCACAAAAAAATACAGTTTTATATCTTTATGTTTGAAGCCTGAAATGTGGCAAACGGTCGCAAAGTTCAAGAGGGCCAAATACTTTCGCAAGGCACTGTATGCATTGCTATCTTCATGATCTGGTAACTCTCCCTAGAGGTCACCAGTAGAATAAGAGAGTTTGGACTAATTTAGAAAATGTTTTTAGTGATAACATTATGTTATGCTATTTGACATTTGTCTTATAGATGTTATTAAGAAAAGGTTAATGAAGTAATTCGTCATACAGTCAATGTTTGTTTAGTTTCCTGAAACAGAAATGTAATGAACTCAACTGTTATGATCTTAGTTTATTTTTTAGGTTTTCATGGAAGGTGACATCAGATCGTGTTTCAATGCATGGTAGAAATAATTTGACCATAGACGGTGTGTGTCAACCTCCAAACCCTCCCTCACCGGCTGAAGAAAGAGCGACGAAGGCTATGAGAGACAGTGACCTTTACCACTCCTATCTGAGTCCGAGCCATAAACCAGGGCTGGAGTGCTGAGAGCGCGTGTGGAGTGAGTGAGCGTGGAGAGAGAGAACAAGCTCAAGTGAGAGACTTGTGTACGTGGGAGAAAAGGAAGTATCCACTTGGATATTAAATTCGCGACATTATCAAGGGCCACGAAATGTGACAGGCAAAAGTGACATGTGCCGTTGGGAGAATGAACTGTAAACGATATCTGAAGAAGACACGCTAGAATGAAGTGATGGTTGACGGACGGGGGGAGGTGGTATACACCCTGCTAACTATTTAAACTGAAAATGCATTGAGATCTTTCTTTCCCAGGCCTCCCATGACAGGAAAACAGGGACAAAAGGGGGCTGTAATGAGAAGAGTGGTTTATAAATGTATGTTCTAACAGGGATGATCTGTGCGGAGTTGATAAACTGGAATTTGAGCCCTAGTCTCAAAGTAAGCACAGAGGTTAGTCATTCCAAATTCGGGTTGGATAAGTTTTAAAATGTTTTCGTTGTGATTGGGTTACTGAGAGAAAGAATGGCTAAAGCACAATGAGGGGCTGAGGGCACTGCTAACATTTATGTGGCCGAGAGAGTTTCCAGAAACGTATCTCTAAGTGTCATCGTGAAGGGAGGTCATTTGTTTGGGGGAATCACTGGATGACAGCTTAGGACGACCATGAAAGTTTGTTTTGTTGCTAAGTTATTAAACATGTACTTTGGTTCTCTTTTCTTTTCTTTTCAAATCAATATGTTCTTAGGTTTGGTGGAACATGAGGGTGTTCATTGTTCCAGAGGAGGGAATGAGGTATATTAATTAACTGATTTGAGAATGTGTTGTTTGTAAATGTCACGTTCTGACCTTAGTTCCTTTATTTTGTCTTTGAGTTAGTTTGGTCAGGGCGTGAGTTGGGGTGGATAGTCTATGTTCTTTTTTCTATGTTGTATTTCTGTGTTTGGCCTGGTATGGTTCTCAATCAGAGGCAGCTGTCGATCGTTGTCTCTGATTGAGAATCATACTTAGGTAGCCTTGTTTTCCCCATTTTATTTGTGGGTGATTATTTTGTGTTTAGTGTTTTTCATCACCTTACAGGACTGTTTGTTTGTCATTTTGGTCAGTGTTCAGTTGTTTTTATTAAAATAATGGACACTTACCACACTGCGCATTGGTCCTCCACAGTAAATGAGGAAAATGCATTAGGAGTATAGTGTGTTATGGGTTAGATGTAATGATAGAGGAGTATCATTCCCAGAGACTGAATATTGTTGCAGTAGATGCTCATAGAAGGAGAGCAGCTAACTGTACACAACATGGGGATTTAATTGAACTTTCATTGTGAAAGTAGCAGAGATATTGTTGTCATTTCAGACACTATTGTCAACTTTCAGTAATGAGTTTGTCACAGAAGGCATAAGCTCTTGATACTACCCATCCCGTATCCGGGATCGTGAATACAGCCTCAGGCTCATTAGCATAACGCAACGTTAACGATTTCTGAAAATCGCAAATGAAATGAAAATAATATGCCTGCTCTCAAGCTTAGCCTTTTCTTAACAACACTGTCATCTCAGATCTTCAAAATATGCTTTTGAACCATAGCAAATCAAGCATTTGTGTAAGAGTATTGCAAGCTAGCTTAGCATTTTGCGTAGCATTTAGCACGCAACATTTTCACAAAAACCAGATAACCAAATAAATAAAATAATTTACCTTTGAAGAACTTCGGATGTTTTCAATGAGGAGACTCTCAGTTACATAGCAAATGTTCAGTTTTTCCTGAAAGAATCTTTGTGTAGGAGAAATCGCTCCGTTTTGTACATCACATTTGGCTACCGAAACGAACCGAAAATTCAGTCACCAAAACGTCAAACTTTTTCCAAATTAACTCCATAATATCGACCGAAACATGGCAAACGTTGTTTAGAATCAATCCTCAAGGTGTTTTTTCACATATCTCTTCATTAATATGCCGTTCGTGGAAGCCTGCTTTCGTCTCAGAATCCCATGGAAAAATAACAGCAGCTGATAATGACGCACCATTTTCGACGGAGGACACCGGGCGGACACCTGGAAAATGTAGTCTCTTATGGTCAATCTTCCAATGATATGCCTACAAATACGTCACAATGCTGCAGACACCTTGGGGAAATGATAGATAGGGCAGGCTCATTCCTGTCGCATTCACAGCCATATAAGGAGACAATGGAAAACAGAGCCTCAAATATCCTGCTGATTTCCTGGTTGCAGTTTCATCTTGGTTTTGCCTGTAGCTCCTCTTCTGGGGCACTCACAGTCAATATCTTTGCAGTTCTGGAAACTTCAGAGTGTTTTCTTTCCAAAGCTATCAATTATATGCATAGTCAAGCATCTTTTTGTGACAAAATATCTTGTTTAAAACGGGAACGTTTTTCATCCAAAAATGAAATAGCGCCCCCAGAGTTTCAAGAGGATAACACTTGAAGGACTAGCTACAGATCCCTATATACAGGAGGCCACATCGCCAGAAGGACTAGCTACAGATCCCTGTATACAGGAGGCCACATCGCAGGAGGCCACATCGCCAGAAGGACTAGCTACAGATCTCTGTATACAGGAGGCCACATCGCCAGAAGTACTAGCTACAAATCCCTGTATACAGGAGGCCACATCGCCAGAAGGACTAGCAACTGATCCCTGTATACAGGAGGCCACATCGCCAGAAGGACTAGCAACTGATCCCTGTATACAGGAGGCCACATCGCCAGATGGACTAGCTACAGATCCCTGTATACAGGAGTCCATATCGCCAGAAGGACTAGCTACAGATCCCGGTATACAGGAGGCCACATCGCCAGAAGGACTAGCAACTGATCCCTGTATACAGGAGGCCACATCGCCAGAAGGACTAGCTACAGATCACTGTATACAGGAGGCCACATCGCCAGATGGACTAGCTACAGATCCCTGTATACAGGAGTCCACATCGCCAGAAGGACTAGCTACAGATCCCGGTATACAGGAGGCCACATCGCCAGAAGGACTAGCAACTGATCCCTGTATACAGGAGGCCACATCGCCAGAAGGACTAGCTACAGATCACTGTGTACAGGAGGCCACATCGCCAGAAGGACTAGCAACTGATCCCTGTATACAGGAGGCCACATCGCCAGAAGGACTAGCTACAGATCCCTGTATACAGGAGGCCACATCGCCAGAAGAGAATTTGGCTGCGATAATAGCATCACATCTCCTGCAGAGTATGATTAAGAAACATGTGACTCAGAGTTTTGTACGGTTGGATCATCTTCCAACACCACTTCCAATGTCTGGTAAACATATCAGGTGACTCTGGTAAATATATAAGGGGAGTCTGGTAAATATATCAGGTGAGTCTGGTAAATATATCAGCTGAGTCTAATAAACAGATCAGGTGAATCTAGTAAAGATACAAGGTGAGTCTGGTAAATATATCAGCTGAGTCTAATAAACAGATAAGGTGAATCTAGTAAAGATACAAGGTGAGTCTGTTAAATAAATCAGGTGAGTCTGGTAAATATATAAGTGTGTCTGGTAAATATATCAGGTGAGTCTGGTAAATGTATCAGGTGAGTCTGGTAAATGTATCAGGTGAGTCTGGTAAATGAATAATGTGAGTCTGGTATACAGGTCAGGTGAGGCTAGAAGAATATATAAGGAGAGTCTGGAAAACAGATCAGGGGAGTCCGGTAAATATATAAGGGGAGTGTGGTAAATATATAATGGGAGTCTGGTAAATATATAATGGGAGTCTGATAAACAGATCAGGGGAGTCTGGTAAATATAGCAAGGGAGTCTGGTAAACATATCATGTGAGTCTGGGAAATATATAAGGGGAGTGTGGTAAATATATAATGGGAGTCTGGTAAATATATAATGGGAGTCTGGTAAATATATAATGGGAGTCTGGTAAATATATAATGGGAGTCTGATAAACAGATCAGGGGAGTCTGGTAAATATATCAAGGGAGTCTGGTAAACATATCATGTGAGTCTGGTAAATATATAAGGGGAGTCTGGTAAATATATAATGGGAGTCTGGTAAATATATAAGGGGAGTCTGGTAAATATATAAGTGGAGTCTGGTAAATATATAAGTGGAGTCTGGTAAATATATAAGGGGAGTCTGGTAAATATATAAGGGGAGTCTGGTAAATATATAAGGGGAGTCTGGTAAATATATAAGTGGAGTCTGGTAAATATATAAGGGGAGTCTGGTAAATATATAAGGGGAGTCTGGTAAATATATCAAGGGAGTCTGGTAAACATATCATGTGAGTCTGGTAAATATATAAGGGGAGTCTGGTAAATATATAAGGGGAGTCTGGTAAACACATCAGGTGAGTCTGGTAACACATCAGGTGAGTCTGGTAAACACATCAGGTGAGTCTGGTAAACACATCAGGTGAGTCTGGTAAACACATCAGGTGAGTCTGGTAAACACATCAGGTGAGTCTGGTAACACATCAGGTGAGTCTGGTAAACACATCAGGTGAGTCTGGTAAACACATCAGCTGAGTCTGGTAAACACATCAGGTGAGTCTGGTAAACACATCAGGTGAGTCTGGTAAACACATCAGGTGAGTCTGGTAAACACATCAGGTGAGTCTGGTAAACACATCAGGTGAGTCTGGTAACACATCAGGCGAGTCTGGTAAATATATAAGGGGAGTCTGGTAAATATATAAGGGGAGTCTGGTAACACATCAGGTGAGTCTGGTAAACATATCAGGTGAGTCTGGTAAACATATAAGGGGAGTCTGGTAAATATATAAGGGGAGTCTGGTAAATATATAAGGGGAGTCTGGTAAATATATAATGGGAGTCTGATAAACAGATCAGGGGAGTCTGGTAAACATATAAGGGGAGTCTGGTAAATATATAAGGGGAGTCTGGTAAATATATAATGGGAGTCTGATAAACAGATCAGGGGAGTCTGGTAAATATATCAAGGGAGTCTGGTAAACATATCATGTGAGTCTGGTAAATATATAAGGGGAGTCTGGTAAATATATAAGGGGAGTCTGGTAAATATATAAGTGGTGTCTGGTAAATATATAAGGGGAGTCTGGTAAATATATCAAGGGAGTCTGGTAAACATATCATGTGAGTCTGGTAAATATATAAGGGGAGTCTGGTAAACACATCAGGTGAGTCTGGTAAACACATCAGGTGAGTCTGGTAAACAGATTAGGTGAGTCTGGTAAACACATCAGGTGAGTCTGGTAAACACATCAGGTGAGTCTGGTAAACACATCAGGTGAGTCTGGTAACACATCAGGTGAGTCTGGTAAACACATCAGGCGAGTCTGGTAAACATATAAGGGGAGTCTGGTAAATATATAAGGGGAGTCTGGTAAATATATAAGGGGAGTCTGGTAAACACATCAGGTGAGTCTGGTAACACATCAGGTGAGTCTGGTAAACACATCAGGTGAGTCTGGTAACACATCAGGTGAGTCTGGTAAACACATCAGGCGAGTCTGGTAAATATATAAGGTGAGTCTGGTAAACATATAAGGGGAGTCTGGTAAATATATAAGGGGAGTCTGGTAACACATCAGGTGAGTCTGGTAAACACATCAGGTGAGTCTGGTAAATATATAAGGGGAGTCTGGTAAATATATAAGGGGAGTCTGGTAACACATCAGGTGAGTCTGGTAAACATATCAGGTGAGTCTGGAAAAACATATTAGGTGAGTCTGGTAAATATATCAATTGAGTCTGGTAAACAGATCAGGTGAGTCTGGTAAATATATAAAAGGTGAGTCTGGTAAATATATCAGGTGAGTCTGGTAACCAGATCAGGTGAGTCTGGTAACATATCAGATGAGTCTGGTAAACAGATTACCCTGTCTATAGCTGTGTTCCAGGACACTCTCTTCACTACACTGTCTATTGCTGTGTTCCAGTACACTCTCTTTACTACCCTGTCTATAGCTGTGTTCCAGTACACTCTCTTTACTACCCTGTCTATAGCTGTGTTCCAGTACACTCTCTTTACTACACTGTGTATTGCTGTGTGTTCCAGTCCACTCTCTTCACTACCCTGTCTATTGCTGTGTTCCAGTCCACTCTCTTCACTACCCTGTCTATAGCTGTGTGCCAGGACACTCTCTTCACTACCCTGTCTATTGCTGTGTTCCAGGACACTCTCTTCACTACCCTGTCTATTGCTGTGTGTTCCAGGACACTCTCTTCACTGCCCTGTCTATAGCTGTGTTCCATTACACTCTCTTCACTACCCTGTCTATAGCTGTGTTCCAGTACACTCTCTTCACTACCCTGTCTATAGCTGTGTTCCAGGACACTCTCTTCACTACCCTGTCTATAGCTGTGTTCCAGTACACTCTCTTTACTACCCTGTCTATAGCTGTGTTCCAGGACACTCTCTTCACTACCCTGTCTATAGCTGTGTTCCAGTACACTCTCTTTACTACCCTGTCTATAGCTGTGTTCCAGGACACTCTCTTCACTACCCTGTCTATAGCTGTGTTCCAGTACACTCTCTTTACTACCCTGTCTATAGCTGTGTTCCAGGACAATCTCTTCACTACCCTGTCTATAGCTGTGTTCCAGGACACTCTTCACTACCCTGTCTATAGCTGTGTTCCAGGATACTCTCTTCACTACCCTGTCTATAGCTGTGTTCCAGTACACTCTCTTCACTACCCTGTGTATTGCTGTGTTCCAGTACACTTTCTTCACTACCCTGTGTATTGCTGTGTTCCAGTACACTTTCTTCACTACCCTGTGTATTGCTGTGTTCCAGTACACTTTCTTCACTACCCTGTGTATAGCTGTGTTCCAGTCCACTCTCTCTTCTTGCTGTCCTGAGTAATGCCCTGGTAGTCTGTCCCGACCTGTATCCCCACCTCCTCGGGTAGATAATGCCCAGTTTGGTGTCCTGTCGCTGGTCAGGGTCAGAGAGAGTTCCCCCTGCTAACCAGTCCAGCGGATGAATCAGACAGCAGGACCTTGGGGTCTCCGCTCTGACGGTTGACCAGGAGAGACAGATGGAGTTTGACCCATATACACATAGTCGGACATCCAAGCCAGTCAATTCAGAAAGTTCTCTTCAACACTTTTCAATGAGGAGCATTCTGAATTGGAAATTGGTTTACCTTCTAGAAATGACTGGAATTGAAATGGAATTGTCCCCAACCCTGCTAAATAATCCCTCAAGCATAGCGCTGTGTATCCATTAGACCAAACATCTACAGTACCGAGACACACAACATCAGAAACACTCCATCAGAACAGCTGTTCTATTTGTGTTTTGGTCTCAAGGAAGGCGATGTCACTGAGCAGGGCTAAGCTAGCTCTATGACTCACTGACCTCCACTACACAGGCAACCCGTTTGATTGGTTGCATTCAATGAGTTCCCAACCAGGTATACTGTATCTGACCACAATGGTTGTCCATGTAAGCAGGCAGGTATACTGTATCTCACCACTATGGTTTTCTGTGTAAACAGGGCGAAAAATCACACACCTCCCTTGCTTTCCATTCCCAGTCACTCCTCCCATGCACTCCATTCCCAGTCACTCCTCACTTGCACTCCATTCCCAGTCACTCCTCCCTTGCACTCCATTCCCAGTCACTCCTCCCTTGCTCTCCATTCCCAGTCACTCCTATCTTGCTCTCCATTCCCAGGCACTCCTACCTTGCTCTCCATTCCCAGTCACTCCTCCCTTGCTCTCCATTCCCAGTCACTCCTCCCTTTCTCTCCATTCCCAGTCACTCCTCCCTTGCTCTCCATTCCCAGTCACTCCTCCCCTGCACTCCATTCCCAGTCTTTCCTCCCTTGCACTCCATTCCCAGTCACTCCTCCCTTGCTCTCCTCTCCCCAGTCGCTCCTCCCTTGCTCTCCTCTCCCCAGTCATTCCTCCCTTGCTCTCCATTTCCAGTCACTCCTCCCTTGCTCTCCATTCCCATTCTCTCCTCCCTTGCTCTCCTCTCCCCAGTCTCTCCTCCCTTGCTCTCCTCTCCCCATTCTCTCCTCCCTTGCTCTCCTCTCCCCAGTCTCTCCTCCCTTGATCTCCTCTCCCCAGTCTCTCCTCCCCTGCTTTCCTCTCCCCAGTCTCTCCTCCCCTGCTCTCCTCTCCCCAGTCTCTCCTCCCTTACTCTCCTCTCCCCAGTCTCTCCTCCCTTGCTCTCCTCTCCCCAGTCTCTCCTCCCTTGCTCTCCTCTCCCCAGTCATTCCTCCCTTGCTCTCCATTTCCAGTCACTCCTCCCTTGCTCTCCTATCCCCAGTCGCTCCTCCCTTGCTCTCCATTTCCAGTCACTCTTCCCTTGCTCTCCATTCCCATTCTCTCCTCCCTTGCTCTCCTCTCCCCAGTCTCTCCTCCCTTGCTCTCCTCTCCCCATTCTCTCCTCCCTTGCTCTCCTCTCCCCAGTCTCTCCTCCCTTGCTCTCCTCTCCCCAGTCTCTCCTCCCTTGCTCTCCATTTCCAGTCACTCCTCCCTTGCTCTCCTCTCCCCAGTCTCTCCTCCCTTGCACTCCTCTCCCCAGTCTCTCCTCCCTTGCTCTCCTTTCCCCAGTCCCTCCTCCCTTGCTCTCCTCTCCCCAGTTTCTCCTCCCTTGCTCTCCTCTCCCCAGTCTCTCCTCCCTTGCACTCCTCTCCCCAGTCTCTACTCCCTTGCTCTCCTTTCCCCAGTCTCTCCTCCCTTGCTCTCCTCTCCCCAGTTTCTCCTCCCTTGCTCTCCTCTCCCCAGTCTCTTCTCCCTTGCTCTCCTCTCCCCAGTCATTCCTCCCTTGCTCTCCATTCCCAGTCTCTCCTCCCTTGCTCCCCATTCCCAGCTCTTTCATTGGCTGAATGTCATCTCCATGCCATAAGACATGTACTATTTAAGTGGGACTGACTGGACCCAAGCCCCTATAGGCAGAAGGCTTATATAACTCAATGTACCACAGCTTTCCTCTGTTGTTCCCCCCCCCCCACACACACACACACACACAAGCCTTCTCTGTTCTCCCTGAGGAAGCCTCTCTGTTAGTCTCTCTCAGACAGCTGTGAGGCTGTTCCTGTGAGGAGTCAACCAGTCATACGTGTTTGGCTCCAAGGGTTGGTACATGTTTAGAGACTAGCCAGTGCTTAGGCATGGACTGCGTTAAGCTTGAAGAAATGGGTAGTACTACACAAGATATATAGACACAGAATTTACACAATCCACATACAGTTGATGTCGGAAGGTGACATACACCTTAGCCATACATTTCAACTCAGTTTTTCACAATTCCTGACATTTAATCCTAGTAAACAATCCCTGTTTTAGGTCAGTTAGGATCAACACTTCGTTTTAAGAATGTGAAATGTCAGAATAATAGTAGAGAGAATTTTTTTTTCAGCTTTTATTTCTTTCATCACATTCCCAGTTGGTCAGAATTTTACATACACTCAATTAGTATTTGGTAGCATTGCCTTTAAATTGTTAAACTTCGGTCAAATGTTTTGGGTAGCCTTCCACAAGCTTCCCACAATAAGTTGGTTGAATTTTGGCCCATTCCTCCAGACAGAGCTGGTGTAACTGAGTCAGCATTGTAGGCCTCCTTGCTCGCACACGCTTTTTCAGTTATGCCCACAAATTTTCTATAGGATTAGGTCAGGACTTTGTGATGGCCACTCCAATACCTTGACTTTGTTGTCCTTAAGCCTTAAACTTTGGAAGTATGCTTGGGGTCATTGTCCATTTTGAAGACCTATTTGCGACCAAGCTTTAACTTCCTGACTGATGTCTTGAGACGTTGCTTCAATATAACCACATAATTTTCCTTCCTCAGTGACTCCTGCAGCAAAGCATCCCCACCACATGATGCTGCCACCCCCGTGCTTCACGGTTTGGGATGGTGTTCTTCTGCTTGCAAGCCTCCCCGTTTTTCCTCCAAAGAGATATATTTTTGTTTCTTAAGACCACAGGACATTTCTTCAAAATTTACAATCTTTGTCCCCATGTGCAGTTGCAAACCGTAGTCAGGCTTTTGTATGGCGCTTTTGGAGCGGTGGTTTCCTCCTTGCTGACCGGCCTTTCAAGTTATGTCGATATAGGACTTGTTTTTACTGTGGATATAGATACTTTGTACCAGTTTCCTCCAGCATCTTCACAAGGTCCTTTGCTGCTGTTCTGGGATTGATTTGCACTTTTCGCAACAAAGTCTGTTCATCTCCAGGAGAAAGAACGTGTCCCCTTCCTGAGGGGTATGATGGCTGCTTGGTCCCATCTCCAGGAGACAGAACGTGTCCCCTTCCTGAGGGGTATGATGGCTGCTTGGTCCCATCTCCAGGAGACAGAACGTGTCCCCCTCCTGAGCGGTATGATGGCTGCTTGGTCCCATCTCCAGGAGACAGAACGTGTCCCCTTCCTGAGGGGTATGATGGCTGCTTGGTCCCATCTCCAGGAGACAGAACGTGTCCCCTTCCTGAGGGGTATGATGGCTGCTTGGTCCCATCTCCAGGAGACAGAACGTGTCTCCTTCCTGAGGGGTATGATGGCTGCTTGGTCCCATCTCCAGGAGACAGTACGTGTCCCCTTCCTGAGGGGTATGATGGCTGCTTGGTCCCATCTCCAGGAGACAGAACGTGTCTCCTTCCTGAGGGGTATGATGGCTGCTTGGTCCCATCTCCAGGAGACAGAACGTGTCCCCCTCCTGAGCGGTATGATGGCTGCTTGGTCCCATCTCCAGGAGACAGAACGTGTCCCCTTCCTGAGGGGTATGATGGCTGATTGGTCCCATCTCCAGGAGACAGAACGTGTCCCCTTCCTGAGGGGTATGATGGCTGCTTGGTCCCATCTCCAGGAGACAGAACGTGTCCCCTTCCTGAGGGGTATGATGGCTGCTTGGTCCCATCTCCAGGAGACAGAACGTGTCCCCCTCCTGAGCGGTATGATGGCTGCTTGGTCCCATCTCCAGGAGACAGAACGTGTCCCCTTCCTGAGGGGTATGATGGCTGCTTGGTCCCATCTCCAGGAGACAGAACGTGTCCCCTTCCTGAGGGGTATGATGGCTGCTTGGTCCCATCTCCAGGAGACAGAACGTGTCTCCTTCCTGAGGGGTATGATGGCTGGAAATGTACACAATGCTTGGTCCCATCTCCAGGAGACAGTACGTGTCCCCTTCCTGAGGGGTATGATGGCTGCTTGGTCCCATCTCCAGGAGACAGAACGTGTCTCCTTCCTGAGGGGTATGATGGCTGCTTGGTCCCATCTCCAGGAGACAGAACGTGTCCCCCTCCTGAGCGGTATGATGGCTGCTTGGTCCCATCTCCAGGAGACAGAACGTGTCCCCTTCCTGAGGGGTATGATGGCTGATTGGTCCCATCTCCAGGAGACAGAACGTGTCCCCTTCCTGAGCGGTATGATGGCTGCTTGGTCCCATCTCCAGGAGACAGAACGTGTCCCCTTCCTGAGGGGTATGATGGCTGCTTGGTCCCATCTCCAGGAGACAGAACGTGTCCCCTTCCTGAGGGGTATGATGGCTGCTTGGTCCCATCTCCAGGAGACAGAACGTGTCCCCTTCCTGAGGGGTATGATGGCTGCTTGGTCCCATCTCCAGGAGACAGAACGTGTCCCCTTCCTGAGGGGTATGATGGCTGCTTGGTCCCATCTCCAGGAGACAGAACGTGTCCCCTTCCTGCGGGGTATGATGGCTGGTTGGTCCCATCTCCAGGAGACAGAACGTGTCCCCTTCCTGAGGGGTATGATGGCTGCTTGGTCCCATCTCCAGGAGACAGAACGTGTCCCCTTCCTGAGGGGTATGATGGCTGCTTGGTCCCATCTCCAGGAGACAGAACGTGTCCCCTTCCTGAGGGGTATGATGGCTGCTTGGTCCCATCTCCAGGAGACAGAACGTGTCCCCTTCCTGAGGGGTATGATGGCTGCTTGGTCCCATCTCCAGGAGACAGAACGTGTCCCCTTCCTGAGGGGTATGATGGCTGCTTGGTCCCATCTCCAGGAGACAGAACGTGTCCCCTTCCTGAGGGGTATGATGGCTGCTTGGTCCCATCTCCAGGAGACAGAACGTGTCCCCTTCCTGAGGGGTATGATGGCTGCTTGGTCCCATCTCCAGGAGACAGAACGTGTCCCCTTCCTGAGGGGTATGATGGCTGCTTGGTCCCATCTCCAGGAGACAGAACGTGTCCCCTTCCTGAGGGTTATGATGGCTGCTTGGTCCCATCTCCAGGAGACAGAACGTGTCCCCTTCCTGAGGGGTATGATGGCTGCTTGGTCCCATCTCCAGGAGACAGAACGTGTCTCCTTCCTGAGCGGTATGATGGCTGGTTGGTCCCATGGTGTTTATACTTGCCTACTATTGTTTGTACAGATGAACGTGGTTCCTTCAGGCATTTGGAAATTGTTCCCAAGGATGAACCAGACTTGTGGAGGTTTACAATTTACAAGGTAGGCCTTGAAATACATCCACAGGTACACCTCCAATTGACTCAAATTATGTCAATTTGCCTATTAGAAGCTTCTAAAGCCATGACATAATTTTCTGGAATTTTCCAAGCTGGCACAGTCAAGTGTAAACTTCTGACCCACTTGAAATGTGATCCAGTGAACTATAAGTGAAATATTCTGTCTGTAAACAGTTGTTGTAAAAAATGTCTTGTGTCATGACAAAGTAGATGTCCAATCCGACTTGCCAAAACTATAGTTTGTTATCAACAAATTTGTGGAGTGGTTGGAAAAACGAGTTTTAATGACTCCAACCTAAGTGTATGTAAACTTCCGACTTCAACTGTACATTATGTACACAATGAACAACAAGCTTAAAACAACACTAGAAACACTATAAGCTACGCTATGAACTGTGCATGTATAGATGTATTAATAAAGCCATTTTCAGGATGCGATTGGGAAGTATCCCGTATGTAAGGGTCAGTCCAATCAAAAGGAAGGTGCAGGATGTGTAGAGACTTCAAAGATCAATGAACAGTTCTATGAAAGTGCAGGGGGCATAGTCCATGTATGATGAGATCATCGTGGACCAGGGGTCCGGTTGATGAGGTCCACAGCGTGGGGGATTGAGCTGTTCAGGTGGAGGGGGGTTATGGTCGTGATTGACCTGAACCAGGGAGACTTTGAAAGAGGGGGTGTCCGAGGTTGAAGGGGTCAGCAATGACACTTCCTTGCCTTGGAGTCGTGTAGGATTGTAACGACGTTCTTCGTTTGTTGAATGAGAGTCGGACCGAAATGCAGCGTGTTTGTTACTCATGTTTTTTAATGAAACAAATGAATCGCGGTACATGAAATAACTGATATAAATAAATAACAACAAAACGGAACGTGAAACCTAATTACAGCCTCTCTGGTGAAACTACACAGAGACAGGAACAATCACCCACGAAATACAAAGTGAAACCCAGGCTACCTAAATACGGTTCCCAATCAGAGACAACGAGAATCACCTGACTCTGATTGAGATCCGCCTCAGGCAGCCAAACCTATACTAAACACACCCCTAATCAACCACAATCCCAATGCCTACAAAAAACCCAATACAACAACACAATAACTTGAACCCATGTCACACCCTGGCCTGACCAACTAATTATCTAAAACACAAAATACTAAGACCAAGGCGTGACAGAACCCCCCCCTAAGGTGCGGACTCCCGGACGCACCTCAAAACCATAGGGAGGGTCCGGGTGGGCGTCTGTCCATGGTGGCGGTTCCGGCTCGGGACGTGGACCCCACTCCATAAATGTCATAGTTCCTCCCATTTGTGTCCTGGCATGATCCACCCTCGCCGCCGACCATGGCCTAATAGTCCTCACCCAGAACCCCACTGAACTGGGGAGCAGCTCGTGACTGAGGGGCAGCTCGGGACTGAGGGGAAGCTCGGGACTGAGGGGCAGCTCGGGACTGAGGGGCAGCTCGGGACTGAGGGGTAGCTCGGGACTGAGAGAAAGCCCAGCACTGAGAGGAAGCCCAGTACTGAGAGGAAGCCCAGCCAGGCAGTTGAATCCGGCAGATCCTGGCTGACTGGCGGATCTGGAAGAGTCTGGTTGACTAGCGGATCTGGAAGAGTCTGGTTGACTAGCAGATCTGGAAGAGTCTGGTTGACTGGCAGATCTGAAAGAGTCTGGCTGACTGGCAGATCTGGAAGAGTCTGGCTGACTGGCAGATCTGGAAGAGTCTGGCTGACTGGCAGATCTGGAATAGTCTGGCTGACTGGCAGATCTGGAAGAGTCTGGTTGACTGGCAGATCTGGAAGAGTCTGGTTGACTGGCAGATCTGGAAGAGTCTGGCTGACTGGCAGATCCTTGCAGACTGGCAGCTCCTTGCAGACTGGCAGCTCCTTGCAGAATGGCAACTCCATGCAGACTGGAAGCTCCTTGCAGACTGGCAGCTCCTTGCAGACTGGCAGCTCTAGCTGCTCCTTGCAGACTGCCAGCTCTGGCTGCTCCATGCAGACTGGCAGCTCTAGCTGCTCCATGCAGACTGGCAGCTCTGGCTGCTCCATGCAGACTGGCAGCTCTGGCTGCTCCGAACAGGCAGGAGGCTCCGGCAGCGCTGGAGAGGAGAAAGGCTCTGATAGCGCTGAACAGGCGGGAGACTCCGACAGCGCAGGAGAGGGAGAAAGCGCTGGCTGCGCTGAACAGGCGAGGCGCACTGAAGGCCTGGTGCGTGGTACTGGAACTGGTGGAACTGGATCGAGGACACGCACAGGAAGCCTGGTGCGGGGAGCTGCCATCGGAGGACTGGTGTGTGAAGGTGGCACAGGATGGACTGGACCGTGAAGGTGTACTGGAGAGCCTGAGAGCAGGACTGGCACAGGACGTGCAAGGCTAGGTAGGTACACAGGAGGCCTAGTGTGTGAGGCTGGCACATTTTTCACCAGCCGACTAACACGCACCTCAGGACTAGTATGGAGCGCTGACCCAGGTGCCATTAAATCCCCGACACACTCCGTCGGATGAATCTTGTACCTAAAGCACCAAACTAGCAACTCCCTCATTACTCTCTCCTCCAATTTCCCCATTAACTCCTTCACAGTCTCTGTTTCACTCACCTCCAACACCGGTTTTGGTCTCCTCCTTGGCTCCTCACGATAAACAGGGAGAGTTGGCTCAGGTCTGTCTCCTGACTCAGCCACTCTCCCTCTGAGCCCCCCCCAAGAAATTTTTGGGGCTGATTCTCGGGTTTCGCTTTGCGCCACCGTGTCTATCTTTTCGACTCCATTCTCCTATAGCCCTCTTCGCACTGCTCCAGCGAATCCCAGGCGGGCTCCGGCACTCTCTCTGGGTCGGCCACCCACCTGTCTATTTCTTCCCACGTCGTATACTCCAAGCCTCTGCTGTCCATAACGTCCTCCCTTCGCTGCTCCAGCTGCCTGTTAACACGCTGCTCGGTCCGTGTGTGGTGGGTGATTCTGTAACGACGTTCTTCGTTTGTTGAATGAGAGTCGGACCGAAATGCAGCGTGTTGGTTACTCATGTTTTTTAATAAAACAAATGAATCGCGGTACATGAAATAACTGATATAAATAAATAACAACAAAATGGAACGTGAAACCTAATTACAGCCTATCTGGTGAAACAACACAGAGACAGGAACAATCACCCACGAAATACAAAGTGAAACCCAGGCTACCTAAATACGGTTCCCAATCAGAGACAACGAGAATCACCTGACTCTGATTGAGAACCGCCTCAGGCAGCCAAACCTATACTAAACACACCCCTAATCAACCACAATCCCAATGCCTACAAAAAACCCAATACAACAACACAATAACATAAACCCATGTGACACCCTGGCCTGACCAACTAATTATCTAAAACACAAAATACTAAGACCAAGGCGTGACAAGGATCTTGATAGAGGGCAGGTGGCAGCCGATGACCCTCTCAGCAGACCGGACATTCTGTCACCATTGACCCTTTGACCAGGAAGACACATTCCCCAACCAGACAGTGATTGAGGAGGTGAGGATGGATTCAATGATGGCCATGTAGAACCGGATCAGTATTGGTTGTGAGAGTTTCCTCAGCTGACACAGGAAACACAAACTCTATAGTCTGTTATAATTTTGTCCTCCCACTGGAGGCTGTGATGTTGTCCTCCCACTAGAGGATGTGATGTTGTCCTCCCACTAGAGTCTGTGATGTTGTCCTCCCACTAGAGGCTGTGATGTTGTCCTCCCACTAGAGGCTGTGATGTTGTCCTCCCACTAGAGGCTGTGATGTTGTCCTCCCTCTCGAGTCTTTGATGTTGTCCTCCCACTAGAGGCTGTGATATTGTCCTCCCACTAGTGTCTGTGATGTTGTCCTCCCACTAGAGGCTGTGATGTTGTCCTCCCACTAGAGGCTGTGATGTTGTCCTCCCAATAGAACATGTGGTGTTGTCCTCCCACTAGAGGTTGTGATGTTGTCCTCCCACTAGAGGCTTTGATGTTGTCCTCCCACTAGAGGTTGTGGGAGATGACGGTCCCCAGGAATTTAAAATACTCAGTCCTGCTTAGAGCTGAGCCATTGATTTTGAGGAGGAGAGGTGGTGAGGGACGCTTTCTGAAGTCAATTACCACCTCCACGGTTTTGAGACTGCAACCGGCCACCATCCGGTAAACCTCCCTCTGGTAAATGGACTCGACTAGGGTGGTATCATCTGAAACCTTGAGTAGCTTGAGAGATGTGTGGTTGGCGGGGGGGATGTGTCTCCCTCCTGTGCTGAGGGACAGAGAGTCCCAGAGGTATTTCCCCAGCTGCACGACAACCATCATGGTTCTCAAAAATGAACTTTTAATTCTCTCTCTCTCTCTCTCTCTCTCTCTCTCTCTCTCTCTCTCTCTCTCTCTCTCTCTCTCACACTCTCTCTATCACTCTCTCTCTCTCTCTCTCTTTCTCTCTCTCCCTCTCTCCCTTGCTGTCTCTCTCTTTCTTTCTCCCTCCATCTCTCCCTCTCTGTCTCTCTCTCTTTCTCTGTTTTTCTTAATTCACTAGTGTTCCCATTCCAGTGTTTCATCACAGTCGTTGTGTCGGAAAGGGAGGAGGTGTCGATTTCCAAGCGACTCGACTGAGCTCTCGACTCCCCCATAATTACGGCTATTGATGAGAAGCAGAAAGCACTTAAGCATAATTGCCGTCCTCTACGAAGCAACAGCTGTCGCTACCAACGTGCCAGAATTCCACAACAGAATTCTCAGAGAGAGAGAGAGACATAGAAATCCAGAGAGAGAGAGAGACATAGAGCACCAGAAAGAGAAAGAGGAAGAGAGAGATGGTAGAGAGAGAGAGGTGAAACCTTCATGCTAAAGTGAAAGCTATTAACACACCCCCCATGACTGACTTAGCAACCAGCATGCTTATTATTTTACTTCAATTGGTTTCTGAAAAGTTGTTTCTATTGGCATCTGGATACAGGGGAAAGTAGACAGGGAAGGACAGGTTGAAAGACAGAAGGAGTACTGCCAATCAGGAGAGAGAGAGAGAATATGCTGAAAGATGTAAGTAGTTTGATATGAAAGCAGGGAAGGCAGTGTGTGTGTCTGAGTTACACTAGAGCCCTAAGGAGAGAGAATCAGAGACAGTGGAGCACATCATTCATTTTCTTGATGAACAAATATGTTCTCAAGTCCTCATAAGAGTAAATGGGACAATTACCACTGTGATCACTTCAGTGTTTTTTTATTTTTAAGTAGGCTCTTTGGTTTAATTGTTAGGAATACATACTGTAATTCCCAGGTTTTGAATTTTTTTTTTCAATCTGTTAATAATATTTATTTATCAAGTTCCCATTTCCTTTCTGATGTTGTCAGAGCGTGTGTTAAATCACAGAAGGGATTGGGGATAGATGAAAATGAATCTGTGCAATTCAAGCACCCAGGATTAGGTCCTCTCTCTGTGTGTGTGTGTGTGTGTGTGTGTGTGTGTGTGTGTGTGTGTGTGTGTGTGTGTGTGTGTGTGTGTGTGTGTGTGTGTGTGTGTGTGTGTGTGTGTGTGTGTGTGTGTGTGTGTGGGGGGGAGGCGTTCCTCAGGGGTTTGATTGCGGGGAGGAGATGGTGGAGGTAAATGTATGCAGTAGGTAATCAGGCCTCCACTCAGCTCTGGTAGATTCTAATCACTTAGGTGACTGGCAGCTAGCATGAGTTAAAACACACCCCTTCTGTCTGTCTGTCTGTCTGTCTG
>NC_088224.1:87035454-87202954 GCF_036934945.1 Oncorhynchus masou masou
GGCACTCATTCCTAATGGTTAAAATAAGGGTTACGTTTAGGCACTCATTCCTAATGGTTAAAATAAGGGTTAAGAACACACAACCTTCTGGACGAGAGTAATGGGATTATGCCTGTTCACCACCCCTGTCCATGAAGCCCTAGAGAAACACAAGCCTACTGGATGATAATAGCGCTCACTGATACCCCAAGTTGACAGTTTGAAGGCATTTTCTGACGTCCAATTTTGAGATGATTCTTAAACGACCTGGCTGCACACATACACAGACATGACCCTGCCAATGAACACGTGTAGGTACACACACACACAGCGAGGCAGCAGGGATTTCTTTAAAACTTTCGTCAAGCCAAGCCAAATATTCCGAGGGGCTTATTTCTCTTTGACTGCTGATGTAACAGAGGCAAGGTCACTGTCGGATTTGAAAAACAGGCAAAAAGCACTCAGCAATTACTGTCAGATTGCATGTGAATGAAGGACTAAGCTCAGGCTGTCCTAGGTCAATTTAAAAGCAGCAGTGATGCACAGTGTGTGTGTGCATAGGTGTGTGTATGTGTGCGTGTGTGTGTTCACCTGCATGTATATGCATTCGTGCATGTGAGTGTGTGTGTCTGTGTGTGTCAGTGTGCATGTGTCTGTATGTGTGTGTGTGACAGTGAGAGAGAGCAAGAGAGAAAGAGAGCAAGAGAGAGACAGACTTTCCAGTATTCAGAGGTCCAGGGACTTGATGAAGAGGGAAGGACGAGACCAACAGTAGCTCAGCACTCAGTCCATCCTCTCTTATCCCCTCCTTGATGAAGAGGGATGGACGAGACCAACAGTAGCTCAACACTCAGTCCATCCTCTCTTATCCCCTCCTTGATGAAGAGGGAAGGACGAGACCAACAGTAGCTCAGCACTCAGTCCATCCTCTCTTATCCCCTCCTTGATGAAGAGGGAAGGACGAGACCAGCAGTAGCTCAGCACTCAGTCCATCCTCTCTTATCCCCTCCTTGATGAAGAGGGAAGGATGAGACCAGCAGTAGCTCAGCACTCAGTCCATCCTCTCTTATCTCCTCCTCGATGAAGAGGGAAGGACGAGACCAACAGTAGCTCAGCACTCAGTCCATCCTCTCTTAACCCCTCCTTGATGAAGAGGGAAGGACGAGACCAGCAGTAGCTCAGCACTCAGTCCATCCTCTCTTATCTCCTCCTCGATGAAGAGGGAAGGACGAGACCAACAGTAGCTCAGCACTCAGTCCATCCTCTCTTATCCCCTCCTTGATGAAGAGGGAAGGACGAGACCAGCAGTAGCTCAGCACTCAGTCCATCCTCTCTTATCCCCTCCTTGATGAAGAGGGAAGGACGAGACCAGCATTAGCTGAGCACTCAGTCCATCCTCTCTTATCTCCTCCTCGATAAAGAGGGAAAAAGGAGACCAGCAGTAGCTCAGCACTCAGTCCATCCTCTCTTGTCCCCTCCTTGATGAAGACGGATGGATGAGACAAGCAGTAGCTCAGCACTCAGTCCATCCTCTTTTATCCCCTCCTTGATGAAGAGGGAAGGACGAGACCAGCAGTAGCTGAGCACTCAGTCCATCCTCTCTTATCTCCTCCTCGATGAAGAGGGATGGACGAGACCAGCAGTATTTCAGCACTCAGTCCATCCTCTCTTATCCCCTCCTTGATGAAGAGGGAAGGACCAGACCAGCAGTAGCTGAGCACTCAGTCCATCCTCTCTTATCTCCTCCTCGATAAAGAGGGAAAGAGGAGACCAGCAGTAGCTCAGCACTCAGTCCATCCTCTCTTATCCCCTCCTTGATGAAGAGGGAAGGACCAGACCAGCAGTAGCTGAGCACTCAGTCCATCCTCTCTTATCTCCTCCTCGATAAAGAGGGAAAGAGGAGACCAACAGTAGCTCAGCACTCAGTCCATCCTCTCTTATCCCCTCCTTGATGAAGAGGGAAGGACCAGACCAGCAGTAGCTGAGCATTCAGTCCATCCTCTCTTATCTCCTCCTCGATAAAGCGGGAAGGAGGAGACCAGCACTAGCTCAGCACTCAGTCCATCCTCTCTTATCTCCTCCTCGATAAAGCGGGAAGGAGGAGACCAGCACTAGCTCAGCACTCAGTCCATCCTCTCTTATCTCCTCCTCGATAAAGTGGGACGGAGGAGACCAGCACTAGCTCAGCACTCAGTCCATCCTCTCTTATCTCCTCCTCGATAAAGCGGGAAGGAGGAGACCAGCACTAGCTCAGCACTCAGTCCATCCTCTCTTATCTCCTCCTCGATAAAGCGGGAAGGAGGAGACCAGCACTAGCTCAGCACTCAGTCCATCCTCTCTTATCTCCTCCTCGATAAAGCGGGAAGGAGGAGACCAGCACTAGCTCAGCACTCAGTCCATCCTCTCTTATCTCCTCCTCGATAAAGCGGGAAGGAGGAGACCAGCAGTAGCTCTGCACTCAGTCCATCCTCTCTTATCTCCTCCTCGATAAAGCGGGAAGGAGGAGACCAGCAGTAGCTCTGCACTCAGTCCATCCTCTCTTATCTCCTCCTCGATAAAGCGGGAAGGAGGAGACCAGCAGTAGCTCAGCACTCAGTCCATCCTCTCTTATCTCCTCCTCGATAAAGAGGGAAAGAGGAGACCAACAGTAGCTCAGCACTCAGTCCATCCTCTCTTATCCCCTCCTTGATGAAGAGGGAAGGACCAGACCAGCAGTAGCTGAGCATTCAGTCCATCCTCTCTTATCTCCTCCTCGATAAAGCGGGAAGGAGGAGACCAGCACTAGCTCAGCACTCAGTCCATCCTCTCTTATCTCCTCCTCGATAAAGCGGGAAGGAGGAGACCAGCACTCTCAGCACTCAGTCCATCCTCTCTTATCTCCTCCTCGATAAAGCGGGAAGGAGGAGACCAGCAGTAGCTCTGCACTCAGTCCATCCTCTCTTATCTCCTCCTCGATAAAGCGGGAAGGAGGAGACCAGCAGTAGCTCTGCACTCAGTCCATCCTCTCTTATCTCCTCCTCGATAAAGCGGGAAGGAGGAGACCAGCAGTAGCTCAGCACTCAGTCCATCCTCTCTTATCTCCTCCTCGATAAAGCGGGAAGGAGGAGACCAGCACTAGCTCAGCACTCAGTCCATCCTCTCTTATCTCCCCCTGCACATTTTTTTCCTAACATTCTCAGGACCATTTCAACAGTTTGACATCACTGTCTGTTTCTAGTGATCATGCTGGATATAAAATGTCTCTTTAATCATTTGTATTTGGTTTGACAAACCACTTGACCAAATTATACAAATATGTAAATATAGGGCCTATAACTCTTGACCTCTGTATCCTCAGCCAGGTTACTCGTCATCAAAGGCAATATTCGACGTTCGCCCAGGACCCCAGGATATCAGGAGATGCTATCCAAATCAGCCACAAGGGGCAACAGTGAATGCTATTACCTTCAGGTATACTTGCTAGGTGTTTTGTGGATGGGGATGGTGGATGGGTGTAAACTATGAACTCCTATCCCAAACATTAACCCTTAAATTGGGAAGGGTGTTTAAAACGTCGAAAGCAATTTTCCATCCTGTATTGGACTAATACAGTATATGTTATCTTACCTTAACTATTCGAAATGAATGCCTAAACTTATCTGTCGAAATCATGAGATCATGTTGGTATCATAGTGTGTTTGTGACTCACAGTGTCTGATCCTGAAAGGGAGAGAGAAATGGTTCCACCCGTACAGCATTAGTGTTTTATATCCCCTGAGAAAACAACCATGTTTTACTTTTTATGGCTGCTGTCCCTGTACAGGGATCAACATCAGGGGAAATTTCAGTGTGACAAGTAATAGTGCTCGATAAAACTCAAACTTTCATTAAAACACACATGCAGGGTACGCAATTAAAGCTACTCACGTTGTGAATCTAGCCAACATGTCAGATTTTTAAAATGCTTTTCGGCGAAAGCTGTTCGGAGAAGCTATTATCTGATAGCATGCAACCCACCGAAATACACAAAGGGGACGTAAACAAAATAATTTGCGTAGCCGGCGCTACACAAAACACAGAAATAAAATATAAAACATTCATTGTGTGTCAGTGTGCATGTGTCTGTATGTGTGTGTGTGACAGAGAGAGAGAGCAAGAGATAAAACATTCATTACCTTTGACGAGCTTCTTTGTTGGCACTCCTATATGTCCCATAAACATCACAATTGGGTCTTTTTTTATTAAATTGGTCCATGTACACCCAAAATGTCCATTTATGAAGACCGTCTGATCCAGGGAAAAAACTCTGTTTCAAAGCGCAACGTCATTTTTTTAAATTAAAAAAGTTGCCTATAAACTTTGACAAAACACTTCAAACTACTTTTGTAATCCAACTTTAGGTATTCGTAAACGTTAATAATCGATCAAATTGATCACGGAGCGATCTGTATTCAATAGCAGCAAGTCAACAAATCATGGACGATTTTCTCTCTTCCATAACTTTCTCTTGTGTACTCGATGACAGGAAGTGCCTATTTCTCATTTCACCAAGGATTAACTTCAACCCAATTCCCAACACTGGCGACATCATGCGGAAGCTGTAGGAACTGGAAACTGGGCCGTATCTATTTTCTCTTGCCATAGACAATTCAGAGACTGGCGGAGTGATATTTTTTGTGTTTTTTGTGAACAGATTTCCTTGGGGTTTTGCCTGCTACAGATGTTCTGTTATAGTCACAGATATGATTTAACCAGTTTTAGAAACTTCGGAGTGTTTTCTATCCACACATACTAATCATATGCATATACTAGATTCCTGGCATGAGTAGCAGGACGTTGAAATTTTGCACGATTTTTAACAAAAAGCTGAAAGAATTCACACGCTCTTTAAGCGGTTTAAAGAGGCGATGTACACACAAACACACACATACAGAAACACAGACACACATTCACACACAGACCCAATGGCGAAGATGGCTGCCATTTTACAATCTCCTAACCAATAGTGCTATTGTTTGTTTTTCATGTCATTTGTAACTTATTTTGTACATGATGTTTCTGCTACCGTGTGTTATGACCGGAAAAAAGGTTTTAGATATCAGGAAAGCGATTACTCACCCCGTACTGGAGAAATAGTCTTTCTTCAAAGAGTCAGAAAAGAAGGATTTAATTCAGATGCCCGACAAGGCCTTATCCCCGTCATTCTCAGGAGAAAGAGACGGACAAACTATGATCACGTATATCCTACCAACGGGACATTAAATACTGTAATATCTTGTGTTTCAAAGAGTCATGGCTGAACGACAACATGAATAGCATAGAGCTGACGGGTTTGAAGCTTTTTTGGGAAGATAGGACAGTGGACTCTGGTACGACAAGGGGTGGCAGTCTATGTATACTTGTAAACAAGAGCTGGTGCATGAAATGTAACTTTTTAGGGATAGGGGGCAGTATTCGGGAAGTTTGGATGGCTGAGGTAACCAAAGTAAACTGCCTGTTACTCAGGCCCAGAAGCTAGGATATGCTTATGCATGGTAGTATTGGATGGAAAACACACAGTTTCTAAAACTGTTAAAAGAACGTCTGTGAGTATAACATAACTGATTTGGTAGGCGAAACCCGAGGACAATACATCCAGGAAAATTATTTTATGAGGTCGTTCGACTTTCCTGTGCCTTTCTATGGGAAGGCTGAATTATTATGACCCAGATTGCAGTTCCAATGCGTTCCACTAGATGTCAACAGTCTTTAGTAATAGTCGTATTCTTTCTAAGTGTCACTGGTGGACTCTAGTCCTTTGGTGCGCGTGAATGAGAGCGCACTCCTCATTGTTTTCTCCGGTATTGGAAACAGCTCATTCTGTCTTAAATTTTATCAATTATTTAAATATTAGGGTACCTGAGGTTGGATTAGAAATGTTGTTTGAAATGTTTGGACCAAGTTTACAGGTAACTTTTACATTCCTTTGTAGGCATGTTGGGCGAGTTGGAACAGGTGTTTTTCTGAATCAAATGCGCCAAATAAACAGACATTTTTGGGATATAAAGAAGGACTTTATTGAACAAAACAACCATTCATTGTGTAACTGGGACATTTGGGATTGCAAAAATATGAAGATCTTCAAAGGTAAGTGATTTATTTTATCGCTATTTATGACTTTCATAATGCATCTGCTTGGTTGGAAAATTATGACATTGAGTAGTACACCACATCAGCAACAGGCTTCATCAATAAGGGCATCGCCCCCACAGTGACCATACATACATAACGCAACCAGAAGCCATGGATTACAGGCAACATCCACACTGAGCTGAAGGGTAGAGTTGCCACTTTCAAGGAAACCGGAAGCTTATAAGAAATCCCGCTATGAACCTCAGATAAACCATCAAGCATGCAAAACATCAATACAGGACTAAGATTGAATGGTACTACACCGGTTCCAACGCTCGTTGGATGTGACAGGGCTTGCAAATTATTACTGACTATAAAGGGAAGCACAGCTGCGAGCTGCCCAGTGACACAAGCATACCTTATGAGCTAAATTGCTTATTTGCTCGCTTAGTGGCAACTAACACTGAAACATGCATGAGAGCATCAGCTGTTGCAGACGATGTGAGTAAGACCTTTAAACAGGTCAACATCCACAAGGCCGCAGGGCCAGACAGATTACCAGGACTTGTACTCCGAGCATGCGCTGACCAACTGGCAGGTGTCTTCACTGACCTTTTCAACCTGTCCCTGACTGAGTCTGTAAAACCAACTTGTTTCAAGTAGAACACCATAGTCCCTGTGCCGAAGAACACTAAGGTAACCTACCTAAATGACTACCAACCCGTAGCACTCACCTCTGTAGCCATGAAGTGCTTTGAAAGGCTGTTCATGGCTCACATCAACAACATTATCCCAGAAACCCGAGACCCACTCTAATTTGCATACCGTCCCAACAGATTCACAGATGATGCAATCTCTATTGCACTCAACACTGCCCTTTCCCACCTGGATAAAAAGAACACCTACACTGTCATTCAAAAGTTTGGGGTCACTCAGAAATGTCCTTGTTTTTGAAAGAAAGCACGTTTTTAGTCCATTAAAATAACATTAAATTGATCTGAAATACAGTGTAGACATGGTTAATGTTGTAAATGACTATTGTAGCTAGAAACGGCTGATTTTAATGGCATATCTACATAGGCGTATAGAGGCCCTGTCAAGGTTTTCCTCCTCTTCGTCTGAAGAGGAGAGGCGAGAAGGATCGGAGGACCAATATGTGGCATCGAAAGTGTACATGGTTCTTTTAATAAGAAATACTCAACATGAACACAACTGATACAAAAACAATTAACGTGAAACGAACGACCAAAAGAGTACCGTGTGGTGAAAACACAGAAACGGAAACAATCACCCACAAACAAACAGTGAAACCCAGGCTACCTAAGTATGATTCTGAATCAGAGACAACTAATGACACCTGCCTCTGATTGAGAACCATACTAGGCCGAAACATAGAAATCCCAAAATCATAGAAAAACAAACATAGACTGCCCACCCCAACTCACGCCCTGACCATCCTAAATGATGACAAACCAAATTAAATAAAGGTCAGAACGTGACAGGCCCATTATCAGCAACCATCACTCCTGTGTTCCAATGGCACGTTGTGTTAGCTAATCCAAGTTTATAATTTTAGAAGGCTAATTGATCATCTTGCAATTATGTTAGCAGAGTTGCAAACTGTGTTCTGATTAAATAATAAATAAAACTGGTCTTTAGACTATTTGAGTACCTGGAGCAACATCATTTGTGGGTTTGATGACAGGTCAGTATCTTCTGAAACTTGTCAATCTCTTATTTTTCTGAGAAATGAAGACTATTTCATGGGAGGAATTGCCAAGAAAGGAAGATCTCGTACAATGCTGTGTACTGCTCCCTTCACAGAACAATGCAAACTGGCCCTAACCAGAATAGGAAGAGGAGTGAGAGGCCCCGGTGCACAACTGAGCAAGAGTACATTAGAGTGTCTAGCTATAGAAACAGATGCCTCACAAGTCATCAACTGGCAGCTTCCTTAAGTAGTACATGTAAAACACCAGTCTCAACGTCAACAGTTGAAAAGGCGACTCTGGGATGCTGGCCTACAGAGGGTAGTGCGTACAGCCCAGTACATCACTGGGACCAAGTTTCCTGCCATCCAGGACCTCTATATCAGGCGATGTTAGAGGAAGGCCCTAAATATTGTCAAAGACTCCAGCTGCCCTAGTCATATACTGTCCTCTCTGCTAACGCACAGCAAGCGGTACCATAGTACCAAGTCTCGGTACAAAAGGCTTCTTTACAGGTTCTACACCCCAACCATAAAACTCCTGAACAGCTAATCAAAGGGCTACCCAGACCCCTCTTTTACACTGCTGCTACTCTCTGGTTATTATCTATGCATAGTCACTTTAACTCTACCTACCAGAAATATTATCTAATGTATCTCAACTAACCGGTGCCCTCTCACATTGACTCTGTACTGGTACACCCTGTGTATAGTCTTGCTAATGTTATTTTACTGCAGCTATTTAATTATTTGAGACTTACATTTTAACTTTCTATTTTTTACTGAATACTTATTTTTTCTTAAAAACGTCTTAAAGCATTGTTGGTTAACGGCTTGTAAGTTTCACTGTAAGTTTATTCAGCACATGTGGCAAATACATTTTGAATTGATTTGAACTAAAAAGTAATAAGTACTACTTAACTTAAACTTAATGTTTGGGGTGTCTGTACTCTACTTTCCTATTCATAACTTTGACTACTTTCACATTTACTTTACTACTTTCCTCAATAAAAAAAACATACTTTTTACTCCATACATTTTCTCTGGCACCCAAAAGTTCTCTTCAAATTCTGAATGCTTAGCAGGAAAAGCAAATAGTCAAATTCACACACTAATTAGGAGAACATCCCAGGTCATCCCTACTGCCTCTAATCTGGTGGACTCACTAAACAGAAATTCTTCATTTGTAAATTATGTCCGAGAGTTGGAGTATGCCCCTGGCTATCCGCAAATTAAAAAAAAACAAGAAAATTGTGCGGTCTGCTTTGTATAATATAAGGATTTTAAATTATTCATACTTTTTATTCATACTTTTATTCAAGTATTATTTTACTGGGTTACTTTCACTTTTACTTGAGTCATTTTGTTTGATAATTGGGTTCGTCTTCCACCACTGGACGGACACACACACACACACACACACACACACACACACACACACACACACACACACACACACACACACACACACACACACACACACACACACACACACACACACACGTCTGACATTAAGAAAATGACTTAAAAAGATGACGTATTCTACACATTCTGTAGAGCGCTTCCTGAAGCGTGTTTAAAGGTTATCAGTGCTCGGGGTAACTGATTCGTAAAAAACACTCCCCGACTCAGTGTGGTTTTCCTGAGGTTTCGGAGATGTAAGCCCAGAATGGTTGTTTCTGTACCTCGCTCCGGATACAAGCATTTTGATCCTAGATTTACTGCATCCTCTCAGCTGGAACAGTGAAGAGGGAAATGTGACAGGGAGATGGAAGTGAAGGGAATCTTGAGGCATTCTGTCTGGGTGCTCAGCGGGAAAATATGGAATAAAATATTTAGATACGGGAATCTGTAATATTAGCTTCTTAAATGTTATTATGACACAGTTATAAAGTTATTTCATTTGATCAGAACACTTTATAAAATGGCTTTTGCACATTACTTTAGTACTGTACCATACCACACATCTAAATAAAAGCTTGTCAGTCTAACAGTCACATTTGGTATTTGTTGAGCCTCACTCAAGTGAGCGAGGGTCTAGCTTATGTCTCCCCTCAAATTCTCTGTGACACTAGGCCTCTCACGTTTCTCGATTCTCTCTGTTTTCAGACCTCCGGTGATGCTGCAGTTATCCACACACACACACACACTTCTCTCCATGTAAGCCCCTCCAGTATATTTCCATCTCCTAACATCACTTGTTTTAAAAGCTGAATTGATCTCATAGTGACTCTGGGAGGCTTAACTTCAGGGACACTTGAGCTCTGAGTTTTCAGCAAAGGTCAGGTTTTGAATATGGTACTGTATCTTAGCCCCGACACACACACACACAAAATACATACATACACATCTAATGCTTTCACACTCTTACTTTCACACACACACACACACACACACACCTTGACAAGCCTCCCCCACCGTCATACCCCCCCCCAGGGGAATTGAACTTATCCCAGAGGCTGCTCCAAGACTCTTGGGTTATTGTCACAGTCGTGTATTTTCCCCCTCAAGCCGATACCATGACGGCACTCAAAGCTCAAGACAGGAAACCACATATCCTGAGGCAGCATGTAATTTACCTGGGGATTTTAACAAAGCAAATTTGAAGAAAACACTACATAAGTTCTATCAACACATTGACTGTAGTACTCGCACAGCAAAGACTCTAGACCACTGCTACTCCAACTTCTGGGTTGCGTACCATGCCCAGGCTCATTAGCATAACGCAACGTTAACGATTTCTGAAAATCGCAAATAAAATGAAAATAATGCGCCTGCTCTCAAGCTTAGCCTTTTCTTAACAACACTGTCATCTCAGATTTTCAAAATATGCTTTTGAACCATAGCAATTCACTAATTTGTGTAAGAGTATGCTAAGCTAGCTTAGCATTTTGAGTAGCATTTAGCACGCAACATTTACACAAAAACCAGATAACCAAATAAATAAAATCATTTACCTTTGAAGAGCTTCGGATGTTTTCAATGAGGAGACTCTCAGTTACATAGCAAATGTTCAGTTTTTCCTGAAAGAATCTTTGTGTAGGAGAAATCGCTCCGTTTTGTACATCACATTTGGCTACCGAAACGAACCGAAAATTCAGTCACCAACAACGTCAAACTTTTTCCGAATTAACTCCATAATATCAACCGAAACATGGCAAACGTTGTTTGGAATCAATCCTCAAGGTGTTTTTTCACATATCTCTTCATTGATATGCAGTTCGTGGAAGCCTGCTTCCCCTCAGAATCGCATGGAAAAATACCAGCAGCTGAAAAAGACGCACCAATTTCGACGGAGGACACCGGGCGGACACCTGGAAAATGTAGTCTCTTATGGTCAATCTTCCAATGATATGCCTACAAATACGTCACAATGCTGCAGACACCTAGGGGAAACGACAGAAAGGGCAGGCTCATTCCTCTCGCATTCACAGCCATATAAGGAGACAATGGAAAACGGAGCCTCAAAAATCCTGCTGGTTTCCTGGATGCCGTTTCATCTTGGTTTTGCCTGTAGCTCCCGCTCTAGGGCACGCACAGAGAATATCTTTGCAGTTCTGGAAACGTCAGAGTGTTTCCTTTCCAATGCTATCAATTATATGCATAGTCGAGCATCTTTTTGTGACAAAATATCTTGTTTAAAACGGGAACGTTTTTCATCCAAAAATGAAATAGCGCCCCCAGAGTTTCAAGAGGTTAACAAAAGGCTAAGCTTGTGAGTGAATATATTTCTTTCATTTCATTTGCGATTTTCATGAATAGTTTATTAACGTTGCATTATGGTAATGAGCTTGAGGCTATGATTACGCTCCCGGATACGGGATTGCTTGACGCAAGAAGTTAACTTCCTGACTGATGTCTTGAGATGTTGCTTCAATATATCCACATAGTTTTATTTCCTCACGATGCCATCTATTTTGTGAAGTGCACCAGTCCCTCCTGCAGAAAAGCACCCACACAAATGATACTGCCACCCTCGTGCTTCACGGTTGGGGTGGTGTTCTTCAGCTTGCAAGCCACCCCTTTTTCCTCCAAACACAACGATGGTCGTCATGGCCAAGCAGTTCTATTTTTGTTTCATCAGACAAGAGGACATTTCTCCAAAAAGTACAATCTTTGTCCACATGTGCAGTTGCAAACCATAGTCTGGCTTTTTACGGTGGTTTTGGAGAAGTGGCATCTTCCTTGCTGAGTGGCCTTTCAGGTTATGTCGATATAGGACTTGTTTTAATGTGAATATAGATACTTTTGAATCTGTTTCCTCAAGCATATTGTATACTATTGTTTGAGATGAACGTGGTACCTTCAGGCGTTTGGAAATTGCTCTCAAGGATAAACCAGACTTGTGTAGGTCTTCAATTTTGTTTCTGAGGTCCTGGCTGACATTCTTTTGATTTTCCCATGATGTGAAGCAACGAGGCACTGAGTTTAAAAATACACCTTAAAATACATCCACAGGTACACCTCCAATTGACTCAAATTATGTCAATTAGCCTATCAGAAGCTTCTAAAGCCATGACATAATTGTCTGGAATTTCCCAAGCTTTTTAAAGGCACTGTCAACTTAGTGTATGACCCACTGGAAATGTGGTACAGTGAATTAATGTCTGTCTGTAAACAATTGTTGGAAACATGACTTGTGTCATGCACAAGGTAAATGTCTTAACGGACTTTCCAAATTATAATTTGTTAACAAGAAATTTGTGGAGTGATTGAAAAATGAGTTTCAATGACTCCAACCTAAGTGTATGTAAACTTCCGACTTCAAATGTAGACATGGAATTGCTGGTCACTTTAATAGTGGAACACTAGTCACTTTAATAATGTTCTCATACTGCTTTTGTTTTGGTTTTCTTCAGCTGAAGGAGAGGAGGACCAAAATGCAGTGTGGTTAGTGTTCAACATCTTTAATATAGACAATAAAGGACAACACTACAAAATACAAAACAACAAATGTGAAAACCGAAACAGTCCTATCTGGTGCAATGATGCAAAGACAGAGACAACCACCCACAAAGTACGTACCCACAGAATATGGCTGCCTAAATATGATTCCCATTCAGAGACAACGATAGACAGCTGCCTCTAATTGAGAACCAGTCTAGGCAACCATAGACATACAATATACCTAGAAAGGAAACAGCCCCATAAACATACAAAAAACCCTAGACCAGGCTAAACACATAAATCCCCCATGTCACACCCTGACCTAACCAAAATAATAAAGAAAACAAAGATAACTAAGCCAGGGCGTGACAGCTTTACTCATTTCATATGTATATACTGTATTATATTCTACCATATTTGCTTCAATACCTCTCCGACATTGCACGTCCTAATATTTATATATTTCTTATTTCATCTCCTTCTTTTACTTTTTTGATTTGTGTGTTTAGATGTGAATTGTTAGATGTTACTGTACTGATGGAGCTAGGAACACAAGCATTTCTCTGCACCCGCAGATACATCTGCTGTTACCAATAACATTTGATTTGATTTGACAAGCCACTGATGCATCTCCTACCCAGAGTAAGTGATCCCCCCCATTCAGGACTGATGGACCAAAGAGAGAGGAGATAAAGACACATCATTAACAAACACTCACACACACACACACACACACACACACACACAATAATTAACACATACACCTGTAAAAACACACTGGAGCAGCGTGTCGATTCTCTTCCATAACAGATATCACACTAACTCATGCTCCATCACACACGCACACATTCACACACACACACACACACACACACACACACACACACACACACACACACACACACACACACACACACACACACACACACATAAACACACAAACCTGTAAACACACACACACACCTGTAAACACACGCAGAAGCAGCATATAGTTTCTATTCCGAATC
This sequence comes from Oncorhynchus masou masou, assembly GCF_036934945.1. Taxonomy (NCBI): domain Eukaryota; kingdom Metazoa; phylum Chordata; class Actinopteri; order Salmoniformes; family Salmonidae; genus Oncorhynchus; species Oncorhynchus masou. Next base: position 87,049,126 of record NC_088224.1, read on the forward strand.
AGATATCACACTAACTCATGCTCCATCACACACGCACACATTCACACGCACACACACACACACACACACACACACACACACACACACACACACACACACACACACACACACACACACACACACACACACACACACACACACACACATAAACACACAAACCTGTAAACACACACACACACCTGTAAACACACGCAGAAGCAGCATATAGTTTCTATTCCGAATCAGATATCACACTAACTCATGCTCCATCACACACACGTACTAGAACAGGATGAGAATGGAAGCATCAGTGAAAGAGCGTGCTGGTACATGTTGAGGGCTGTTTTTGAGGGATGAAAACGGTGTCCAAGGTCAATGACTTCTGGTGCTTTATGTCATGTCAAATTACACACACAGGTATACACACACAGGTATACAAACACAGGCATACACACACAGGTATACACACACAGGTATACACACACACAGGTATACACACACACATACACACACACAGGTATACACACACATACACACACAGGTATACACACAGGTATGCACACACAGGTATACACACAAAGGTATACACACACAGCTTTACACACAGGTATACACATAGGTACACACAGAGGTATACACACACAGGTATACACACACACACAGGTACACACACACAGGTTTACACACACAGGTATACACAAACAGGTATACACACACAGGTACACACACACACACATGTACACACACACAGGTATACACACACAGTATACACACACAGGTACACACACAGGTATACACACACAGGTATACACAAACAGGTATACACACACAGGTATACACAAACAGGTACACACACACAGGTATACACACACACACAGGTACACACACACAGGTACACACACACAGGTACACACACACAGGTATACACACACACAGGTAGGTACACACAGAGTATACACACACACACAGGTATACACTCAGGTATACACACGCAGGTATACACACACAGGTATACACACACAGGTACACACACACAAGTACACACACAGGTATACACCCAGGTAGACACACACAGGTATACACACACGGGGACACACACGGGTATACACACAGGTATACACACACATGTATACACACATGGGTACACACACAGGTATACACACAGGTATACACACATAGGTATACACACAGGTATACACACAGGTATACACTCAGGTATACACAGGTACACACACACAGGTATACACCCAGGTATACACACACAGGTATACACACACAGGTACACACACAGGTATACACACACAGGTATACACCCAGGTATACACACACAGGTATACACACCCAGGTATACACCCAGGTATACACACACAGGTATACACACACAGGTACACACACAGGTATACACACACAGGTACACACACAGGTATACACACACAGGTATACACACACAGGTACACACACAGGTATACACACACAGGTACACACACAGGTATACACACACAGGTATACACACACAGGTACACACACAGGTATACACACACAGGTATACACACAAGTACACACACAGGTATACACCCAGGTATACACACACAGGTATACACTCACAGGTACGCACATACACAGGTACACACACACAGGTACGCACACACAGGTACACACACACAGGTACGCACACACAGGTGCGCACACACACAGGTATACACACACAGGTATACACACACAGGTACGCACACACAGGTATGTGCACACAGGTATGCACACACAGGTACGCACACACAGGTATGCACACACAGGTATGCACACACAGGTATGCACACACAAACACATTGATGTCACATAGGATAATAAAGGGCAGCTTTTATTTAGTTCTGCCATCCATCAAATCCTTCCAAGTGCATTGAATATGAAGGAGACATGTGACATTGAAACCAGGGAGGAAATTAGATTCAATCTCATTTCATCATGTTTTGATCAACATCAGAAATCACACACACACACACACACACACACACACACACACACACACACACACACACACACACACACACACACACACACACACGCACACACACACACACACACACACACACACACACACACACACACACACACACACACACACACACACACACACACACACACACACACACACACGCGGCCACCTCCTTGTTCCTTCCTCCACCTTGGTCCCAGAGTGTGTATAATTAGTTGATTAGGTAACTGATATAAAGCTGCTCCTATATTATTAACACTGTGCTGCAGCAAGAGACCCATCAAGTCTCCTGCAGTTTTTCACCCACAAACCCTGGAGTCATGCTGTTCAAACTGACTCAGACACACACTCACACACACACACAAACACACACAGACACGCATACACACACACACAGACAAATACACACACACGCATACACACACACAGACAAATACACACACACATACACACACACGCATACACACACACACACACAGATTCAGACACACACACACACACACAGACACACATATACACACATACCCCTGTGACATTCAGTTCTATTGGTCTCATGTGAGTGGCCAAGCCCAGGTATTTGATCATGATAGTGCAGGTTCATATCCCTCAGTGAACTGATGGCTGTCTCCCTAATCCAACTCCTCTCCACTTATCACATGTAACTAGGAGATGAGGAAGGAAATGATTGTGTTGTGTGTAAATGGGAGGAGACAGTGTTCACTTCAAAAGGTTGACTGTCTGTTACAGTTTTTTTCGATTGCTAAACGACAGTGGGCACAACTGGAGTCACATGTGCAAAACTCTAACTACAGTCTGCACTACCAACAGTCACCTGAGCTAAACAGTTCACATCACCTGCAAAGCTCATTCCAAGCAACACAACTCTTAACACATGGCTCAAAACACGCTCAGTGCAGCCAAACACTATGCACAACCCTCACTGAGATAACACACACTGTCACTCAGAACACACTGAGAGTAAAAACACTAGCATCAAACACCAATACAGAAAATACAAACTTTTCATATTTACAGTTTGAACAATTTCATTGACTTCATACAAAGTAATATTTTCTTCAAAGAAAAGAGTGACATTTCTTTCACATGATTTATTAACATTTTTAGAACATAACAATTTAAGGTAAATGAAAATTAGAGCAGTTTGCTTCAATAGTCTGTAATAATTTACGGAATTACAGTAATGAGAAAAAAAAGTAGAAACTAAAAGTACATACTGTAATTCGAACAAATAATTGAGGGGCTAATCCTGCCTCTCTCTAGCATCAGGCCACAGGTTTTCTTCAACATCACATCTAATGTTTTCTCTTGCCATGCACCTGGGGAAGAACCTTCTGGAGTGCCTTATCCATCCCTGGCAGTCCTCTGGACTCGTGTCTTCACATCCGGCACGCATGGCTTCCAAAAGAGACATTTGGTCATGTGGGTGGTGACCAAACACTTTCCACCTCCAGGCAGAGAAAAACTCCTCTATTGGGTTGAGGAAGGGTGAATATGCAGGCAGGTACAAAACCATAAATCTGTGATGTGCTGCAAACCAATCTGTGACAGCTGCAGTGGTGAAAAGCAACGTTATCGCAAACTATGACAAAAACTTGGGGGTTTCTTACTGGCTCCCTGTTCTGCTGGCACTAGCTGAGCATAGAGCAGTTCTAGGAAAGCTATAAGCCTTTCTGTGTTGTATGGGCCATTGAGTGGTGTGTTGAGAAGCAAACCATCATTGGCCATTGCAGCACACATGGTGATATTTCCCCCTTTGGCCTGGAACCTCCACAGTGGCCCTTTGACCTATAACATTCCTTCCTCTGCGCCGTGTTTTGGCAAGGTTAAATCCAGCTTCATCGATAAATACAATGAATGTGGTATTTCCAGTGCTTCCACCTCCATTACTCTCTGAAAAACAGTAAGTGCACAGTTTTACTGTAGAAATGCTAGTGTTTTTTTTACTGTAAATATTTTGTATAGCTGTGTACGTAACCTCAGACGTCTTACCTGGACATATTGGTATCTTTGTTCTTTTACCCGTTCACTGTTTCTCTCGAACGGTACAGTGTATAACTGTTTCATTGTAACTTGGAGTTTCTTTAGACTCGAGCAATAGTTGTTGTGCTGACAGAATTAACATTTTCAAATGTATCACTATCAGCCAGCACTCTATCTTGAATCTCCCGCAGTTTTATTGCATTGTTGACAACAACCATGTCAACAATAGCATTTTCCTGCGCATCTGAAAATATTTTTCCTCTTCCCCCCTGTTGGGGGCAGCCTTTGGGTCCTGTTGTAAAAATATATTTTACTGTCAAACTTACTGTAATATATATCTGTGTAAATATTCTATAATTGCAATACAAAATAGATTCCTGTAATGTTTTCATTTACTGTAAGGATGTAACTCTCACCTGTTTGTATGATGGAAAATTCGCATTACAGATGCCACTGTGGATCTTTGCAGATTGGGTTGCACCCTCAACCCTGCCTCTCAATGAGAGACCATGGTTCACGACATGGTCTATAAGTGTAGCCCTTATTTCATCTGAAATAACAGCTCTTTGTCTTCTTTGTCTTCCTCCACGCATCCAGCCTCTCCCTGCCACCCTTCTCCCTCCACGAACCCATCTTCCTTGTTCCATTTCCAAAATGAGTCTTTCTGAGCTCTACCTATATATACTGTAATATGTGTGTGTGTTCACTAACAAGTCTAAAACAAGACACCTGCTTAGCCTTTCAGCTGAAATTGCAATCAGCAGTGTTTGAAAGGCACAAGGCTGAAATCTATTCCGTTTTGAATGTGTGGTTCACAGTTTTGACAGCAGTGTGTTAGCATTTGAACAAAGTGCTGTAAATCCACAGTATTGTGCAGGTTGTGGTTAAAGTCATGGGATAAGTGTAGAGTTTTGAAAACTGTGTTCAAGCAATGAAAAACGAACTAGAGTTTGGTCCACATGAACTGCTGCTGTGCAGACTGTACTTAGAGTTTTGCACATGTGACTCCAGTTGTGTCCACTGTCGTTTAGCAATCGAAAAAAAAACTGTAATGGCGATGTCTTCATACCAATCAGCCAGGTTTGGTCTAAGCAGTTTACATGCACTATGAAATAACCTCTTCATTGACTATCAACGTGTCAGTTCAGCACCAATAATGGCAAGCAAAATACAGTAAATGGTAGCTTTCATCTGATTTAGCTCAACATCACATCAACACAACATATTATCATGTTATATTTTGCAAAGGAGTACTCTTTTCAAAGTCAAGGTGCAAATCATATTAGATTAACTGCAAATTTCAATCTACAAATGATGGCAAAGCGACACAACACAAAGATAATCACTCCATTTGAATACTTCAGATGAAAACTTCAGAGGAATTTGAGCCCCCCAGTCTTGCCAGATGGAATGGAACATTTTCTTCTGTGTGACCCAGGAGGGAACTGAAACAGCTACGTGTACATCCTGCTCTTGGGAAATCACCAGGGTAACATCGCTGATGTAAATCCTCTATTTTTCCATTAGAGTGTGTGTATGTTGACGGGGCAGTTTGTTCTTGTGTGTGTGTGTGTGTGTTTGTGCTTGTGAGTGTGTGTGTGTGTATTTGTTTGTACGTGTGTGGGAGAGGAGTAAAGCCTGTGTTTATCACAGCTCATTACCACGACAACGAAGAAGCCAAATCCTCTTATGCCAACGTGCAGCATGTAGATTTACCCAAACACTCCTGGGAGATGACAGGCTACTACACACACACACACACACACACACACACACACACACACACACACACACACACACACACACACACACACACACACACAAACACACACACACACACACACACACACACACACAAACACAAACACATACACACACATCCACACAAACACACACACATACACACACACACAAACACATACACACACATCCACACACCCACACACAGTGAACGTAGGTTTATCCCAACACTGGGAGGAGAGAATAGCTCATTATCCTAACAGTGAATTGGGCTGCTGGTTGTTTTAGTTCAGGCATGGCCTATGTATCCCTTAGGGCTTTGCTCTGCTTCTTCTAGCGCTTTCTATTTATCTTAGTGAAGCCTGGTGTCAAGACTCTGTACTGATGGTGGATGGTGGCTGTATGTTGTTGTATCCATTTTGCAGCAGAAAATCAGACACAAGATCCACACGGTAAGATGCTAACTCTCCACTCACTTAAGAGATTTGACAACCTCCCCCCAAAAAAAAATATATAAATGTTTAAACACCCATGTTTTTATTGTTTCAATGTTTACACGATAAGGCTATGTGTATGACTGTTAGGGGGCAATGCAGTTCAATCCTGGCTACCTCCCAGACAACGCTCATCTTACTGCTGTCCCCCACCCACTCAACAACCATGGTAGTTTAGGCTATTTTAGGTTCTCTGCTGTGTGCCTCTCCTCCATGTTCTCACCACTTCTCATTAATGTGATGTATGACAGTGTGTTCATAGTCGTCTAACAATCTGCTGTTAATGCCGCTTATGTAGCCCGCACTTTCAATCGTTGTACAATTCCTCCATACGTGCCGTCACGGTTCTACCACATGGGCCTTGAAGCCGATATCCTTTACGATTGAAAATGGCTGCTGAACAACAGCAATCATTTCTGTAATCAGCACTGTGATTTTCTTACTCTGTCCCTTATTGCACTTCTTTTGTGTGTTGTGTGAAGAGCCTGTCTAATGTCTGTTGTTAGGGGCCTGCGCTGCTGCCAGCAACGGGTCTCACAGTGAATCCCTTTCAGATGGTTAAAGCATTCCACCTGTACTGTCACTGCAGCTCAATTCCACCTGTACTGTCACTGCAGCTCAATTCCACCTGTACTGTCACTGCAGCTCAATTCCACCTGTACAGTCACTGCAGCTCAATTCCACCTGTACTGTCACTGCAGCTCAATTCCACCTGTACTGTCACTGCAGCTCAATTCCACCTGTACTGTCACTGTAGCTCAATTCCACCTGTACTGTCACTGTAGCTCAATTCCACCTGTACTGTCACTGCAGCTCAATTCCACCTGTACTGTCACTGCAGCTCAACTCCACCTGTACTGTCACTGCAGCTCAATTCCAATTGCATTTCCGTATTTCACAACCTTCTCATTAAACTTGTTAAAGTATTTCCGTACAGGGCTTCGCTGCTGTCTCTTCCCTGTCTCACTCTCTGCCATTTTCCCAACTGCTAACGACGATGACGTTCGGAGCGCTTTATATCCGGGACAAATCATTTGAAAGATGAACAATTAGGTTAGAATACATTCTTCTTTATTAATGAAGAACACAAAGAACACTTAAAAAAAACACACAAAAAAACAATGTGACCTCTATATGAACAATGTGCTAACGTGCAACATAACATAGACAATAACCCACGAAATACCCAAAGAAGATGACTGCCTAAATATGGTTCCCTATCAGAGACAACGATAAACACCTGCCTCTAGGCAATCTAGGCAACCATAGACCAACATAAACACCTAGATGAAAACAACCCCATGAATCTACAAAAAACCCTAGACAGTGCAAATACCCTAGAATAAGACAAAAACACACATATCACCCATGTCACACCCTGACCTAACCAAAATAATAAAGAAAACAAAGAATACTAAGGTCAGGGCGTGACAATTTATGATGTCGATTGGGATTTGTTAGTGGTAGTTTTGTGATAACTGTTCTGTGATTTAAAAAAATGTAAAAGATTTAAACACAAAAAAAACTTTGTTTTTCAGTTAGGAATGTATTTCTAAACGTTAATGACCCAAACATCGTTGCTGTAAACATTTACACCCCTAACTCTCATATACACAGGGTGGCAGCTAAGGTGTGACAGCTATGATTAGGGGGAGAGGCCTTTTTTGTCATCGCTCCCAGGGTGTCCCTAGTTCACATGTTATTAACACACACACAGGCGCACACACACAACTCTCACACACACAAGCATGCAGACCTGTTTCATGGTACCTCCACCTAAAAAAATGAAAAACATCTTTAATCAGGGACTACATCTAGCCCAAAGGCTCCTGGGCATTCTGGGTAACCAATCACTGATGGGCTGCATCTCATTCAAGTGTTATCGGATCAATGCAGATGAAGGAGAGGTGATGAAAAGAGGCAGCCGATATAGATTATAAAGATGCATGGTTTGGCAGATAGAGACCGACTGTGTGTGTGTGTGTGTGTGTGCGCGTGTTTATTATTTATTTATTTCACCTTTATTTAACCAGGTAGGCTAGTTGAGAACAAGTTCTCATTTACAACTGCGACCTGGCCAAGATAAAGCAAAACATTGTGACACAACAACAACACAGAGTTACACATGGAATAAACAAGCGTACCGTCAATAACAAAATTTAAAAAAGAAATATATACATACACAGTGTGTGCAGTGTCTATATACAGTGTGTGCAGTGTCTATATACAGTGTGTGCAGTGTCTATATACAGTGTGTGCAGTGTCTATACACAGTGTGTGCAGTGTCTATATACAGTGTGTGCAAATGCCGTGAGGAGGTAAATAGGCCATAGTAGCAAAGTAATTACAGTTTAGCAAATTAACACTGGAGTGATAAATAGCGGATGATGATGTGTAAGTAGAAATACTGGTGTGCAAAAGAGCAGAAAAGCAAATAAAACAATATGGGGATGAGGTAGGTAGATTGTGTGGGCTATTTACAGATGGGCTATGTACAGCTCCAGCGATCGGTTAGCTGCTCAGATAGCTGATGTTTAAAGTTAGTGAGGGAAATATGAGTCTCCAGCTTCAGCGATAATTTGCAATTCGTTCCAGTCATTGGCAGCAGAGAACTGGAAGGAAAGGCGGCCAAAAGAGGTGTTGGCTTTGGGGTTGACCAGTGAGATATACCTGCTGGAGCGCGTGCTACGGGTGGGTGTTGTTATGGTGACCAGTGAGTTGAGATAAGGCAGATCTTTACCTAGCAAAGACTTATGGATGACCTGGAGCCAGTGGGTTTGACGACGAATATGTAGCGAGGGCCAGCCGACTAGCGCATAGAGCAGTGGTGGGTGGCATAATTGGCTTTGGTGACAAAATGGATGGCACTGTGATAGACTGCATTCAGTTTTCTGACTAGAGTATTGGAAGCTATTTTGTAAATGACATCACCGAAGTCGAGGGTTGTTAGTGTCGTGTCTTTGGCATCATTAAACTGAAGACTTGTTTTATCAAATAAATTCTCTGTAATTATTATTACGTGATTAAACTAAATCAGGTAAATGTAATTAACTAGAAAGTTGAGGCACCAAGGAAAATATTCAAATTACAAAGTTATAATTTTCCTAAAATAACTTTCAGATATGAATATCTAATCAATTCTAATGAATGAATCATTCTTTACCCCACGTTAGTCTCATTCCAAACGTGGTAAAATTGTTGGTTATCTGCACAAAGCCAATCTTCACTATGAATCATTCATACATCAATTGTCTCAATCATTTATATATTAACTAACTAAATAATCACAGAAATGCATAAACAAACAACAAAGTAGATATGGTTACAAGGAAATGATAGAGGATTTAGCACTAGTGGGCTGAACCGGCATGGAGGCTTGGTAGAAAAATGGACTGGGAAAGGCAAAAGACACTACACGGTTGATAATTACAACAATTGAAATGCTACTCCTTCGCACATGAATGCTCACTCATTCGGGAATAATTGCAATCAATATAAATATTTACGCTCAGAGTGTCGTGATCTCTGTTGGAATCGTCCTTCTTTCTGTGGGGGTTATTTACCCTCACTAGGGTACGTGGGACACTGGCCAACATCCAGTGAAATTGCAGAGCTCCACATTTAAAAACAGTAATATTCATTATAAAAAATCATAAAACATACAGGTATTATATATTGGTTTAAAGATGAACTTCTTGTTAATCCAACCACAATGTCAGATGTCAAAAAGACTCTACGGCAAAACCATAACATGCAATTTTCTGAGAACATCACCCAGCAGACAAATCATTACAAACAGTAACCAGCCAAGTAGAGGAGTTACACAAGTCAGAAATAGTTTTCAAATGAATCACTTACCTTTCTTTGATGATTTTCATATGGTTGCACTCACAAGTCTCCCATTTACTCAATAAATGTTTGTTTTGTTTGATAAAGTCCATGTTTATATCCAAAAACCTCAGTTTTGTTTGCGCGTTTTGTTCAGTAATCCACAGGCTCAAACGCAGTCACAACTGGCAGACGAAATAGTATCCGAAATAGTATCCATAAAGTTCGTAGAAACATGTTCAACGATGCTTATAATCAATCCTCAGGTTGTTTTTGTCATAAAAATCAATAATATTTCAACCAGACAATAACGTCGTCAAAATATAAGGTAAACAGGAAAGGCGCGCTCTCGGTCGCTGTAACGGTTCTCGTCTGGTGAAGGAGAAGCAGACCAAAATGCAGCGTGGTATTTTTGAGACATGTTTAATGACGAAGAAAAACGAACAATACAAAAACAACAAACGGAACGTGAAAAACTATACAGCCTATCTGGTGACAACAAACACAGAGACAGGAACAATCACCCACGAAATACTCAAAGAATATGGCTGCCTAAATATGGTTCCCAATCAGAGACGACGATAAACACCTGCCTCTGATTGAGAACCACTCCAGACAGCCATAGACTTTGCTAGATAACCCCACTAAGCCACACACCCAACACCCCACAAAACCCCAAGACGAAACACACCACAATAAACCCATGTCACACCCTGGCCTGACCAAATAAATGAAGACAAACACAATATATTACGACCAGGGCGTGACAGAACCCCCCTCCCCTAAGGTGTGGACTCCCAGACGCACATCAAAACAATAGGGGAGGGTCCGGGTGGGCGTCTGTCCATGGTGGCGGCTCCGGCGCGGGACGTTGACCCCACTCTATTAATGTCTTAATCCCTCCTCCTCGCGTCCTATGATAGTCCACCCTCGCCGCCGAACATGGCCTAGTAGTCCTCACCCACAACCCCACTGAACTGAGGGGAAGCTCGGGACTGAGGGGCAGCTCGGGACTGAGGGGCAGCTCGGGACTGAGGCAGCTCGGGACTGAGGAGTAGCTCGGGACTGAGGGATAGCTCGGGACTGAGGGGAAGCTCGGGACTGAGGGGAAGATCTGCACTGAGAGGAAGCTCAGCACTGAGAGGATGCCCAGCACTGAGAGGAAGCTCAGCACTGACAGGAAGCTCAGGCAGGTAGTTGGATCTGGCAGATTCTGGCTGGCTGGCGGTTCTGGCAGATCCTGGCTGACTGGCAGATCTGGAAGAGTCTGGCTGACTGGCAGATCTGGAAGAGTCTGGCTGACTGGCGGATCTGGAAGAGTCTGGCTGACTGGCAGATCTGGAAGAGTCTGGCTGACTGGCGGATCCTGGCAGACTGACGGATCTGGCTGCTCCATGCTGACTGGCGGCTCTGGCTGCTCCATGTAGACTGACAGCTCTGGCGGCTTCTTGCAGACTGGCAGCTCTGGCAGCTCACTGCAGACTGGCAGCTCCTTGCAGACTGGCAGCTCCATGCAAACTGGCAGCTCCTTGCAGACTGGCAGCTCCTTGCAGACTGACAGCTCAGGCTGCTCCATACAGACTGGCAGCTCTGGCTGCTCCATGCAGACTGGCAGCTCTGGCTGCTCCATGCAGACTGACAGCTCTGGCTGCTCCATGCAGACTGTTATCTCTGGCTGCTCCATGCAGACTGACAGCTCTGGCTGCTCCATGCAGCAGACTGACAGCTCTGGCTGCTCCATGCAGACTGGCAGCTCTGGCTGCGCTAAACAGGCAGGAGACTCCGGCAGCGCTGTAGAGGCGGAAGGCTCTGGCAGCGCTAAACAGGCAGGAGACTCCAGCAGCGCAGGAGAGGAGGAAGGCTCTGGCTGCGCTGAACAGGCAGGAGACTCCGGCAGCGCAGGAGAGTAGAAAGGCTCGGGCAGAGCTGAACAGGCGGGAGACTCCGGCAGCGCAGGAGAGGAGGAAGGCTCCAGCAGCGCTGGAGAGGCGAGGCGCACTGTAGGCCTGATGCGTGGTGCTGGAATTGGTGGTACTGGGCCGAGGACACGCACAGGAAGCCTGGTGCGGGGAGCTGCCACCGGAGGGCTGGTGTGTGGAGGTGGCACAGGATGGGCTAGACCGTGAAAGCGTACTGGAGATCTTGAGAGCAGTGCTGGCACAGGACATGCAAGGCTAGGGAGGTGCACAGGAGGCCTGGTGCGTGAGGCTGGCACCAACTAACACGCACCTCAGGACGAGTATGGAGCGCTGACCCAGGTGCCATCAAATCCCCGACACGCTCCGTCAGGCGAATTCCATGCAAAAAGCACCAACACAGCACTCCCTCATTTCTCTCTCCTCCAATTTCCCCAATAACTCCTTCACAGTCTCTGCTTCGCTCACCTCCAACACCGACTCTGGTTCTGGTCTCCTCCTTGGCTCCTCACGATAAACAGGGAGAGTTGGCTCAGGTCTGACTCCTGACTCTGCCACACTCTCCCTGAGACGCCCCCCCCAAGAAATTTTTGGGGCTGACTCTCGGGCTTCCTTCCGCGTCGCCGTGCTGCCTCCTCATACCTGCACCTCTCCGCTTTCGTCGCCTCCAGTCCTTCTTTGGGGCGGCGATATTCTCCAGGCTGAGCCCATGGTCCTTCTCCGAACAATTCGTCCTCCCATGTCCATTCCTCTCTTTGTTGCTCTTGCTGTTGCTGTTGCCTGTTACCACGCCACTTGGTCCCGTTGTGGTGGGTGATTCTGTAATGGTTCTCGTCTGGTGAAGGAGAAGCAGACCAAAATGCAGCGTGGTATTTTTGAGACATGTTTAATGACGAAGAAAAAGGAACAATACAAAAACAACAAACGGAACGTGAAAAACTATACAGCCTCACTGGTGACAACAAACACAGAGACAGGAACAATCACCCACGAAATACTCAAAGAATATGGCTGCCTAAATATGGTTCCCAATCAGAGACAACGATAAACACCTGCCTCTGATTGAGAACCACTCCAGACAGCCATAGACTTTGCTAGATAACCCCACTATGGACTCTTCTCAGGTTTTCGCCAGCCAACTCAGTTCTGTTATACTCAAGACATTATTTTAATTAAATGTTTTGGAAACTTTAGAGAGTTTTCTATCCAAATCTACCAATTATATGCATATCCTAGCTTCTGGACCTGAGTAGCAGGCAGTTTATTTTGGGCACACTTTTCATCCGGAAGTGAGAATAGTGTCCCCTACCCTAGTGAACTTAACACATTGTCCAAAGAAGGGCCAGATGTATACAGAATGTTATCGTCTGAGTAGAGGCGGATCAGGGATTCACCAACAGCAAGCGCGACATCGTTGAAATATACAGAGAAAAGAGTCGGCCCGAGAATTGAATCCTGTGGTACACCCATAGAGACAGCCAATGGTCCGGACAACAGGCCCTCCGATTTGACACACTGAACTCTGAGAAGTAGTTCGTGAACAAGGTGAGGCAGTCATTTGAGAAACCAAGGCTGTTTATTCTGCTGATAAGAATATGGTGATTGACAGAGTTGAAAGCCTTGGCAAGGTCGATGAAGATGGCTGCACAGTACTGTCTTTTATTGATGGCGGTTATGATGACGTTTAGGACCTTGAGCGTGGCTGAGGTGCACCTGTTCTCCAGCTCAGAAACCGCATTGCACAGCGGAGATGGTACGGTAGGATTTGAAATGCTCAGTGATCTGTTTATTAACTTGGCTTTCGAAGACTTTAGAAAGGCAGGACAGGATGGACATCGGTCTATAAAACTGTGGGTCTAGATTGTCACCCCTTTGGAAGAGGGGGATGACCACGGCAGCTTTACAATCTTAAGGGATCTCGGACAAACTCGGGTTGAACAGACTGGTAATAGGTGTTGCAACAATGGCGGCGGATAATTTTAGGAATAGAGGGTCCAGATTGTCAGCACTGTAGAAACTATTACACTCGACGGAACGACTTGATTAGTGTAGTGTCAACATCGCAGCCACTACCAGCTAGCCTACTCCAGCAGTACTGTATCATTTCAATCATTTTAGTCAATAAGATTCTTGCTACGTAAGCTTAACTTTCTGTACATTCGAGACGTGTAGTCCACTTGTCATTCCAATCTCCTTTGCATTAGCGTAGCCTCTTCTGTAGCCTGTCAACTATGTGTCTATCTATCCCTGTTCTCTCCTCTCTGCACAGACCATACAAACGCTCCACACCGCGTGGCCGCGGCCACCCTAATCTGGTGGTCCCAGCGCGCACGACCCACGTGGAGTTCCAGGTCTCCGGTAGCCTCTGGAACTGCCGATCTGCGGCCAACAAGGCAGAGTTCATCTCAGCCTATGCCTCCCTCCAGTCCCTCGACTTCTTGGCACTGACGGAAACATGGATCACCACAGATAACACTGCTACTCCTACAGCTCTCTCTTCGTCCGCCCACGTGTTCTCGCACACCCCGAGAGCTTCTGGTCAGCGGGGTGGTGGCACCGGGATCCTCATCTCTCCCAAGTGGTCATTCTCTCTCTCTCCCTTACCCATCTGTCTATCGCCTCCTTTGAATTCCATGCTGTCACAGTTACCAGCCCTTTCAAGCTTAACATCCTTATCATTTATCGCCCTCCAGGTTCCTCGGAGAGTTCATCAATGAGCTTGATGCCTTGATAAGCTCCTTTCCTGAGGACGGCTCACCTCTCACAGTCCTGGGCGACTTTAACCTCCCCACGTCTACCTTTGACTCATTCCTCTCTGCCTCCTTCTTTCCACTCCTCTCCTCTTTGACCTCACCCTCTCACCTTCCCCCTACTCACAAGGCAGGCAATACGCCGACCTCATCTTTACTAGATGCTGTTCTTCCACTAACCTCATTGCAACTCCCCTCCAAGTCTCCGACCACTACCTTGTATCCTTTTCCCTCTCGCTCTCATCCAACACTTCCCACACTGCACCTACTCGGATGGTATCGCGCCGTCCCAACCTTCGCTCTCTCTCCCCCGCTACTCTCTCCTCTTCCATCCTATCATCTCTTCCCTCTGCTCATACCTTCTCCAACCTATCTCCTGATTCTGCCTCCTCAACCCTCCTCTCTTCCCTTTCTGCATCCTTTGACTCTCTATGTCCCCTATCCTCCAGGCCGGCTCGGTCCTCCCATCCCGCTCCGTGGCTCGATGACTCATTGCGAGCTCACAGAACAGAGCTCCGGGCAGCCGAGCGGAAATGGAGGAAAACTCGCCTCCCTGCGGACCTGGCATCCTTTCACTCCCTCCTCTCTACATTTTCCTCCTCTGTCTCTGCTGCTAAAGCCACTTTCTACCACTCTAAATTCCAAGCATCTGCCTCTAACCCTAGGAAGCTCTTTGCCACCTTCTCCTCCCTCCTGAATCCTCCTCCCCCTCCCCCCCCCCCCCTCCTCCCTCTCTGCAGATGACTTCGTCAACCATTTTGAAAAGAAGGTCGACGACATCCGATCCTCGTTTGCTAAGTCAAACGACACCGCTGGTTCTGCTCACACTGCCCTACCCTGTGCTCTGACCTCTTTCTCCCCTCTCTCCAGATGAAATCTCGCTTCTTGTGACGGCCGGCCGCCCAACAACCTGCCCGCTTGACCCTATCCCCTCCTCTCTTCTCCAGACCATTTCCGGAGACCTTCTCCCTTACCTCACCTCGCTCATCAACTCATCCCTGACCGCTGGCTACGTCCCTTCCGTCTTCAAGAGAGCGAGAGTTGCACCCCTTCTGAAAACACCTACACTCGATCCCTCCGATGTCAACAACTACAGACCAGTATCCCTTCTTTCTTTTCTCTCCAAAACTCTTGAACGTGCCGTCCTTGGCCAGCTCTCCCGCTATCTCTCTCAGAATGACCTTCTTGATCCAAATCAGTCAGGTTTCAAGACTAGTCATTCAACTGAGACTGCTCTTCTCTGTATCACGGAGGCGCTCCGCACTGCTAAAGCTAACTCTCTCTCCTCTGCTCTCATCCTTCTAGACCTATCGGCTGCCTTCGATACTGTGAACCATCAGATCCTCCTCTCCACCCTCTCCGAGTTGGGCATCTCCGGCGCGGCCCACGCTTGGATTGCGTCCTACCTGACAGGTCGCTCCTACCAGGTGGCGTGGCGAGAATCTGTCTCCTCGCCACGCGCTCTCACCACTGGTGTCCCCCAGGGCTCTGTTCTAGGCCCTCTCCTATTCTCGCTATACACCAAGTCACTTGGCTCTGTCATAACCTCACAAGGTCTCTCCTATCATTGCTATGCAGACGACACACAATTAATCTTCTCCTTTCCCCTTCTGATGACCAGGTGGCGAATCGCATCTCTGCATGTCTGGCAGACATATCAGTGTGGATGACGGATCACCACCTCAAGCTGAACCTCGGCAAGACGGAGCTGCTCTTCCTCCCGGGGAAGGACTGCCCGTTCCATGATCTCGCCATCACGGTTGACAACTCCATTGTGTCCTCCTCCCAGAGCGCTAAGAACCTTGGCGTGATCCTGGACAACACCCTGTCGTTCTCAACCAACATCATGGCGGTGGCCCGTTCCTGTAGGTTCATGCTCTACAACATCCGCAGAGTACGACCCTGCCTCACACAGGAAGCGGCGCAGGTCCTAATCCAGGCACTTGTCATCTCCCGTCTGGATTACTGCAACTCGCTGTTGGCTGGGCTCCCTGCCTGTGCCATTAAACCCCTACAACTCATCCAGAACGCCGCAGCCCGTCTGGTGTTCAACCTTCCCAAGTTCTCTCACGTCACCCCGCTCCTCCGCTCCCTCCACTGGCTTCCAGTTGAAGCTCGCATCCGCTACAAGACCATGGTGCTTGCCTACGGAGCTGTGAGGGGAACGGCACCGCAGTACCTCCAGGCTCTGATCAGGCCCTACACCCAAGCAAGGGCACTGCGTTCATCCACCTCTGGCCTGCTCGCCTCCCTACCATTGAGGAAGTACAGTTCCCGCTCAGCCCAGTCAAAACTGTTCGCTGCTCTGGCCCCCCAATGGTGGAACAAACTCCCTCACGACGCCAGGACAGCGGAGTCAATCACCACCTTCCGGAGACACCTGAAACCCCACCTCTTCAAGGAACACCTAGGATAGGATAAGTAATCCTTCTCACCCCCCCTTAATGATTTAGATGCACTATTGTAAAGTGGCTGTTCCACTGGATGTCAGAAGGTGAATTCACCAATTTGTAAGTCGCTCTGGATAAGAGCGTCTGCTCAATGACTTAAATGTAAATGTAATTGTCTATCCCAGCTGATTTGTACAGGTCCAGGTTTTGCAGCTCTCTCAGAACATCTGCTATCTGGATTTGGGTGAAGGAGAAGCTGGGGAGGCTTGGGCAAGTTGCTGCGGGGGGTGCAGAACTGTTGGCCGGGGTTGGGATATGCAGGAGGAAAGCATGGCCAGCCGCAGAGAAATGCTTATTGAAATTCTCGATTATTGTGTATTTATCGGTGGTGACAGTGTTACCTAGCCTTATTGCAATGGGCAGCTGGGAGGAGGTGCTCTTATTCTCCATGGACTTTACAGTGTCACAAAACCTTTTGGAGTTATAAGATGCAAATTTCTGTTTGAAAAAGCTAGCCTTTGCTTTCCTAACTGACTGTGTGTATGTGTGTGTGTACGTGTGTGTGTGTGTGTGTGTGTGTGTGTGTGTGTGTGTGTGTGTGTGTGTGTGTGTGTGTGTGTGTGTGTGTGTGTGTGTGTGTGTGTGTGTGTGTGTGTGTGTGGTATGCAGATGAAAGTTAAAAGCAAACTCAACATTCACTTACCGCCCCACTTACCTGCCTCACTGCTGACCTAAGTATGATGAGAGAAAATGTGAGGCTCCTGCCTGACAAAAAAACTGCTTGTCACCAGACACGCGCAGATACACACAATAATGAGTTCCTTCTGGGCACTGGGCTGTGTTTCTGATTATCTGACTAGAGCAGGAAGATCCCTCAAGAGCGACTTCGAAATTGGACGGCTGTCCGTGTCATGAGGAAGTCAGATAAAGCCGTCAAAACCGTCCACTAGGGGGCAACAGTGAGCGCCATTACCATCAAGTAGGCTTGGGTTTTGCTGTGGAGTTGTAGACTAGGTTGGCATATAGTTGTCATCCAATTACCCTGGATCAGAAGGTACCTTAACCATTCGAGAATGAATGCCTCAACATAATGTTTTAACCCAAAAACCTTAACCCTTTTAAACTTCTGAATTTTATGATTGGAGAAAGAGAGTCAACCCTGGCTGTCAAAAACACTGAAATTTGACGTTAGAAGAAACTTGGATAAGTCTAGTTCTGCAGATAGAGAGCTTGATGGACTAGATATGCGGGTGCATTCGTCCTTGTGTGTGTTTGTGTGTGTGTGTGTGTGTGTGTGCCCGAGTGTGTGTGTGTGCCCGAGTGTGTGTGTGTGCCTGTGTGTGTGTGTGCCTGTGTGTGTGTGTGCCTGTGTGTGTGTGTGCCAGTGTGTTTGTGTGCCCATGTGTTTACACGTGTGTGTTTGTGTGTGTGTGGCTGTGTGTATATGTGTGTGTGTATGTGTGGAAAATGGACTTTGTCCATGTCCTGAGGATGTAGGGAAACGCCTTCAAAAGCAGCAACGAGGGGCAACGATGAGTGCTATCACCATTAAGTAGCCATAAATTATACAATGGCTTTGTGGATGGGGATGGTGGAAGGGCGTAATCTGACTCGTGTTCAATCCCAGTGGTAGACATTCGCTTTTAATGATTATGTTTTAACGCTATCCCTAACCTTAACACTTATCTATTCCCACACACACACACGCACACACACACACTCACACACACACACACACACACACACACACACACACACACACACACACACACACACACACACACACACACACACACACACACACACACATACACACAGCTGAATGGCAATGATTTTTTTTGCTCAGAGCAGGTAATTGAGAGGACCTCTCCATGACTCTTCATTCATGCTCCAGTTGATTGGACAGAGAGAGGAAATGTGTCCACTTTCTGCACATCTGATTTAGTAGATACGTGATATATTTCAGCAAATTTGAGCAGTAGCCCATGAGGGATTCAAAACTGCAACCTTGCGTTTGTCAGTGAAATATCTTGACCATTATGCTAAGATGCAATAATCGGATTTACATCCAACCTTTTGATGCGAGAAAAGTATGTGCTACATGATGATAAGTATGTGGACACCTGCTCGTCCAACATCTCATAACAGCCTCCACTCTACAGGAAGGCTTTTCACTAGATGCTGGAACGTTGCTGCAGGGACTTGCTGCCTTTCACCCACAAGAGCGTTAGTGAGATCGGCAACTGTTTTTTTGCGACCAGGCCAGGCTCTCGGTCAGCTTTCCAATTCATCCCAGGTGTTTGATGGGGTTGAGGTCAGGGCTCTATTCAGGCCAGTCGAGTTCTTCCACACCGATCTCGACGAACCATTTCTGTATGGACCTTGCTTTGCGCACAAGGGCATTATCATGCTGAAACAGGAAATGACCTTTCCCAAACTGTTGCCACAAAGTTGGAAGCACAGTATGTATGCTGTAGCGTTAAGATTTCCCGTCGCTGGAATGAAGGGACCCTAGCCCGAACCATGAAAAAAACACCATTATTCCTCCTCCACTGAACTTTACAGTTTGCACTGTGTATTAGGGCAGGTAGCGTTCTCCTGGCATCCACCAAACCCAGATTCATCCATCGGACTGCCAGATGGTGAGGTGTGATTCATCTCTCCAGAGAACGCAGTTGCTCCAGAGTCCAATGGCTGCGATCTTTACACCACTCCAGCTGACGCTTGGCATTGCACGTGGTGATCATTAAGCTTGTGTGCGGCTGCTCGGCCATGGAAGCCCATTTCATGAAACTCCTGATGAGCAGTTCTTGTGCTGATGTTGCTTCAAGAGGCAGTTTGGAACTGAGTGAGTGTTGCAATCGAGGACAGAATAGTTTTAGACGGTACATGCTTCAACACAACACATTCTATGAGCTTGTGTGGACTACCACTTCGCTGCTGAGCCGTTGTTGCTCCTAGATATTTCCACTTCACAATAACAGCACTTACGGTTGACCAGGGCAGCTCTAGCAGGGCAGACATTTCACGAATTTGACTTGTTGGAAAGGTGGCATCCTCTGACGATGAAACGTTGAAAATCACTGAGCACTTCAGTACTACCAATGTTTGTCTATTGAGATTGTATGGCTGTGTGCTCAATTTTATACACCTGTCAGCAACATGTGTAGCTGAAATTGTAGAATTTACAAATTAGAAGTGTTGGTTATATACTTTTCGCCATGTAGTGTATGTTGGATAAAAAATATCTTGACAGGCCTGATGGGGGAAAAAAAAGAAAAATGTAAAATTGATGCTCCTTTACAAAACATACTGAGGATCTTGTTCTGGTGACATGAAATTCCACGCTTGGCTGACACTTTTGTTCCATAATAACCTCATCATGCAGACAATACTTACACTGTAAATGCTAAAATTATTTTGTGACAAAACCATCAGTTGAGTTGAAAATGCAACGGAAACCCATTTAACTTGTATTTTTTATTCTGTACACAGGAATTTAACCGCGGAAGTAATTTTCATGTTCAACACGTCATCACGAACTGCCTTTTATCCGTAACAAATCAATTGGATGGAAATCTCTTGTTCGTGGATTTTATAATATGAAAATGAAAATCTGTTGCCAATTGGATGGAAAACTAGCTAGTGTTGTACTTGCCTTACTGCCTGGCTTACTGCCTGGCTTACTGCCTGGCTTACTGCCTGGCTTACTGCCTGGCTTACTGCCTGCCTTACTGCCTGCATTCCTGTGAGTGTGTTCCTTTGTGTTAACCTTCCTGTGAGTGTGTTCCTTTGTGTTAAGCTTCCTGTGAGTGTGTTCCTATGTGTTAAGCTTCCTGTGAGTGTGTTCCTATGTGTTAAGCTTCCTGTGAGTGTGTTCCTATGTGTTAAGCTTCCTGTGAGTGTCTTCCTATGTGTTAAGCTTCCTGTGAGTGTGTTCCTATGTGTTAAGCTTCCTGTGAGCGTCTTCCTTTGTGTTAAGCTTCCTGTGAGTGTGTTCCTTTGTGTTAACCTTCCTGTGAGTGTCTTCCTTTGTGTTAAGTTTCCTGTGAGTGTGTTCCTTTGTTTTAACCTTCCTGTGAGTGTCTTCCTTTGTGTTAAGCTTCCTGTGAGTGTGTTCCTTTGTGTTAAACTTCCTGTGAGTGTCTTCCTTTGTGTTAAGCTTCCTGTGAGTGTGTTCCTTTGTGTTAAGCTTCCTGCGCGTGTGTTTCTATGTGTGAACTGGCCTGGAAAGACTAAGAAAACGTGATCAGCTTGTCAGCAAGAAAATGTTTGTCAGCATTTCTACGGGAAATACGCATATTTCTCAGATTTATATAGTTAGTTTGTATAGTTTCTATAGGAAATGCGCATATTTCTCAGATTTATACACATTTATATAGAAAATACACATATCAGATTTATACATGTTTCTATAGGAAATACACATATTTGTCATATTAAACACGTTTCTATCATCTACAACAATGTCATATATTACATCTCCGTTTCAAATGCAACCTCTTAAGTTTTGAATTAACGTTAGATTTGAGGCATTACTCCTCTACCACACAGACAGACACACATATACTGTCACGTTCTGACCTTTATTTCCTTTGTTTTCCTTTGTTTTGTATTTATTTAGTATGGTCAGGGCGTGAGTTGGGTGGGCTGTCTATGTTTGTTTTTCTATGTTTTGGGGTATTTCTATGTTTCGGCCTAGTATGGTTCTCAATCAGAGGCACCCTCCCGGGGCGGCAGGGTAGCCTAGTGGTTAGAGCGTTGGACTAGTAACCGGAAGGTTGCATATTCAAGCCTCTGAGCTGGCAAGGTACAAATCTGTTGTTCTGCCCCTGAACAGGCAGTTAACCCACTGTTCCTAGGCCGTCATTGAAAATAAGAATTTGTTCTTAACTGACTTGCCTAGTTAAATAAAGGTAAAATAAAATAAAAAAAATAAAAAAGTTGTCTCTGATTGAGAATCATACTTAGGTAGCTTGGGTTTCACTGTGTTTGTGGGTGATTGTTCCCGTCTCTGTGTTTTGCACCAGATAGGGCTGTTTTTGGTTTTCCACGTTTATTGTTTTGTAGTGTTCATGTTTATCTGTTTTTATTAAACATGAATCAATATAACCACGCTGCGTTTTGGTCCTCCTCTACTTCACCACAGGAAAACCCTGAAAAAACATACAGACACACATTCACACATACACACACACACACACACACACTCAAACACACTCACACACACACACACACACACACACACACACACACACACACACACACACACACACACACACACACACACACACACTCACACTTACACACACACACACACACACACACACACACACACTCACACACACACACACACACACACACACACACACACACACACACACACACACACACACACACACACACACACACACACACACACACACACACACACACACACACACACACACACACACACACACACACACACACACACACACCGGTGGTAATCGGTGACATTTAAGAAGAGAGAGGATATTATTTTTGTTTCATGAGCATGACCTTATTTCTATTATATCATATTGGATGACTGTCATTCATATTCCATTCACCCAGTTCAATGTTACATTGACAGGTTTAGCTACTACATGATACTCTAATTTCCCCTGTACCCATCATGAGGT
The DNA here is from genome assembly GCF_036934945.1 of Oncorhynchus masou masou. Lineage (NCBI taxonomy): Eukaryota > Metazoa > Chordata > Actinopteri > Salmoniformes > Salmonidae > Oncorhynchus > Oncorhynchus masou. The sequence continues at coordinate 87,071,880 of NC_088224.1, forward strand.
TGATACAACCTAGCATTTGAATGAGAGTTTACAAAGTAGATGCACAGGTTGAGAGAAACCTTTGAGTAATCAAGGTGACAGACAGTGACACGTTCAACACCGCCTTGCACACTCTTGCCTGCATCCAGCTGATGCAGGGTGTAATCATTAGTCCCGATAGTTGCAAACGAGAGTTTCCATTGGACACATTCAGGTATCTTTATCCCCCTTTCATTTGTTTCCGTTTAAGAAAAGTTTTTCAACAGAATCGGTAGAATGAATACACCCCTGATCACACACAAACACAGTTCACTTTCATAGCAGCCACATGAAAAAAACATGATCCCATTGATCATTGTGTAATTACTTCTTGCATCTCCGCACTCTCCTCCTCTCAAATTTTCTGTTTGCTTGAGGACTTCAGTACACAACAAATCAGCTGTCAGTGACCTGCCCAAAAAAACGCTAACGCTACACACAGCCTACAAATAAATCACTAGATACTTACATTTACATTTAATACTTTAAACAATGCTACCTAATATAATGTTTACATACCCTACATTATTCATCTCATATGTATACGTATATACTGTACTCTATATCATCTACTGCATCCTTATGTAATACATGTATCACTAGCCACTTTAACTATGCCACTTTGTTTACATACTCATCTCATATGTATATACTGTACTCGATACCATCTACTGTATCTTGCCTATGCTGCTCTGTACCATCACTCATTCATATATCTTTATGTGCAAATTCTTTATCCCCTTACACTTGTGTGTATAAGACAGTAGTTTTGGAATTGTTAGTTAGATTACTTGTTGGTTATTACTGCATTGTCAGAACTAGAAGCACAAGCATTTCGCTACACTCGCATTAACATCTGCTAACCATGTGTATGTGACAAATAAATTTGATTTGATTTGATTTGATCAGATCATTGTCACCATAATAACGTCAGAGTCAACATATCTACTAGTAAACCTGCTACAATCATGCAGTACAGTGTACAGTCAGAGAGAAGTGTTAGCAGTTACAGCGACGGGCCTTGGTTGCAATAAATTAATAAAACCAAAACCTTACATTGACTTGGAAAAGCTACAGTGTTGGATAGTCATATCCAGCTAGCTAACATAGCATCCTTATCTGTTTGAGCCATATGTTTGTGTAGGCTAAGCTAGCTAGCTGCATTTGCTAGCTAAGTCAAAGTGAAATAAAAACTAAATACAACTAAATATATTTGTACCCAGCAGAGGACGGAAACTAGCTGTCCTCTGGCTACACCGTGGTGCTACCCTACAGAGTGATGTTGAGGCTACTCTAGACCTTCATTGCAAATGATCTAAAAAGGATAACTTTTTGAATGTTTCGCAATTTTTATTTTCATGAAATTAATGAGGAGGAGCCTCCACACACACACACACACACACACACACACACACACACACACACACACACACACACACACACACACACACACACACACACACACACACACACACACACACACACACACACACACACACACACACACACACACACACACACACACACACAGAGAGAACCTAATCCTGGGTGCTTGAATTGCACAGATTCATTTTCTATTGAATTGCACCAGGAGGCAAAAAAAATGCATCTTGGGTGAAAACCTATTAGGTGTTCGGGGATTAAATCTTATAGCTAAGCCTAGATCAAATATCTGATTGTTCAGCCTAAGCTTCAAGGTGATGCATACACACACCGACGCACACACACACACACACACTAGGGAGAAGCAGGCAAAATAAATGAATACTTTTCACTTTTTCTTTACCCAGATGAATTCTTTACCCAGACATTTTAAGTGTTCATGTAGACACCCAGCATCGACCCAATCAATCCACTCTAATGCATTTTTCCTTCTCTCTCTAATTGCGCTTGTTTCACTCAAACTTTTGGCAAATGCAAACCCTTTTCAGTGGGGCTAGGTCATAATACATGTTAAAAAACCCTCTTCAGTGGGCCTAGGTAATAATACATGTTACAAACCCTCTTCAGTGGGCCTAGGTCATAATACATGTTTCAAACCCTCATCAGTGGGCCTAGGTCATAATACATGTTACAAACCCTCTTCAGTGGGCCTAGGTCATAATACATGTTACAAACCCTCTTCAGTGGAACTATAAATTAATACGTGTTTCAAACCCTCTTCTTTGGAACTATAAATTAATACATGTTACAAACCCTCTTCAGTGGGCCTAGGTCATAATATATGTTACAAACCCTTTTCAGTGGGGCTGGACCTGAAAACATGTTTCAAACCCTCTTCAGTGGGCCTAGGTCATAATACATGTTACAAACCCTCTTCAGTGGAACTATAAATTAATACGTGTTTCAAACCCTCTTCTTTGGAACTATAAATTAATACATGTTACAAACCCTCTTCAGTGGGCCTAGGTCATAATATATGTTACAAACCCTTTTCAGTGGGGCTGGACCTGAAAACATGTTTCAAACCCTCTTCAGTGTGGCTAGGTCATAATACATGTTTCAAACCCTCTTCAGTGGGCGTAGGTCATAATACATGTTTAAAACCCTCTTCAGTGGGCCTAGGTCATAATACATGTTTCAAACCCTCTTCAGTGTGGCTAGGTCATAATACATGTTTAAAACCCTCTTCAGTGGGCCTAGGTCATAATACATGTTTCAAACTCTCTTCAGTGGGGTTATAAATTAATACATGTTTCAAACCCTCTTCAGTGTGGCTAGGTCATAATACATGTTTAAAACCCTCTTCAGTGTGGCCTAGGTCATAATACATGTTTCAAACCCTCTTCAGTGGGCCTAGGTCATAATACATGTTTCAAACCCTCTTCAGTGGGCCTAGGTCATAATACATGTTTAAAACCCTCTTCAGTGTGGCTAGGTCATAATACATGTTTCAAACCCTCTTCAGTGGGCCTAGGTCATAATACATGTTTCAAACCCTCTTCAGTGGGCCTAGGTCATAATACATGTTTCAAACCCTCTTCAGTGGAGCTGGATATTAAAACCTTTCTGGTGCAGGCTTTCCGCTAGCGACCCACCTCGACAACATCCGGTGAAATTGCAGAGGGCCGAATTCAAAATACAGAAATAGTCATAAAAAACGTTCATAAAAAAATATAAGTGTAATACATGTTTGAAAACCCTCTTTCAAAAAGGCTTTACAGCGAAAGCATTCCATGCAATTATCTGAGGACAGATACACATACAAAAGCATCAAAGACATTTTCCAACCAAATAGATGCATAACGAAAGTCAGAAATAGCACTAAAATAAATATGTTATCCTTTGAAGATTGTAATGTTTTTGCAATCCCAAAGGTCTCAGTTACACAATAAATGGTCGGTTTTTTCGATAAAGTCATCGAAAAGTTTATATCCCAAAATGTCTGTTTATTTGGGGGCGTTTGATTCCGAAATACACCGTTTCCAACTCGCCCAACATGCCAACAAAGGATATAATAAATCCAAACATTTCAAACAACGTTTCTAATCCAACCTCAGGTACCCTGAAATGTAAATAATCTATAAAATTTAAGACGAAATAAGCTGTTTCCAATACCGGAGAAAACAACGAGGAGCGCACTCTCATTCACGCGCACCAAAAGACTAGAGTCCATCATAGTGACACTTAGAAAGAGTATGACTACATCTTTATTTAAAGCAAAAAACATTGAACAATTTCTAAAGACTGTTGACATCTAGTGGAAGCCATAGGAACTGCAATCTGGGTCCTAAAATTCCAGCTTCCCCATAAAAAAATAATTGAAATTCCAATGACCTCAAAGAAAAAAATCCTAGATGGATTTTCCTCTGGGTTTCGCCTGCCAAATCAGTTCTGTTATAGTCACAGTGTCACGCCTTGGTCTTAGTATTTTGTGTTTTAGTTAACATTTACATTTAAGTCATTTAGCAGACGCTCTTATCCAGAGCGACTTACAAATTGGTGAATTCACCTTCTGACATCCAGTGGAACAGCCACTTTACAATAGTGCATCTAAATCATTAAGGGGGGGGGTGAGAAGGATTACTTATCTTATCCTAGGTATTCCTTGAAGAGGTGGGGTTTCAGGTGTCTCCGGAAGGTGGTGATTGACTCCGCTGTCCTGGCGTCGTGAGGGAGTTTGTTCCACCATTGGGGGGCCAGAGCAGCAACAGTTTTGACTGGGCTGAAAACTGTACTTCCTCAATGGTAGGGAGGCGAGCAGGCCAGAGGTGGATGAACGCAGTGCCCTTGCTTGGGTGTAGGGCCTGATCAGAGCCTGGAGGTACTGCGGTGCCGTTCCCCTCACAGCTCCGTAGGCAAGCACCATGGTCTTGTAGCGGATGCGCTTCAACTGGAAGCCAGTGGAGAGAGCGGAGGAGCGGGGGTGACGTGAGAGAACTTGGGAAGGTTGAACACAGACGTGCGGCGTTCTGGATGAGTTGTAGGGGTTTAATGGCACAGGCAGGGAGCCCAGCCAACAGCGGTTGCAGTAATCCAGACGGGAGATGACAAGTGCCTGGATTAGGACCTGCGCCCTTCTTCAGTGTGGCAGGGTCATAATCTGCATGTTGTAGAGCATGAACCTACTTCAGGGCCACCGCCATGATGTTGGTTGAGAATGACAGGGTGTTGTCCAGGATCACGCCAAGGTTCTTAGCGCTCTGGGAGGACGACACAACGGAGTTGTCAACCGTGATGGCGAGGTCATGGAACGGGCAGTCCTTCCCCGGGAGGAAGAGCAGCTCCGTCTTGCCGAGGTTCAGCTTGAGGTGGTGATCCGTCATCCACACTGATATGTCTGCCAGACATGCAGAGATGCGATTCGCTCCTGGTCATCAGAAGGGGAAAGGAGAAGATTAATTGTGTGTCGTCTGCATAGCAATGATAGGAGAGACCATGTGAGGTTATGAAGAGCCAAGTGACTTGGTGTATAGCGAGAATAGGAGAGGGCCTAGAACAGAGCCCTGGGGGACACCAGTGGTGAAACGCTCTTCAGTGGGACAGATTCTCGCCACGCACCTGTTTGTCAGGTAACGCAATCTGGGCCGCGCGGAGATCAACTGGAGAGGGTGGAGAGGAGGATCTGATGGTTCACAGTATCGAAGGCAGCCGATAGGTCTAGAAGGATGAGAGCAGAGGAGAGAGTTAGCTTTAGCAGTGCGGAGCGCCTCATGATACAGAGAAGAGCAGTCTCAGTTGAATGACTAGTCTTGAAACCTGACTGATTTGGATCAAGAAGGTCATTCTGAGAATACATAGTGGGAGAGCTGGCCAAGGACGGCACGTTCAAGAGTTTTGGAGAGAAAGAAAGAAGGGATACTGGTCTGTAGTTGTTGACATCGGTGGGATCGAGTGTAGGTTTTTTCAGAAGGGGTGCAACTCCTCTCTTGAAGACGGAAGGTACGTAGCTAGGGTCAGGGATGAGTTGATGAGCAGGTGAGGTAAAGAAGGTCCCCGGAAATGGTCTGGAGAAGAGGGGAGGGGATAGGGTCAAGCGGGCAGGTTGTTGGGCGGCCGGCCGTCACAAGAAGCGAGATTTCATCTGGAGAGAGAGGGAGAAAGAGGTCAGAGCACAGGGTAGGGCAGTGTGAGCAGAACCAGCGGTGTCGTTTGACTTAGCAAACGAGGATCGGATGTCGTCGACCTTCTTTTCAAAATGGTTGACGAAGTCATCTGCAGAGGGAGGAGGGGGGGGAGGGGGAGGAGGTTTCAGGAGGGAGGAGAAGGTGGCAAAGAGCTTCCTAGGGTTAGAGGCAGATGCTTGGAATTTAGAGTGGTAGAAAGTGGCTTTAGCAGCAGAGACAGAGGAGGAAAATGTAGAGAGGAGGGAAAAGGATGCCAGGTCCGCAGGGAGGCGAGTTTTCCTCCATTTCCGCTCGGCTGCCCGGAGCTCTGTTCTGTGAGCTCGCAATGAGTCATCGAGCCACGGAGCGGGAGGGGAGGACCGAGCCGGCCTGGAGGATAGGGGACAGAGAGAGTCAAAGGATGCAGAAAGGGAAGAGAGGAGGGTTGAGGAGGCAGACTCAGGAGAAAGGTTGGAGAAGGTATGAGCAGAGGGAAGAGATGATAGGATGGAAGAGGAGAGAGTAGCGGGGGAGAAGAGCGAAGGTTGGGACGTTACCATCCGAGTAGGGGCAGTGTGGGAAGTGTTGGATGAGAGCGAGAGGGAAAAGGATACAAGGTAGTGGTCGGAGACTTGGAGGGGAGTTGCAATGAGGTTAGTGGAAGAACAGCATCTAGTAAAGATGAGGTCGAGCGTATTGCCTGCCTTGTGAGTAGGGGGAAGGTGAGAGGGTGAGGTCAAAAGAGGAGAGGAGTGGAAAGAAGGAGGCAGAGAGGAATGAGTCAAAGGTAGACGTGGGGAGGTTAAAGTCGCCCAGGACTGTGAGAGGTGAGCCGTCCTCAGGAAAGGAGCTTATCAAGGCATCAAGCTCATTGATGAACTCTCCGAGGGAACCTGGAGGGCGATAAATGATAAGGATGTTAAGCTTGAAAGGGCTGGTAACTGTGACAGCATGGAATTCAAAGGAGGCGATAGATAGATGGGTAAGGGGAGAGAGAGAAATGACCACTTGGGAGAGATGAGGATCCCGGTGCCACCACCCCGCTGACCAGAAGCTCTCGGGGTGTGCGAGAACACGGGGGCGGACGAAGAGAGAGCAGTAGGAGTAGCAGTGTTATCTGTGGTGATCCATGTTTCCGTCAGTGCCAGGAAGTCGAGGGACTGGAGGGAGGCATAGGCTGAGATGAACTCTGCCTTGTTGGCCGCAGATCGGCAGTTCCAGAGGCTACCGGAGACCAGGAACTCCACGTGGGTCGTGCGCGCTGGGACCACCAGATTAGGGTGGCCGCGGCCACGCGGTGTGGAGCGTTTGTATGGTCTGTGCAGAGAGGAGAGAACAGGGATAGATAGACACATAGTTGACAGGGTACAGAAGAGGCTACGCTAATGCAAAGGAGATTGGAATGACAAGTGGACTACACGCTCGAATGTTCAGAAAGTTATTGAAGAATCTTATAGACTAAAATGATTGAAATGGTACAGTACTGCTGGAGTAGGCTAGCTGGTAGTGGCTGCGATGTAGCTAACCTAGAAAATCGCTCTAGGCTAAACAATTGACTTAGATACAAAGACGGCTAATAGCTAGCTACGATCAAACAAAAAAACCGTTGTACTGTAATAGTTACTACAGTGCTGCTATTCGGGGGCTAGCTGGCTAGCTACGTTAAGAGAACGACAATAGCTGGCCAGCTAACCTAGAAAATCGATCTAGGCTACACAATTGTCTTAGATACAAAGACGGCTATGTAGCTAGCTAGCTACGATCAAACAAAACAAACCGTTGTACTGTAATAGTTACTACAGTTAATTAGTTGGTCAGGCCAGGGTGTGACATGGGTTTATGTTATTGTGTTGTCATATTGGGGTTTTTGTAGGCATTGGGATTGTGGTTGATTAGGGGCGTGTTTAGTTTAGGTTTGGCTGCCTGAAGCGGTTCTCAATCAGAGTCAGGTGATTCTTGTTGTCTCTGATGGGGAACCGTATTTAGGTAGCCTGGGTTTCACTGTGTATTTCGTAGGTGATTGTTCCTGTCTCTGTTTCACCAGATAGGCTGTAATTAGGTTTCACGTTCCGTTTGTTGTTTTGTATTTGTCTCAGTTATTTTCATGTATTCGTCATTTGTTTCATTAAAAAACATGAGTAACCAACACGCTGCATTTCGGTCCGACTCTCTTTCGACAAACGAAGAACGTCGTTACACACAGGCATTATATTAACAGTTTTAGAAACTGTGTGTTTTCCATCCGATAATACCATGCATAAGCATATCCTCGCTTCTGGGCCTGAGTAACAAGCAGTTTACTTCGGGCACCTCAGTCATCCAAACTTCCGAATACTGCCCCCTATCCCTAAGAAGTGGGGCTGGATTTTAATGCATGTTTCACACCCTCTTCAGTGTGGCTGGATCTTATGTATGAGACAGCAGGGACATTTATTTAAGAAGGAGGAGAGACACTCAGGTTTTGTTCAAATCACTGACACTGGGCTTTTGCTTTGGCTTCACTGAGCCCCTCTCATTCTAAATGCGCACACACACACACACACACACACACGCACACTTCTACCTTATAATATCTTGACAGCCTCCGTGCCTTGGGGTCACACATCTCCATATTTCTGCTAACTTTGATAAACAAAAAAGAAAAGATAGAAAATTAGTTTTGCAAATTTTGGTTGGTGTTTAAAATGCATGGCTGTCCATGAGCATGCACATACTGTGTCTACCTGTCCATGAGCATGCACCTGCTGTGTCTACCTGTCCATGAGCATGCACCTGCTGTGTCTACCTGTCCATGAGCTTGCACCTGCTGTGTCTACCTGTCCATGAGCATGCACCTGCTGTGTCTACCTGTCCATGAGCATGCACCTGCTGTGTCTACCTGTCCATGAGCATGCACCTGCTGTGTCTACCTGTCCATGAGCATGCACCTGCTGTGTCTACCTGTCCATGAGCATGCACCTGCTGTGGACGTGCCGTCGTCTAACTGTCTATGAGCATGCTGTGTTGTATAGGACAGAACATGTGAAGATCTGCTACACTCTGGTGCTATCTAGAACCTTTTAGGCTTCTTCGACTGTCCCCATAGGAGAACTCTGTCCCATAGGAGAACCCTTTGAATAACCCTTTCTGGTTGCAGGTAGAATAACCATTTTGGGTCCAGGTAGAACCTTTCATAATAAGGGTTCTACATGGAACCCAAAATGCTCCTACCTGGAAGCAAAAAGGGTTCTCCAAAGGGTTCTCCTATGGGACAGAGTTCTCCTATGGGGAACTCCAGATAACCCTTTGTAAACCTTGTTTCTAAGAGTGAAGAGTCTCTCAGACCTAAGCGAAGGATGAATGATCTTCTACACCCCTGATTCCCTTTTTGGGCAGGTAAATGGGTTCATGTGGGGCGGCAGGGTAGCCTAGTGGTTAGAGCGTTGGACTAGTAACCAAAAGGTTGCAAGTTTGAATCCCCGAGCTGACAAGGTACAAATCTGTCGTTCTGCCCCTGAACGGGCAGTTAACCCACTGTTCCTCGGCCGTCATTGAAAATAAGAATTTGTTCTTAACTGACTTGCCTAGTAAAATAAAGGTAAAAAAATAAATAAAAATGTGCTCTGAGCTGAACACTGAGTGTTAAATCTCAGACTGAAATCCTGTAAGGGTTCAGCTCTAGTTCCTCCCAGCACACCATTCACAAGATTCAACTAGCTAGTAGATTGTAGACATTAGGAATAGTAGTTGTGACATTTAAAAAGAGAGTTAGACATACGTTTATTGTACTAATGTACTTTACATCGTTGAATTATTGGACATACCTAGACAATCATGGGATAGCATAGAACCATGTGGGGAACACACACAAGCACACACACAAACACAGACACACACATTCACGAGACCCACAGGGAAGAGAAAGAGCACACTGATTTATCCTCGATTCAATGTCATGACACACTTTTAATTAGTGATGGGCAGTCCGGCTCTTTTCAGTGAGACGGCTCTTTTGGCTCCCAAACGGCTCTTTTCAGTGAGACGCCTCTTTTGGCTCCCAAACGGCTCTTTTCAGTGAGACGGCTCTTTTGGCTCCCAAACGGCTCTTTTCAGTGAGACGGCTCTTTTGGCTCCCAAACGGCTCTTTTCAGTGAGACGGCTCTTTTGGCTCCCAAACGGCTCTTTTCAGTGAGACGCTCTTTTGGCTCCCAAACGGCTCTTTTCAGTGAGACGGCTCTTTTGGCTCCCAAACGTCTCTTTAAGAAAAATGTTCTGTCTTTTTTCAAGTCAAACAGTTTTCGATAGTTTGACTATGATTGGTGTTAAAACAATTCTGATTAACATTAAATGAAATCATATTCTACCTTAACCATAATGTATTTAAAAATGCATTGGTTTGTTATGAAAAATAATGCTTTTATACATTTGCATTTATTAAAGTATAACTTTTTAATGTATATAAACAAAGTGCATATAAAGATAAACAAAGAAAAATAAATAACCATGTTCAAAACTGCAGCATCGCACTTAAGACATTAAAACCCTCTTTTCTCCCTCTCTTCTTTATTGCCATGTTATAACCAGCAGCACACAGAAATGCTGACCATATTTAGCTTTTTACGAGAGATTTGCAGTCAGAAATGCAAACTGCCTCACTTTCGAGGGGCTGATGCGGTTTCTTCTCTCAGTAATTGTTTGTACCATTTTTGAGAATGTGCCCACTATGCAGAGTCTCCATGACTTTAGTAAGAAGTGGGTAGACAGAGGCCTTGCTCTTCCACCAGCTCAGAGGATCTGCAGATCTTTGGGGGAGGGGCTCCTCCAAATAGGACCGGACCTCCATTATGACATCTGCTGAGGGATTCCTTCGTGCTGCATCCACAGTTGCTCTCTCGTCAAACAGCATCCAAACAGCAGATGTTTGTGGCACTACTGCTGGTGCTTCTGCTCCATCTGATCCCTCTTCTTCCTGTTGCCCTGGTGCCTGAGCCAGCTGACTGCTGGGGCTGTCCCTCCCTCTTCTTCCTGTTGCCCTGGTGCCTGAGCCAGCTGACTGCTGGGGCTTTCCCTCCCTCTTCTTCCTGTTGTCCTGGTGCCTGAGCCAGCTGACTGCTGGGGCTTTCCCTCCCTCTTCTTCCTGTTGCCCTGGTGCCTGAGCCAGCTGACTGCTGGGGCTGTCCCTCCCTCTTCTTCCTGTTGCCCTGGTGCCTGAGCCAGCTGACTGCTGGGGCTTTCCCTCCCTCTTCTTCCTGTTGCCCTGGTGCCTGAGCCAGCTGACTGCTGGGGCTTTCCCTCCCTCTTCTTCCTGTTGTCCTGGTGCCTGAGCCAGCTGACTGCTGGGCTTTCCCTCCCTCTTCTTCCTGTTGCCGTGGTGCTGACTGCTGGGGCTTTCCCTCCCTCTTCTTCCTGTTGCCCTGGTGCCTGAGCCAGCTGACTGCTGGGGCTTTCCCTCCCTCTTCTTCCTGTTGCCCTGGTGCCTGAGCCAGCTGACTGCTGGGGCTTTCCCTCCCTCTTCTTCCTGTTGTCCTGGTGCCTGAGCCAGCTGACTGCTGGGGCTTTCCCTCCCTCTTCTTCCTGTTGCCCTGGTGCCTGAGCCAGCTGACTGCTGGGGCTGTCCCTCCCTCTTCTTCCTGTTGCCCGGGTGCCTGAGCCAGCTGACTGCTGGGGCTTTCCCTCCCTCTTCTTCCTGTTGCCCTGGTGCCTGAGCCAGCTGACTGCTGGGGCTTTCCCTCCCTCTTCTTCCTGTTGCCCTGGTGCCTGAGCCAGCTGACTGCTGGGGCTTTCCCTCCCTCTTCTTCCTGTTGCCCTGGTGCCTGAGCCAGCTGACTGCTGGGGCTGTCCCTCCCTCTTCTTCCTGTTGTCCTGGTGCCTGAGCCAGCTGACTGCTGGGGCTTTCCCTCCCTCTTCTTCCTGTTGTCCTGGTGCCTGAGCCAGCTGACTGCTGGGGCTTTCCCTCCCTGCTTTTGAGGTTATTCTATGAAGAGCCTCATCAATCGCTCTGTCATCACTGAAGACTAACTTTTTAAGCCTGTGGTCAAGTGCAGCGGTTTCTGTAAGCACGTGATTATATTCCATTCTGTGGAACTTTCTATCCAATGACAAACATAGGGTGTCCAACTCTGGCTCATGTGCTGTAGTTACATTTGCCTCTCTCTGGTGGCTGGCTGTGATTCGCTGCAGACCCTTACACGGGAGTATCATTTTTGAGGCTGTGACATAGCTGAAGAGAGAGAACAGTAACTTAGTAGTTCAGGTTCAAGTTTTGTCTACTGATACTACATTCTCATCTACTGCTCATATACATATACAGTGTAATACTGGATTAAATAATAATTTAGTAATAACTGCTTACTGTACCTCTCTCCACTGATCTCCACAGTGACCTGCTCAAAGGGTTCCAGGACTCTGCACACCTCCTCCACCACCTCCCATTCCTCATGGGTCAAAGCATCATTAGGTGCATTGACAATGACCAGGGTAGACAATATGGCATCGTTTGACTCAAGAAACCACTTCAATATATAAAATGTTGAATTCCAATAGTGCAGAGTCTTGTTTAGGCCTCAGCTCAGGCGTCCCCATCTGCCATTGTGAATACTTAACATTTTCAGCACCCACTGTGCTCCTGTGGCCACTTTGTCCACAGTGGCCTTCATCACCTTCAGGGCATCTCTTTAATCAGGTTGATTGTGTGGGCAAGACAGGGATGATGGGACCATTTGAACATTTTCACGCCTTTGGTGATGTTAGCTGTATTGTTGCTAACACAACAGACCACTTCTCCATCTACTTGCCATTCTCTGGCCACTCTCAACAGTTCCTCTGCCAAGTTCTCTGACGTGTGTCTGTCGCTGAACTCAAAGCAGACCAGAAGACAGCTAGACATCGAAAAATCTTCAATGAAGTGACATGTAACCGACATGTAAGAAGTGGTTTCCCTTGATGTCCAGCAGTCAGTGGTAAGGCAAACTGCAGTAGCGTTTTGGACTCTTTCCCGACCTGAAGCCGGTGTGCTCTCGTACAGTTGTGGAATAAGTGATTTTGAAAGAATTTTCCTGCTTGGAATTGTGTACATTGGATTTAGACTTTTGCTATAATTTCTAAAAACTCTGTCCTCCACAACCGAAAATGGCTGGAAATGGCAATCATCTTAGCCAATGCAATATCAATTTGTGCTTGTTTTGTTACAGACTTAGACTTTGGCATAAACTGGTCCATAGAAGACTGCATTGCTGCCTACTTGACTGAGTGGATACATCTCCACATGTGGAGGTGGTGGCCCTACCACTATCACTAGCAGGTCCGCTAGTTTCTCCAAGCTCCGCTACAGATAGCTTCACAGTTGGGTGCACAGTGCACATATGCCGGTGTAGGTTGTGCGAGGAACCAGCTTTATATGAGATTTTTTTATGGCAAATTCTACACTGTGCTCTAACATTGTTTACGTTATTAAAATGCATCCAAATGCTACTGTGCTTCAGACTCGTTTTCCAGCTGTTGTTTTCACAGCTGTCCTTCCTCTCTCTCCTCGGCTGCTAAGTATGTGACTGTGAGAGTTGGCTCGGCCCTCTCTCACCATCTTTGGAACGAACGTGTGCTTGAGCACTTAGGCCTATATTATTATTTTTATTTTTTCGTTCTTTGAATTAGTTATTTCTATTCATTTAAATGTTTTGATTATTCGTATCTACATTTTTTATATTTTTTTAAAAAGATTTGGCTCTTCTGATATGCTAGCCGGCTCTCAACATTCACCTACAAGAGCCGACTCGTTCGCGAAAGACCCATCACTACTTATAATATACACACAAACACACAGGTGAAGGGAACGTGACAAGATGGCAGGAAACTGCTACCCACAGAGAGAGATAATGAACAGGTGTCCAGAGAACACTGAAGAATACCCGTGTGTGTGTGGAGGACATTTGCATACAGGACGTTTGCTCAGTGGGCCTTGCACACACACACACACACACACACACATGCGTGCAAGTACGCACACACACACACACACACACACACACACACACACACACACACACACACACACACACACACACACACACACACACACACACACACACACATGTGTTTATGTGTGAATATGTTCAAGGCCCACTGAGCAAATGTCCTGTATGGCTCAGTAGGCATTATGACCTGAGCATGTGAGAACAGATGCCATGTCACTGCAATATCCTCACAGTCCCTGTGTAGAGGCCAAGGGGCCAGAAAACTTCCTGGTCACAATCACAATATCCTCACAGTCCCTGTGTAGAGGCCAAGGGGCCAGAAAACTTCCTGGTCACAATCACAATATCCTCACAGTCCCTGTGTAGAGGCCAAGGGGCCAGAAAACTTCCTGGTCACAATCACAATATCCTCACAGTCCCTGTGTAGAGGCCAAGGGGCCAGAAAACGTCCTGGTCACAATCACAATATCCTCACAGTCCCTGTGTAGAGGCCAAGGTGTAACGGCGTTCTTCGTTTGTTGAATGAGAGTCGGACCGAAATGCAGCGTGTTGGTTACTCATGTTTTTTAATGAAGAAAAAACGGAACTATACATGAAATAACTAATAAATGAAAAACAACAAACGGAACGTGAAACCTAATACAGCCTGACTGGTGAAACTACACAGAGACAGGAACAATCACCCACCAAATACACAGTGAAACCCAGGCTACCTAAATACGATTCCCCATCAGAGACAACAAGAATCACCTGACTCTGATTGAGAACCGCCTCAGGCAGCCAAACCTAAACTAAACACACCCCTAATCAACCACAATCCCAATGCCTACAAAAACCCCAATATGACAACACAATAACATAAACCCATGTCACACCCTGGCATGACCAACTAATTAACTAAAACACAAAATACTAAGACCAAGGCGTGACACAAGGGGCCAGAAAACTTCCTGGTCACAATCACAATATCCTCACAGTCCCTGTGTAGAGACCAAGGGGCCAGAAAACTTCCTGGTCACAATCACAATATCCTCACAGTCCCTGTGTAGAGACCAAGGGGCCAGAAAACTTCCTGGTCACAATCACAATATCCTCACAGTCCCTGTGTAGAGACCAAGGGGCCAGAAAACTTCCTGGTCACAATCACAATATCCTCACAGTCCCTGTGTAGAGACCAAGGGGCCAGAAAACTTCCTGGTCACAATCACAATATCCTCACAGTCCCTGTGTAGAGGCCAAGGTGCCAGAAAACTTCCTGGACATAATCACACTATTTTCAAAACACAACCAAACTCATCTAAAGCAACCAATAAAACCCATCTCAGAACAAAACACATCTTTATCCACCACTAGGTCCTCTGTCAACCACTAGGTCCTCTGTCAACCACTAGGTCCTCTGTCAACCACTAGGTCCTCTGTCCACCACTCGGTCCTCTGTCCACCACTAGGCCTTCTGTCCACCACTAGGCCCTCTGTCCACCACTATGCCCTCTGTCCACCACTAGGCCCTCTGTCCACCACTATGCCCTCTGTCCACCACTAGGTCCTCTGTCACCCACTAGGCCCTCTGTCACCCACTAGGCCCTCTGTCCACCACTAGGTCCTCTGTCACCCACTAGGTCCTCTGTCCACCACTATGCCCTCTGTCCACCACTAGGTCCTCTGTCCACCACTATGCCCTCATTCCACCACTAGGTCCTCTGTCACCCACTAGGTCCTCTGTCCACCACTAGGCCCTCTGTCCACCACTAGGTCCTCTGTCCACCACTATGCCCTCTGTCCACCACTAGGTCCTCTGTCCACCACTAGGTCATTTATCCACCACTAGAGCCTCTGTCCAACACTAGAGCCTCTGTCCACCACTAGGTCATTTATTCACCACTAGGTCCTCTGTCAACCACTCGGTCCTCTGTCAACCACTAGGACCTCTGTCCACCACTAGGTCCTCTGTCCACCACTAGGTCCTCTGTCACCCACTAGGCACTCTGTCCACCACTAGGCACTCTGTCCACCACTAGGTCCTCTGTCTACCACTAGGTCCTCTATCCACCACAAGGTCCTTTGTCCACCACTAGGTCCACCACTACGTCCTCTGTCCACCACTAGGACCTCTGTCCACCACTAGGTCATCTGTCCACCACTAGGTCCTCTGTCCACCACTAGGCCCTCTGTCCACCACTATGTCCTCTGTCCACCACCAGGTCCTCTGTCTACCACTAGGTCCTCTGTCCACCACTAGGACCTCTGTCCACCTCTATGACCTCTGTCCACCAACAGGTCCTCTGTCTACCACTAGGTCCTCTGTCCACCACTAGGACCTCTGTCCACCTCTATGACCTCTGTCCACCAACAGGACCTCTGTCAACCACTAGGCCATCTGTCCAACACTAGGTCCACAACTAGGCCCTCTGTCCACCATTACGTCCTCTGTCCACCACCAGGTCCTCTGTCTACCACAAGGTCCTCTGTCCTCCACTAGGTCCTCTGTCCACCACTAGGCCATCTGTCCACCACTAGGTCCTCTGTCCACCACTAGGCCCTCTGTCCACCACTAGGACCTCTGTCCACCTCTATGACCTCTGTCCAACACTAGGTCCTCTGTCCACCACTAAGTCCTCTGTCCACCACTAGGTCCTCTGTCTTCCACAAGGTCCTCTGTCCTCCACTAGGTCCTCTGTCAACCACTAGGTCCTCTGTCAACCACTAGGCCTTCTGTCCACCACTAGGCCCTCTGTTGTCCACCACGTCCTCTGTCCACCACTAGGTCATCTGTCCATCACTATGCCCTCTGTCCACCACTAGGCCCTCTGTCCACCACAAGGTCCTCTGTCCAACACTAGGTCCACCACTAGGTTCACTCTACTAGGCCTTTTCTCCAACACTAGTTTCACCATTAGGTCATCTGTCCACCACTAGGTTCACCACTAGGCCCTCTGTCCACCACTACGTCCTCTGTCCAACACCAGGTCCTCTGTCTACCACTAGGACATCTGTCCACCTCTATGTCCTCTGTCCTCCACCAGGTCCTCTGTCTACCACTAGGTTCTCTGTCCACCACTAGGACCTCTGTCCACCACCAGGTCCTCTGTCCTCCACCAGGTCCTCTGTCTACCACTAGGCCCTCTGTCCACCACTAGGCCCTCTGTCCACCACTAGGCCCTCTGTCCACCACTAGGCCCTCTGTCCACCACTAGGCCCTCTGTCCACCACTAGCTCCTTTGTCCACCAATAGGTCCACCATTAGGTCCACCACTACATCCTCTGTCCACCACTAGGACGTCTGTCCACCACGATGTCCTTTGTACACCACATGGTTGTCTGTCCACCACTAGGCCCTCTGTCCACCACTAGGCCCTCTGTCCACCGATAGGCACTCTGTCCACCACTAGGTCCTTTGTCCACCACTAGGTCCACCACTAGGTCCACTGTCCACCCCTAGGTCCACCACTAGGTCCACCACTAGGCCCTCTGTCCACCACTAGGCCCTCTGTCCACCACTAGGTCCTTTGTCCACCACTAGGTCATTTGTCCACCACTAGATCCATTGTCCTCCACTACGTCCTCTGTCCACCACTCTCTGTCCACCATTAGGTCCTCTGTCCACCACTAGGTCCTCTGTCCACCACTAGGTCCACCACTAGATCCTCTGTCCACCACTACGTCCTCTGTCCATCCACTACGTCCTCCGTCCACCACTACGTCCTCCGTCCACCACTACGGTCCTCCGGCCACCACTAGGCACTCTGTCCACCACTAGGTCCTCTATCCACCACTAGGCACTCTGTCCACCACTAGGTCCTCTGTCCACCACAAGCCCTCTGTCCACCACTAGGTCCTTTGTCCACCACTAGGTCCACTGTCCACCACTAGGTCCTCTGTCCACCAATAGGCACTCTGTCCACCACTAGGCCCTCTGTCCACCGATAGGCACTCTGTCCACCACTAGGTCATCTGTCCCCCACTAGGTCCACCACTAGGTCCAATGTCCACCACTAGGTCCACCACCAGGTCCACCACTAGGCCCTCTGTCCACCACAAGGTCCTTTGTCCACCACTAGGTCCACCACTAGGTCCTTTGTCCACCACTACGTCCTTTGTCCACCACTTGGTCCACTACTAGGCCCTCTGTCCACCACTAGGCCCTCTGTCCACCACTAGGTCATTTGTCCACCACTAGGTCCACCACTAGATCCTCTGTCCACCACTATGTCATCTGTCCACCACTCGGACCTCTGTCCACCACTAGGTCCTCTGTCCACCACTAGGTCCTCTGTCCATCCACTACGTCCTCCGTCCACCACTACGTCCTCCGTCCACCACTAGGCACTCTGTCCACCACTATGTCCTCTGTCCACCACGAGGTCCTCTGTCCACCACGAGGTCCTCTGTCCACCACTAGGTCCTCTGTCCACCACTAGGTCCTCTGTCTACCACTAGGTCCTCTGTCCACCACTAGGTCCTCTATCCACCACTAGGCACTCTGTCCACCACTACATCCTCTATCCACCACTAGGCACTCTGCCCACCACTTGGTGCTCTCTACTAGGCCTTCTGTCCAACAATAGGTTCACCACTCTGCCCTCAATCCACCACTAGGTCCTCTGTCCACCACAAGGCATTCTGTCCACCACTAGGTCCACCACTCGGTCCACTGTCCACCACTAGGTCCACCACTAGGTCCACCACTAGGCCCTCGGTCCACCACTAGGTCCTCTGTCCACCACTAGGTCCTCTGTAAACCACTAGGTTCACCACTAGGCCCTCTGTCCACCACTAGGCCCTCTGTCCACCACTAGGCTCTCTGTCCACCACTCGGCCCTCTGTCTACCACTAGCTCCTCTGTCCACCACTACGTCCTCTGTCCACCACTAGGTACTCTGTCTACCACTAGGTCCTCTGTCCACCACTAGCTCCTCTGTCCACCACTAGGCCCTCGGTCTACCACTACGTCCTCCGTCCACCACTACGTCCTCCGTCCACCACTAGGCACTCTGTCCACCACTAGGTCCTCTATCTACCACTAGGCACTCTGTCCAGCACTACGTCCTCTGTCCACCACTAGGCCCTCTGTCCACCGATAGGCACTCTGTCCACCACTAGGTCCTTTGTCCACCACTAGGTCCACCACTAGGTCCACTGTCCACCCCTAGGTCCACCACTAGGTCCACCACTAGGCCCTCTGTCCACCACTAGGCCCTCTGTCCACCACTAGGTCCTTTGTCCACCACTAGGTCATTTGTCCACCACTAGATCCATTGTCCTCCACTACGTCCTCTGTCCACCACTCTGTCCACCATTAGGTCCTCTGTCCACCACTAGGTCCTCTGTCCACCACTAGGTCCACCACTAGATCCTCTGTCCACCACTACGTCCTCTGTCCATCCACTACGTCCTCCGTCCACCACTACGTCCTCCGTCCACCACTACGTCCTCCGGCCACCACTAGGCACTCTGTCCACCACTAGGTCCTCTATCCACCACTAGGCACTCTGTCCACCACTAGGTCCTCTGTCCACCACAAAGCCCTCTGTCCACCACTAGGTCCTTTGTCCACCACTAGGTCCACTGTCCACCACTAGGTCCTCTATCCACCAATAGGCACTCTGTCCACCACTAGGCCCTCTGTCCACCGATAGGCACTCTGTCCACCACTAGGTCATCTGTCCCCCACTAGGTCCACCACTAGGTCCAATGTCCACCACTAGGTCCACCACCAGGTCCACCACTAGGCCCTCTGTCCACCACAAGGTCCTTTGTCCACCACTAGGTCCACCACTAGGTCCTTTGTCCACCACTACGTCCTTTGTCCACCACTTGGTCCACTACTAGGCCCTCTGTCCACCACTAGGCCCTCTGTCCACCACTAGGTCATTTGTCCACCACTAGGTCCACCACTAGATCCTCTGTCCACCACTATGTCATCTGTCCACCACTCGGACCTCTGTCCACCACTAGGTCCTCTGTCCACCACTAGGTCCTCTGGCCATCCACTACGTCCTCCGTCCACCACTACGTCCTCCGTCCACCACTAGGCACTCTGTCCACCACTATGTCCTCTGTCCACCACGAGGTCCTCTGTCCACCACGAGGTCCTCTGTCCACCACTAGGTCCTCTGTCCACCACTAGGTCCTCTGTCTACCACTAGGTCCTCTGTCCACCACTAGGTCCTCTATCCACCACTAGGCACTCTGTCCACCACTACATCCTCTATCCACCACTAGGCACTCTGCCCACCACTTGGTGCTCTCTACTAGGCCTTCTGTCCAACAATAGGTTCACCACTCTGCCCTCAATCCACCACTAGGTCCTCTGTCCACCACAAGGCATTCTGTCCACCACTAGGTCCACCACTCGGTCCACTGTCCACCACTAGGTCCACCACTAGGTCCACCACTAGGCCCTCGGTCCACCACTAGGTCCTCTGTCCACCACTAGGTCCTCTGTAAACCACTAGGTTCACCACTAGGTCCTCTGTCCACCACTAGGCCCTCTGTCCACCACTAGGCTCTCTGTCCACCACTCGGCCCTCTGTCTACCACTAGCTCCTCTGTCCACCACTACGTCCTCTGTCCACCACTAGGTACTCTGTCTACCACTAGGTCCTCTGTCCACCACTAGCTCCTCTGTCCACCACTAGGCCCTCGGTCTACCACTACGTCCTCCGTCCACCACTACGTCCTCCGTCCACCACTAGGCACTCTGTCCACCACTAGGTCCTCTATCTACCACTAGGCACTCTGTCCAGCACTACGTCCTCTGTCCACCACTAGGTCCTCTGTCTACCACTAGGTCCTCTGTCCACCACTAGGTCCTCTGTCCACCACTACGTCCTCTATCCACCACTAGGCACTCTGCCCACCACTTGGTGCTCTCTACTAGGCCTTCTGTCCAACAATAGGTTCACCACTCTGCCCTCTTTCCACCACTAGGTCCTCTGTCCACCACAAGGCCCTCTGTCCACCACTAGGTCCTTTGTCCACCACTAGGTCCACTATCCACCACTAGGTCCTCTGTCCACCGCTAGGTCCACCACTAGGTCCTCTGTCCACCACTAGGCCCTCTGTCCACCACTAGGTCGTCTGTCCACCGCTAGGTCCACCACTAGGTCCTCTGTCCACCACTAGGTCCACCACTCGGTCCTTTGTCCACCACTAGGTCCTTTGTCCACCACTCGGTCCACCACTAGGCCCTCTGTCCACCACTAGGTTCACCACTAGGCCCTCTGTCCACCACTAGGTTCACCACTAGGCCCTCTGTCCACCACTAGGTCCTCTGTCCACCACTAGGTCCTCTGTCCACCACTATTTTCACCACTAGGCCCTCTGTCCACCACTAGGCCCTCTGTCCACCACTAGGCCCTCTGTCCACCACTAGGTTCACCACTAGGCCCTATATCCACCACTAGGTTCACCACTAGGCCCTCTGTCCACCACTAGGCCCTCTGTCCACCACTAGGCCCTCTGTCCACCACTAGGCCCTCTGTCCACCACTCGGCCCTCTGTCCACCACTAGGCCCTCTGTCCACCACTAGGCCCTCTGTCCACCACTAGGCCCTCTGTCCACCACTAGGTCCTCTGTCCACCACTAGGTCCTCTGTCCACCACTAGGTCCTCTGTCCACCACTAGCTCCTCTGTCCACCAAGTTCTCGTACCACCAATAGATGTAGTATAATGAATAATTAACATCAGGGGGTGTCTCTCTGGAGATTGCAGTTTTAGCATAACAAAGAGATAGGACTTCAGTCTAAATTATACATATTATAAATTATACATGGTATATATTATAAATTCTCTACAGTCTGATGATGGGCATTCTGGTTGGGGACAGTCAATGCATTATATTTTGGATTACCTTTTAAAACATTTATAAACTCTTCTGAAATGTTGGAACCACTGACAGAATATACAGAATGCCGTTGTTTTGGTGTAATTGGGCATTGGATACCTAATTGTTATGTTAATAGTTTCATATCTTCCACCTCAGGCCTTTCTACTGACAAGTTACTGATTCTGGGGTTATATTCTAGGTTTATGATTATGTGCTAGTTACCCTTAAATAATCTTCCATTTAAATTACTGAACTTTTCATTGGGCTCAAACTTGAGCAAATGTCTTAATAAGACCATACTTTTGCTTAAGTCAAGCTGGCAAACATGGAATATTTCCACAAAGCTTTCAATTGAGTATCTCAGGTTAGAATTTAGACATCCTTATTGAACCATTCTAAAACAAAATATCATGTAGGAATGTCAATTTGTCTGCGGCTGACGGGTTTTAATAAATGCAATGTGCCAGATACCTATGACCTAAGTCCTATTGAAGATAAAGGTGTCCATATAGTAGAGATTATAAATCTAGTTTTAGACCGGGTTAGGAAAAGAGCTTTAACAATGATAAAACAAAGCACTCTGACCCCGACAGCAGTAAAGCGGAAAAGGTAAATCGAAGATAAGAAAAAGTCATTTTCAAATGTGTAAATCACTATTTCCATCCTCAGGAAAGAGATGATGAAGCGAACACAGCTTCCTGATTCAACCTAGGTACCGTATATACACTTCAAATGGTGTATAAACTACTGTATAAAATACATTGAAAAACTTCCATAATTAAAATTAAACATATGACCAATATATGGTGTGATATACCTCGGCATTCAGGGCTCGAACCACCCAGTTTATAATTAAACATATCCTGCAGTCAAATGACCGAGTGTCCTCATGGGCTGAATGTTATTCATATTTTGCATGTTTCTATGTCAAACGATTTATATTTCAGTCTTATTTTGTGTATATTAAGTGTCATATTGGGACGTAAACTCAAAATTGAATACATTTCAACTCTATTTTGTGACATGACATGGGGTGGCAGGTTGGTTGCTAGATTGAATCCCTGAGCTGACAAGGTGAAAACATGTCATTCTGCCCTTGAACAAGGCAGTTAACCCACTGCTCCTACGCCTAGTTACAGTTTCTCAGTCGCTTTGGTGCATTTTTCACATCATCCCTAACATGTGCAAAATAATAAGTGCATTTCTCAGAACAATTTGTACAAATTGTAATATACAATAGATATGTTTCTAAAGCTAGTCAGTCACTAAAAATCCTTAGTACATCTCTCAAAAGTAAATATTCATGCCAATGATCATGTCAGTGTCATCAGAATGATAAGTCATTGAGTCGTTGTTCACGGACAAGGTCGTCAAAATGTTTAGGCATGTTGTCAATGTAACTGTGACAGTATTACCTGATGTAAACTTAGGCTACAGTTTGGATGACAGTTACTGTATTGAAAATGCACAAGGCTGCACTTCTATGGCATATATCAATTTCAACAGTGCTATTTACATATTACTGTATGTGGGTTATTGATTGAAAGAGACTGGACAACCCAAGGGGCACAAAGGAAAAAAAACTAAATTAGAAAGAAACACAGGAAACCACCCCTAAGGCACAACTTTGTCCGCAGCACTGTTGTGCTGTCTCTACACATCCAGACGTTCCTGTCTGTCGACCCACATATTCTCATACACATCACACCGGTTATTTTCCCTTCCAATGCAACGTGGAAAGAATCTTTTGGAATGCCTTATCCATCCTCTACAGGCGTCTACAATGATGTCCTCACATGCTGCATCCATTGCAGCCAGCAGGGTCATCTGTGTGTGTGGCTGACGATCGTACACCTTCCACCTCCATGCTGAAAAGAACTCCTCAATTTGCTTAAGGAATTGTGAATAAGGTGGGAGGAATTTTATGAGCATCCTCGGGTGGGTCACAAACCATTGCCTTATGTTTGATCGATGGAAACTCACATTATCACAAATGACCACATACTTTGGCAAATCCTCTCTAAACAGACCCCTCTCATCATCAGGGATGAGAGCCCTGTAGAGAGTCTCTAAAAAGTTGAGTAGATGCTGGGTGTTGTATGGCCCTATAAGGGGGATATGGGTTAGGACACCATGCTCCGAAATAGCAGCACACATGGTGATATTTCCTCCCCGTTGGCCTGGCAAATCCACAGTAGCTCTGTGACCGATGATATTCCGACCCCGCCTTCTGCATTTGGGAGGGTTAACTTGATTCCAACTCCATTATACACTATATCCCAGGACACACAGTTGAATTTGTTTTGGTAAGGAAGAGTGACATAAAATGTACATATATTGCATGTTCCTTCCACAGCAATGGAAAGGTGTGCAGTTTATGCTTACTGTACTATGTATCACTATAAAATGTTGCTGTAAAGTAGTTACATAGATATATGTTTTACCTGTAAATACTGGTACCGTAGCTCCTTAACTCTGTCCTCATTCCTTTGGAATGGTACACGGGACAGCTGTTTCATACTCATCTGGTTTCTATGCAGCACCCTGTCGATGGTTGAGATGCTAACCGTATGGATGTTTTCAAAGACATCGTTGTCTTCTATAATGGTCCTTTATATTTCCCTGAGTCTCATGGCATTGTTTGCTAGGACCATGGTGCAAATAGCCTCCTCCTGTTGAGGTGTGAAAAGGCGTCCTCTGCCACCGGTTTGAGGTCATCTTGCAGTCCTATGTGGGGAAAATGCAGTGATGCATCGCACACTTTCACATAGACAAAAACTATGCGAACACACATTTTACTCTAAAACATACAGGTGGGTGCATGTAAGGTGCAGTATGTATCTGTATAGAGTATATTTCTGTATGCTATGAAATACAAGAGGACTACTGTAATATGAAGCATTGTTGGAAGTATACAGTATACTGCTTATATACAGTAACAGTGCACTGTACATTGGTGGACATACCTGTTCTCTCTTCGAAGCGTTTGAACTATTGATCTCCCAATATTCGGCTGCACCCTTCGAACCGCCTCAGCCATTTTAAGGCCATGATTGACAACATGGTCTACAATAGTGGCCCTTATGTCATCAGATATGCGCCTAAATCAAATCAAATGTATTTATATAGCCCTTCGTACATCAGCTGATATCTCAAAGTGCTGTACAGAAACCCAGCCTAAAACCCCAAACAGCAAGCAATGCAGGTGTAGAAGCACAGTGGCTAGGAAAAACTCCCTAGAAAGGCCAAAACCTAGGAAGAAACCTAGAGAGGAAACAGGCTATGTGGGTTGGCCAGTCCTCTTCTGGCTGTGCCGGGTGGAGCCTATGTCCTCTTCTGCTTCTTCCTCTGTTTTGCCTTCCACCATGCATCCTTGCTCCTCTTCTTCCTCCTCCTCTTGGCTGTTGACCCTGTTCGTTTCCTGGTCCATCCATTACTGGAAAATTGCAACTCTGTGTTGTGGTCTGTCTATATATGCTTGCCAATAGATTCTTCATGAGATGCATCTTTGAGCAATTTAGACAACTGGTTGATTGTTGGTTGAACTAACACTTTACATTCCTTCATGACTGGGGGTCAATTTCACCTGAACGATTCATCAATTCACGTTTTTGTACAAAAGGTCTAATAAAAATGTGCAAAACTACGCGTGACAGTTTATGACAAATAGTTCAACAATTTTGCATTTAATGGCTTATGCAAGGAACTAATGCCTAGATGTTTTGAGGGGTAAGACTATTCAACAGAGAACCATCTACTACATTTTGATCAACATGATGGAAAAAAGCTGACACTTGTACATTATCAATTGCAATTTGCTCAAAGGAATAAGAAATTGCTTTAATGATGTGCACAAGTGACTAGATGATTTGGAATTTGTACTAGTATCAAGAACTGCACTTTTGATCTAAGAAATGCACCAAAGCGACTGAGAAACTGTAAATAAATAAAATACATGGTCAGATGTATTTTTTTAAGACCCATTACTATGTGTGTGAGGTGTATACTGTTGTTTCTAAGTAGATGTGTTTAAGACGACCAGGAAACACTATGTGACCCTGATGTAGCCCACTGCAGTAAAAGGTTAAAACAGCATAAAACCTTGCATACAATTGAATAGGTAAACATTGGTGCATTCGACTTATTCTCCTGTCCAGGGCACAAATATCCCTTTCATCCAATGTATATACGCATTTACATGTGAGTCATTTAGAAGACGCTCTTATCCAAAGCCACTTACAGTAGTGAGTGCACACCTTATTAATAATGACAATCAATGCCTCAACTTCTCATTACTGCACTCATCTTATCATTCACATTGCTCTTTTTTTCCCAAAGCTGCTTTGAGGAGGAAGAGGAGGAGGAAGAGGAGGAGGAAAAGAAGAAGAAGGTTGGAGGAGAAAAAAAGAGGTAAGGAAGTGATAGATCTCACTGACGAATGTAGAGGCACTGATGAACGATGCCGTTATCAATGAACAAGATAGGAAATCAGTCTGAGGTGTGGTTATTATTTGATCTCTTAACCAGCATGATTTTAACGCCCTCTTGAAAGTTAGATGTCTGAGAGATGCCACCTAAACTCCGGTAGGGTGTGGGAAGGAGGGTGGGCCGCTGCATTTCATAGGACGGGGTTCATCAACTACTGTAGATTCAGCCATGGGAGGTTTTTCTTCAGCGGGTGGTTGGGGGGCTAGAACACAATTACAAATCATTTGTAAACTGCACATTGACAGCAATAATCCCAAACAGATATAATATTTTAGTTTACTATAATTTCAAACCATTTTCAGATTTGTGTCGGACCACATGTCCCTCTGTTATTATTAAACTTTGGAACAGATTTCCTGGTGATTTTACAGTCTTTTACGTCTAACAATGAAAATAAAAATATCTGGCTTTAAACTTCTTCACAACAGTATCTCGGACCTGCCTGGTGTGTTCCTTGTTCTTCATGATGCTCTCTGCGCTTTTAACGGACCTCTGAGACTATCACAGTGCAGGTGCATTTATACGGAGACGTGATTACACACAGGTGGATTGTATTTATCATCATTAGTCATTTAGGTCAACATTGGATCATTCAGAGATCCTCACTGAACTTATGGAGAGAGTTTGCTGCACTGAAAGTAAAGGGGCTGAATCATTTTGCACGCCCAATTTTTCAGTTTTTGATTTGTTAAAAAGGTTTGAAATATCCAATAAATGTCATTCCACTTCATGATTGTGTCCCACTTGTTGTTGATTATTCACAAAAAATACAGTTTTATATCTTTATGTTTGAAGCCTGAAATGTGGCAAAAGGTCGCAAAGTTCAAGGGGGCCGAATACTTTCCCAAGGCACTGTATTTAATTTTGTTGCTCAGAAAATTTGAAGGACCATTTTTAAAATCCTGTGGTCCAAATTCAGCCCGCGTCCCACCAGTTGGGGAACCCTGCTACAGGATAAGGTATATAACTATCGTGTGGCTGTCCCAGTGAGCTGAAAAATGTTGTGTTATTGTGCTCATTTACAATTAATTATTTCTTCCACTCGTACTCTCAGTGAAAACATAGTGTTCTTCAGGTTAAATACTACCCATACAGACAGACAGACAGACAGACAGACAGACAGACAGACAGACAGACAGACAGACAGACAGACAGACAGACAGACAGTGATCAGGCCTAATACCTGATACCTGCATTTCCACTGTATCTGGTAGAAGGTAAATGAAGGTGTGAGTGAGTGAGATTCAGAGTGCATTTTTATGCCTGCAGGTGCATATTTGTTTGGCTGTGTGTGTTTTAGCTGTCAGCATAGAATACAGGTAAGTCGTGTGTGTGTGTGTGTGTGTGTGTGTGTGTGTGTGTGTGTGTGTGTGTGTGTGTGTGTGTGTGTGTGTGTGTGTGTGTGTGTGTGTGTGTGTGTGTGTGTGTGTGTGTGTGTGTGTGTGTGTGTGTGTGTGTGTGTGTGTGTGTGTGTGTGTGTGTGTGTGTGTGTGTGTGTGTGTGTGTGTGTGTGTGCCTGTAGGTGTATGTGTGTGTATCCATGATGTTGACAGTAATTAGAGAGTAATATCTCTCCTCTTCATGATGAAGACAAACGAGCTGACAGCAGAGAGAGCCTCAAACCACCACACAATAATGGTAATGTGGCACACACTAACACACACTGGCACAGACGCACATAGACACACACTAACACACACAAACACCCACTAACACACGTGCACAGACACACTAACACATACAAACACCCACTAACACACGTTCACAGACACACACTGACACACACAGACACCCACTGAAACACACGTTCACAGACACACACAGACACACACTAACACTCACTGGCACAGACTCACATAGTGTGTGTCTACACACACGTGCATAGACACACAGTAACACACACGTGCACAGACACACTCATAGATGTAGTGAAACCACCAGACACTATGCATCACTTCTCTTGGTGAATGCCGTTGATTACCCCAACAAAACTAACAAAACTAACATAACTCAAGGAGAAATTATACTCAGTCGTGTCTTTTTCTGCTTCAGTCCAATTTCCCTGCTGAATTACACCCGGTAATTACTCTTGGTAATCAGTCCTGGTAATCAGTCCTGGTAATTACACCTGGTAATTACTCTTGGTAATCAGTCCTGGTAATTACTCCTGGTAATTACTCTTGGTAATCAGTCCTGATAATCAGTCCTGGTATCTACACCTGGTAATTACACCTGGTAATCAGTCCTGGTAATCAGTCCTGGTAATCAGTCCTGATATCTACACCTGGTAATTACTCCTGGTAATTACTCCTGGTAATCAGTCCTGGTAATCAGTCCTGGTAATTACTCCTGGTAATTACACCTGGTAATCAGTCCTGGTAATCAGTCCTGGTAATCAGTCCTGGTAATTACTCCTGGTAATTACTCTTGGTAATCAGTCCTGATAATCAGTCCTGGTATCTACACCTGGTAATTACACCTGGTAATCAGTCCTGGTAATCAGTCCTGGTAATCAGTCCTGGTATCTACACCTGGTAATTACACCTGGTAATCAGTCCTGGTAATCAGTCCTGATAATCAGTCCTGGTATCTACACCTGGTAATTACACCTGGTAATCAGTCCTGGTAATCAGTCCTGGTAATCAGTCCTGATATCTACACCTGGTAATTACACCTGGTAATTACTCCTGGTAATCAGTCCTGGTAATCAGTCCTGGTAATCAGTCCTGGTAATTACACCTGGTAATTACTCCTGGTAATCAGTCCTGGTAATTACACCTGGTAATTACTCCTGGTAATCAGTCCTGATATCTACAACTGGTAATTACTCCTGGTAATTACTCCTGGTAATCAGTCCTGGTAATTACTCCTGGTAATTACTCCTGGTAATCAGTCCTGATATCTACAACTGGTAATTACTCCTGGTAATTACTCCTGGTAATCAGTCCTGGTAATCAGTCCTGGTAATTACACCTGGTAATTACTCCTGGTAATCAGTCCTGATATCTACACCTGGTAATTACTCCTGGTAATCAGTCCTGATATCTACACCTGGTAATTACTCCTGGTAATCAGTCCTGGTATCTACACCTGGTAATTACTCCTGGTAATCAGTCCTGGTAATCAGTCCTGGTATCTACACCTGGTAATTACTCCTGGTAATCAGTCCTGGTATCTACACCTGGTAATTACTCCTGGTAATCAGTCCTGGTAATCAGTCCTGGTATCTACACCTGGTAATTACTCCTGGTAATCAGTCCTGGTATCTACACCTGGTAATTACTCCTGGTAATCACTCCTGGTAATCAGTCCTGGTAATCAGTCCTGGTATCTACACCTGGTAATTACTCTTGGTAATCAGTCCTGGTAATCAGTCCTATCAAAACCTCCTAACACATATTACACATTAGAGACAGAAGAGATGGTTTCTCTTTTTAATTACAGAAAAAAACAGGTAGAATCGAAAGGTAATTTCAGAGTTCAACAACAGCGGTAATCTGACAGCTAAATGTATATAATCACAGTGGGTGTGATATAATCACACACACCCACACAGACACACACAGCCAGAGTGATTGCCCGCGTTGGCCAACCCTGACCTTACCAGTAATATCTCGCCACACAACTGCCCACCCTCTCGCCATTGATATGTCAAATATGTGGTTGGCATGGCAACACTGTGAACCATTGCCTGTCAGTCACGAACCACCATTCAGCATGTCACTTGCCCCCAATCACTGAGACATCTCATCAAACACACACACACATACACACACACACGCACACAGGTGTCCGTTCAATCACACCATTCAAATGACTCTCACGTCTCTCAACGCATTGCGGCTGATGATAAAAATAACATTTACATGGTGTATAGTGTTGGTGTGTGGCCTTGTCTCTCCCTGCTGCATACAGGGTGATAGTGTTGTTATTGTTCTGCTTGTTGTGGGTGTAAAAACGATCTCCTAGTTCACTACTGCTGATGTTTGGGTCTACAGAGGAGTGGTGTAATGGGAGCTGATTAACCCTTACACAATTCACTTCCAAAAACTGCAAAGTAAGGAGAACGAGGTATGCCTCAGGCTTTAATAAAACACTGGGGAATTAACATACACACAGATACACACTACACACACAGGGTTATGCTGATGCATAGACTTTAATGACAGTTTTTTTGTTTTTTTTGTGGAGAACAACGTTTTACCTAAAGAGTGACATTTGAGGTTAACTTGTTGTTTTGCACCAGACAACAACGCATCATACAGTTTCTGGAAGTAGAAACTGTAACTTGACACAGATCTAAGATCAGCTAACAGTCCACAAGACCTGACTGACATTATGTCCATGCTCAAACGTCATCAGATTCTCCTCACAACTTAGTTCACCTCTATTTATTGGCAGCTATTTTGTGTCTATTTTGTGTCTGCTTACAACATGCATTGAGGCACACACACACACACACACACACACACACACACACACACACACACACACACACACACACACACACACACACACACACACACACACACACACACACACACACACACACACACACACACACACACACACACACACACACACACACACACACACACACACACACACTGTTCAGGTCAACTGTAATGACTCTTAAAGAAGGAGTGCACACACACACTTAGATTTGACCTTACCACGGGAATTATAGGACGGGAGGAGGTGAAAGCAACTCAAGGTGGAGTAAGGAAAACGTAGGCATTTGACGACACCTTTTATATCTGCTGTAAACTGTGTGCATGAGGAATAAAATTTGATTTAATTTTTGATTCGGGAAAAGAGCCTGCCAATCCATCCAAATAAGCAGCGGCAAAACGTATAATAAAGTTGACAGATTTGTCATTCATCGTCACAAGGACGTTCCCTATGTGAGGTAGGGAAGGTGGAGAGGACAGGAGTAAGGTAAGATGTAGGGGAGACAGTAGTGAGGATAGATATAGGGGAGACAATAGTAAGGTAGGATATAGGGGTTGGTATTAAGGTAGAATGTAGGGGAGACAGTAGTAAGGTAGGATATAGGGGAGACAGTAGTGAGGATTGATATAGGGGAGAAAGTAGTGAGGATGGATATAGGGGAGACAGTAGTGAGGATGGATATAGGGGAGAATGTAGTAAGGTAGGATATAGGGGAGACAGTAGTAAGGTAGGATATAGGGGAGAATGTAGTAAGGTAGCAAATAGTGGTCGGTATTAAGGTAGAATGTAGGGGAGACAGTAGTATGGTAGAATGTAGGGGAGACAGTAGTGAGGATGGATATAGGGGAGACAATAGAAATGTAGTATATAGGGGTTGGTATTAGGGTAGGATGTAGGGGAGACAGTAGGAAAGTAGGATATAGGGGAGTCAGTAGTGAGGATGAATGTAGGGGAGAGGTAGTGAGGATGGATATCGGGGAGACAGTAGTGAGGATGGATATAGGAGAGACAGTAGTAAGGTAGGATATAGGGGAGAATGTAGTAAGGTAGGAATAGGGGTCGGTATTAAGGTAGGCTGTAGGGGAGACAGTAGTGAGGATGGATATATGGGAGAAAGTAGTGAGGATGGATATAGGGGAGACAGTAGTGAGGATGGATATAGGGGAGCCAGTAGTAATGTAGGATGTAGGGGAGACAGTAGTGAGGATGGATATAGGGGAGACAGTAGTGAGGATGGATATAGGGGAGACAGTAGTGAGGATGGATGTAGGGGAGACAGTAGTGAGGATGGATATAGCGGAGACAGTAGTGAGGATGGATATAGGGGAGACAGTAGTCAGGATGGATATAGGGGAGACAGTAGTGAGGATGGATATAGGCGAGACAGTAGTGAGGATGGATATAGTGGAGACAGTAGTGAGGATGGATATAGGGGAGACAGTATTATGGTAGGATGTAGGGGAGACAGTAGTGAGGATGGATATAGGGGAGACAGTAGTGAGGATGGATGTAGTGGAGACAGTAGTGAGGATGGATGTAGGGGAGACAGTAGTGAGGATTGATGTAGGGGAGACTGTAGTATGGTAGGATGTAGTGGAGACAGTAGTGAGGATGGATATAGGGGAGACAGTAGTGAGGATTGATGTAGGGGAGAGAGTAGTATGGTAGGATGTAGTGGAGACAGTAGTGAGGATGGATATAGGGGAGACAGTAGTGAGGATTGATGTAGGGGAGACAGTAGTATGGTAGGATGTAGTGGAGACAGTAGTGAGGATGGATATAGGGGAGACAGTAGTGAGGATGGATATAGGGGAGACAGTAGTGAGGATGGATATAGGCGAGACAGTAGTGAGGATGGATATAGTGGAGACAGTAGTGAGGATGGATATAGGGGAGACAGTATTATGGTAGGATGTAGGGGAGACAGTAGTGAGGATGGATGTAGGGGAGACAGTAGTGAGGATTGATGTAGGGGAGACAGTAGTATGGTAGGATGTAGGGGAGACAGTAGTGAGGATGGATATAGGGGAGACAGTAGTGAGGATTGATGTAGGGGAGACAGTAGTGAGGATTGATGTAGGGGAGACAGTAGTGAGGATGGATATAGGGGAGACAGTAGTGAGGATTGATGTAGGGGAGACAGTAGTATGGTAGGATGTAGGGGAGACAGTAGTGAGGATGGATATAGGGGAGACAAAGGGATGAAATCGGGGCGGTGGCATCTGTGTTGTTTGTGGGGGCTTGGCTGAACCAATGACAGAAAGGCATACAGAGAAACATGTTTCACTGTGAAAGGTGAGTGGCCACTGGGGAGCTCTGACGCAAGCTCACAAACACACACACACACACACACACACACACACACACACACACACACACACACACACACACACACACACACACACACACACACACACACACACACACACACACACACACACACACACACACTTTCCTCTCCCCATCTCCTTTCCTTCACATCGTTGATTTAAAAGAACTGAACAGGCAGAACCATATCACTGAAGCCATCCACCATGATGCTTCCTCCACAGTAATTAGCCAATGGAGTCATTGAATGTCCTGAGCACCAACTGGCTCTGGTCATCTTAGCTACAGTGTATATAGCCAGGTGTTGATGATTCAAGTCAGGCTCTTACCCTGTGTTCCTGTGTGCTCGGTGGCGGTGGCAGCGGAAGCATAGGAAC
Organism: Oncorhynchus masou masou; assembly: GCF_036934945.1. NCBI lineage: Eukaryota > Metazoa > Chordata > Actinopteri > Salmoniformes > Salmonidae > Oncorhynchus > Oncorhynchus masou. The sequence continues at coordinate 87,104,867 of NC_088224.1, forward strand.
TTAAATTCTCTGCTGGTTGAAGGGAAGAACACTGTGAGAGCTGTGTTCCTACAGCCCAGAGCATAGGGACTCAAGGTACATTTCATCCTCTGCTGTGTGAAGGGAAGAACACTGTGAGAGCTGTGTTCCTACAGCCCAGAGCATAGGGACTCAAGGTACATTTCATCCTCTGCTGTGTGAAGGGAAGAACACTGTGAGAGCTGTGTTCCTACAGCCCAGAGCATAGGGACTCAAGGTACATTTCATCCTCTGCTGTGTGAAGGGAAGAACACCGTGAGAGCTGTGTTCCTACAACCCAGAGCATAGGGACTCAAGGTACATTTCATCCTCTTCTGTGTGAAGGGAAGAACACTGTGCGAGTCGTGTTCCTACATCTGTGACATACATTTAGTGCCCAGCTCTACATCTCCCTGCTGGGTAATTTCAACCTCTGCGCATCCCTCCTGAGTCAATCTGGCATTTTCACAACCAAAAAGAGAGAGGGAGGATGAGGAGGAGAGGAGGAGGGGAAGGAAAGGGGAAAACACGCTTCCAATAGCTGGAGAAGTGAAAACAGTACAGATCAGTGATGACAGAGAACAGACTTCCTGCCAACCACGCAGAGAAAAACCATAAATACAGGAAGTGTTCTTTCACATCATATGATCATCAGATGTGTTGTCAAGCAAACACTTGGCTGTCATACCGCTGATACCGCTGAATGGGTTTGATGGTGCGTGTATACGTGTGTGTGTGTGTCAGAGTTAATTTAGGCGATGTGTGTGCACGTTGTTCCATGTGTGTGTGTGAATCCGTGTGTGTGTTTGTTTGGATCCGTGTGTGTTTGTTTGTGTGTGTGTGCGTGTGTGTGTGTGTGTGTGTGTGTGTGTGTGTGTGTGTGTGTGTGTGTGTGTGTGTGTGTGTGTGTGTGTGTGTGTGTGTGTGTGTGTGTATGTGTGTCATGTTCTCCCCTGCTCATTATGGCGGGACATTTACCTCTGTGACTAAGCCACAATTACTGACTGGGTATCAAGCTCCACACTCCTTAATCTGTCTGTCAGAGAGATGGAATGACAACACGTTGTAGCTGTCTGTCAGAGAGAAAGAATGACAACAAGCTGAATCTGTCTGTCAGAGAGATGGAATGACAGCAAGCTGAATCTGTCTGTCTGTCACAGAGAAGGAATGACAACACGCTGAATCTGTCTGTCAGAGAGATGGAATGACAACAAGCAGAATCTGTCTGTCAGAGAGATGGAATGACAACAAGCTGAATCTGTCTGTCAGAGAGATGGAATGACAACAAGCTGAATCTGTCTGTCAGAGAGATGGAATGACAACAAGCGGAATCTGTCTGTCAGAGAGATGGAATGACAACAAGCGGAATCTGTCGGTCAGATGGAAGGAATGACAACAAGCGGAATCTGTCGGTCAGATGGAAGGAATGACAACAAGCGGAATCTGTCTGTCAGAGAGAAGGAATGACAACAAGCAGAATCTGTCTGTCACAGAGAAAGAATGACAACAAGCTGAATCTGTCTGTCAGAGAGAAGGAATTACAACAAGCAGAATCTGTCTGTCACAGAGAAGGAATGACAACAAGCTGTGTCTGTCTGTCAGATGGAAGGAATGACAACAAGCAGAATCTGTCTGTCACAGAGAAAGAATGACAACAAGCTGAATCTGTCTGTCACAGAGAAGGAATGACAGCAAGCTGAATCTGTCTGTCAGAGAGATGGAATGACAACAAGCTGAATCTGTCTGTCAGAGAGAAGGAATGACAACAAGCGGAATCTGTCGGTCAGATGGAAGGAATGACAACAAGCGGAATCTGTCGGTCAGATGGAAGGAATGACAACAAGCGGAATCTGTCGGTCAGATGGAAGGAATGACAACAAGCGGAATCTGTCGGTCAGATGGAAGGAATGACAACAAGCGGAATCTGTCGGTCAGATGGAAGGAATGACAACAAGCGGAATCTGTCTGTAAGATGGAAGGAATGACAACAAGCGGAATCTGTCTGTCAGAGAGAAAGAATGACAACAAGCTGAATCTGTCTGTCAGAGAGAAGGAATTACAACAAGCAGAATCTGTCTGTCACAGAGAAGGAATGACAACAAGCTGTGTCTGTCTGTCAGATGGAAGGAATGACAACAAGCAGAATCTGTCTGTCACAGAGAAAGAATGACAACAAGCTGAATCTGTCTGTCACAGAGAAGGAATGACAGCAAGCTGAATCTGTCTGTCACAGAGAAGGAATGACAACAAGCTGAATCTGTCTGTCACAGAGATGGAATGACAACACGCTGAATCTGTCTGTCAGAGAGATGGAATGACAACACGCTGAATCTGTCTGTCAGAGAGATGGAATGACAACACGCTGAATCTGTCTGTCAGAGAGATGGAATGACAACAAGCTGAATCTGTCTGTAAAAGAGAAGGAATGACAACAAGCTGAATCTGTCTGTCACAGAGAAGGAATGACAACAAGCTGAATCTGTCTGTCAGAGAGATGGAATGACAACACGCTGAATCTGTCTGTCAGAGAGATGGAATGACAACACGCTGAATCTGTCTGTCAGAGAGATGGAATGACAACAAGCTGAATCTGTCTGTCAGAGAGATGGAATGACAACAAGCTGAATCTGTCGGTCAGATGGAAGGAATTACAACAAGCAGAATCTGTCTGTCACAGAGAAAGAATGACAACAAGCTGAATCTGTCTGTCAGAGAGAAGGAATTACAACATGGCGGAATCTGTCTGTAAAAGAGAAGGAATGACAACAAGCTGAATCTGTCTGTCAGAGAGATGGAATGACAACACGCTGAATCTGTCTGTAAAAGAGAAGGAATGACAACAAGCTGAATCTGTCTGTAAAAGAGAAGGAATGACAACAAGCTGAATCTGTCTGTAAAAGAGAAGGAATGACAACAAGCTGAATCTGTCTGTAAAAGAGAAGGAATGACAACAAGCTGAATCTGTCTGTCAGAGAGATGGAATGACAACACGCTGAATCTGTCTGTCAGAGAGATGGAATGACAACACGCTGAATCTGTCTGTCAGAGAGATGGAATGACAACACGCTGAATCTGTCTGTCAGATGGAAGGAATGACAACAAGCTGAATCTGTCTGTCAGAGAGATGGAATGACAACACGCTGAATCTGTCTGTCAGAGAGATGGAATTACAACAAGCTGAATCTGTCTGTCAGAGAGATGGAATGACAACACGCTGAATCTGTCTGTCAGAGAGATGGAATGACAACACGCTGAATCTGTCTGTCAGAGAGATGGAATGACAACAAGCTGAATCTGTCTGTCAGAGAGATGGAATGACAACACGCTGAATCTGTCTGTCAGAGAGATGGAATGACAACACGCTGAATCTGTCTGTCAGAGAGATGGAATGACAACACGCTGAATCTGTCTGTCAGATGGAAGGAATGACAACAAGCTGAATCTGTCTGTCAGAGAGATGGAATGACAACACGCTGAATCTGTCTGTCAGAGAGATGGAATGACAACACGCAGAATCTGTCTGTCAGAGAGATGGAATGACAACAAGCAGAATCTGTCTGTCAGAGAGATGGAATGACAACACGCTGAATCTGTCTGTCAGAGAGATGGAATGACAACACGCTGAATCTGTCTGTCAGAGAGATGGAATGACAACACGCTGAATCTGTCTGTCAGAGAGATGGAATGACAACAAGCTGAATCTGTCTGTCAGAGAGATGGAATGACAACAAGCTGAATCTGTCGGTCAGATGGAAGGAATTACAACAAGCAGAATCTGTCTGTCACAGAGAAAGAATGACAACAAGCTGAATCTGTCTGTCAGAGAGATGGAATGACAACAAGCTGAATCTGTCTGTCACAGAGAAGGAATGACAACAAGCTGAATCTGTCTGTCAGAGAGATGGAATGACAACAGGGCGGAATCTGTCTGTAAAAGAGAAGGAATGACAACAAGCTGAATCTGTCTGTCAGAGAGATGGAATGACAACAAGCTGAATCTGTCTGTCACAGAGAAGGAATGACAACAAGCTGAATCTGTCTGTCAGAGAGATGGAATGACAACAAGCTGAATCTGTCTGTCACAGAGAAGGAATGACAACAAGCTGAATCTGTCTGTCAGAGAGATGGAATGACAACACGCTGAATCTGTCTGTCAGAGAGATGGAATGACACAAGCTGAATCTGTCTGTCAGAGAGATGAAATGACAACACGCTGAATATGTCTGTCAGATGGAAGGAATGACAACAAGCTGAATCTGTCGGTCAGATGGAAGGAATGACAACAAGCGGAATCTGTCGGTCAGATGGAAGGAATGACAACAAGCGGAATCTGTCGGTCAGATGGAAGGAATGACAACAAGCGGAATCTGTCTGTCAGATGGAAGGAATGACAACAAGCAGAATCTGTCTGTCACAGAGAAAGAATGACAACAAGCTGAATCTGTCTGTCAGAGAGAAGGAATTACAACAAGCAGAATCTGTCTGTCACAGAGAAGGAATGACAACAAGCTGTGTCTGTCTGTCAGATGGAAGGAATGACAACAAGCAGAATCTGTCTGTCACAGAGAAAGAATGACAACAAGCTGAATCTGTCTGTCACAGAGAAGGAATGACAGCAAGCTGTGTCTGTCTGTCAGATGGAAGGAATAACAACAAAGAGAATCTGTCTGTCACAGAGAAGGAATGACAGCAAGCTGAATCTGTCTGTCAGAGAGATGGAATGACAACAAGCAGAATCTGTCTGTCAGAGAGATGAAATGACAACACGCTGAATATGTCTGTCAGATGGAAGGAATGACAACAAGCTGAATCTGTCGGTCAGATGGAAGGAATGACAACAAGCGGAATCTGTCGGTCAGATGGAAGGAATGACAACAAGCGGAATCTGTCGGTCAGATGGAAGGAATGACAACAAGCGGAATCTGTCTGTCAGATGGAAGGAATGACAACAAGCAGAATCTGTCTGTCACAGAGAAAGAATGACAACAAGCTGAATCTGTCTGTCAGAGAGAAGGAATTACAACAAGCAGAATCTGTCTGTCACAGAGAAGGAATGACAACAAGCTGTGTCTGTCTGTCAGATGGAAGGAATGACAACAAGCAGAATCTGTCTGTCACAGAGAAAGAATGACAACAAGCTGAATCTGTCTGTCAGAGAGATGGAATGACAACAAGCTGAATCTGTCTGTCAGAGAGATGGAATGACAACAGGGCGGAATCTGTCTGTAAAAGAGAAGGAATGACAACAAGCTGAATCTGTCTGTCAGAGAGATGGAATGACAACACGCTGAATCTGTCTGTCAGAGAGATGGAATGACAACAAGCTGAATCTGTCTGTCAGAGAGATGGAATGACAACACGCTGAATCTGTCTGTCGGAGAGATGGAATGACAACACGCTGAATCTGGCTGTCAGAGAGATGGAATGACAACAAGCTGAATCTGTCTGTCAGAGAGATGGAATGACAACAAGCGGAATCTGTCGGTCAGATGGAAGGAATGACAACAAGCGGAATCTGTCTGTCAGAGAGATGGAATGACAACAAGCTGAATCTGTCGGTCAGATGGAAGGAATTACAACAAGCAGAATCTGTCTGTCACAGAGAAAGAATGACAACAAGCTGAATCTGTCTGTCAGAGAGAAGGAATTACAACAAGCAGAATCTGTCTGTCACAGAGAAGGAATGACAACAAGCTGTGTCTGTCTGTCAGATGGAAGGAATGACAACAAAGAGAATCTGTCTGTCACAGAGAAGGAATGACAGCAAGCTGAATCTGTCTGTCAGAGAGATGGAATGACAACAAGCAGAATCTGTCTGTCAGAGAGATGGAATGACAACAGGGCGGAATCTGTCTGTCAGAGAGATGGAATGACAACAGGGCGGAATCTGTCTGTAAAAGAGAAGGAATGACAACAAGCTGAATCTGTCTGTCACAGAGATGGAATGACAACAAGCTGAATCTGTCTGTCAGAGAGATGGAATGACAACACGCTGAATCTGTCTGTCAGAGAGATGGAATGACAACAAGCTGAATCTGTCTGTCAGAGAGATGAAATGACAACACGCTGAATATGTCTGTCAGATGGAAGGAATGACAACAAGCGGAATCTGTCGGTCAGATGGAAGGAATGACAACAAGCGGAATCTGTCTGTCACAGAGAAGGAATGACAACAAGCTGTGTCTGTCTGTCAGATGGAAGGAATGACAACAAGCAGAATCTGTCTGTCACAGAGAAAGAATGACAACAAGCTGAATCTGTCTGTCACAGAGAAGGAATGACAGCAAGCTGTGTCTGTCTGTCAGATGGAAGGAATGACAACAAAGAGAATCTGTCTGTCACAGAGAAGGAATGACAGCAAGCTGAATCTGTCTGTCAGAGAGATGGAATGACAACAAGCAGAATCTGTCTGTCAGAGAGATGAAATGACAACACGCTGAATATGTCTGTCAGATGGAAGGAATGACAACAAGCTGAATCTGTCGGTCAGATGGAAGGAATGACAACAAGCGGAATCTGTCGGTCAGATGGAAGGAATGACAACAAGCGGAATCTGTCGGTCAGATGGAAGGAATGACAACAAGCGGAATCTGTCTGTCAGATGGAAGGAATGACAACAAGCAGAATCTGTCTGTCACAGAGAAAGAATGACAACAAGCTGAATCTGTCTGTCAGAGAGAAGGAATTACAACAAGCAGAATCTGTCTGTCACAGAGAAGGAATGACAACAAGCTGTGTCTGTCTGTCAGATGGAAGGAATGACAACAAGCAGAATCTGTCTGTCACAGAGAAAGAATGACAACAAGCTGAATCTGTCTGTCAGAGAGATGGAATGACAACAAGCTGAATCTGTCTGTCAGAGAGATGGAATGACAACAGGGCGGAATCTGTCTGTAAAAGAGAAGGAATGACAACAAGCTGAATCTGTCTGTCAGAGAGATGGAATGACAACACGCTGAATCTGTCTGTCAGAGAGATGGAATGACAACAAGCTGAATCTGTCTGTCAGAGAGATGGAATGACAACACGCTGAATCTGTCTGTCGGAGAGATGGAATGACAACACGCTGAATCTGTCTGTCAGAGAGATGGAATGACAACAAGCTGAATCTGTCTGTCAGAGAGATGGAATGACAACAAGCGGAATCTGTCGGTCAGATGGAAGGAATGACAACAAGCGGAATCTGTCTGTCAGAGAGATGGAATGACAACAAGCTGAATCTGTCGGTCAGATGGAAGGAATTACAACAAGCAGAATCTGTCTGTCACAGAGAAAGAATGACAACAAGCTGAATCTGTCTGTCAGAGAGAAGGAATTACAACAAGCAGAATCTGTCTGTCACAGAGAAGGAATGACAACAAGCTGTGTCTGTCTGTCAGATGGAAGGAATGACAACAAAGAGAATCTGTCTGTCACAGAGAAGGAATGACAGCAAGCTGAATCTGTCTGTCAGAGAGATGGAATGACAACAAGCAGAATCTGTCTGTCAGAGAGATGGAATGACAACAGGGCGGAATCTGTCTGTCAGAGAGATGGAATGACAACAGGGCGGAATCTGTCTGTAAAAGAGAAGGAATGACAACAAGCTGAATCTGTCTGTCACAGAGATGGAATGACAACAAGCTGAATCTGTCTGTCAGAGAGATGGAATGACAACACGCTGAATCTGTCTGTCAGAGAGATGGAATGACAACAAGCTGAATCTGTCTGTCAGAGAGATGAAATGACAACACGCTGAATATGTCTGTCAGATGGAAGGAATGACAACAAGCGGAATCTGTCGGTCAGATGGAAGGAATGACAACAAGCGGAATCTGTCTGTCACAGAGAAGGAATGACAACAAGCAGAATCTGTCTGTCAGATGAAAGGAATTACAACAAGCAGAATCTGTCAGTCACAGAGAAGGAATGACAACAAGCTGAATCTGTCTGTCAGAGACATGGAATGACAACACGCTGAATCTGTCTGTCAGATGGAAGGAATTACAACAAGCAGAATCTGTCTGTCAGAGAGATGGAATGACAACAAGCTGAATCTGTCTGTCAGAGAGATGGAATGACAACACGCTGAATCTGTCTGTCAGATGGAAGGAATTACAACAAGCAGAATCTGTCTGTCAGAGAGATGGAATGACAACACGCTGAATCTGTCTGTCAGATGGAAGGAATGACAACAAGCTGAATCTGTCTGTCAGAGAGAAGGAATGACAACAAGCAGAATCTGTCTGTCAGAGAGATGGAATGACAACACGCTGAATCTGTCTGTCAGATGGAAGGAATTACAACAAGCAGAATCTGTCTGTCAGAGAGATGGAATGACAACAAGCTGAATCTGTCTGTCAGAGAGATGGAATGACAACACGCTGAATCTGTCTGTCAGATGGAAGGAATGACAACAAGCGGAATCTGTCTGTCACAGAGAAGGAATGACAACAAGCTGAATCTGTCTGTCAGATGGAAGGAATTACAACAAGCAGAATCTGTCAGTCACAGAGAAGGAATGACAACAAGCTGAATCTGTCTGTAACAGAGAAGGAATGACAACAAGCTGAATCTGTCTGTCAGAGAGATGGAATGACAACAAGCTGAATCTGTCTGTCAGAGAGATGGAATGACAACACGCTGAATCTGTCTGTCAGATGGAAGGAATGACAACAAGCGGAATCTGTCGGTCAGATGGAAGGAATGACAACAAGCGGAATCTGTCTGTCACAGAGAAGGAATGACAACAAGCTGAATCTGTCTGTCAGAGAGATGGAATGACAACACGCTGAATCTGTCTGTCAGATGGAAGGAATTACAACAAGCAGAATCTGTCTGTCAGAGAGATGGAATGACAACAAGCTGAATCTGTCTGTCAGAGAGATGGAATGACAACACGCTGAATCTGTCTGTCAGATGGAAGGAATGACAACAAGCGGAATCTGTCTGTCACAGAGAAGGAATGACAACAAGCTGAATCTGTCTGTCAGATGGAAGGAATTACAACAAGCAGAATCTGTCAGTCACAGAGAAGGAATGACAACAAGCTGAATCTGTCTGTAACAGAGAAGGAATGACAACAAGCTGAATCTGTCTGTCAGAGAGATGGAATGACAACAAGCTGAATCTGTCTGTCAGAGAGATGGAATGACAACACGCTGAATCTGTCTGTCAGATGGAAGGAATGACAACAAGCGGAATCTGTCGGTCAGATGGAAGGAATGACAACAAGCGGAATCTGTCTGTCACAGAGAAGGAATGACAACAAGCTGAATCTGTCTGTCAGATGGAAGGAATTACAACAATCAGAATCTGTCAGTCACAGAGAAGGAATGACAACAAGCTGAATCTGTCTGCCACAGAGAAGGAATGAAAACAAGCTGAATCTGTCGGTCAGATGGAAGGAATGACAACAAGCGGAATCTGTCGGTCAGATGGAAGGAATGACAACAAGCGGAATCTGTCGGTCAGATGGAAGGAATGACAACAAGCGGAATCTGTCTGTCAGATGGAAGGAATGACAACAAGCAGAATCTGTCTGTCACAGAGAAAGAATGACAACAAGCTGAATCTGTCTGTCAGAGAGAAGGAATTACAACAAGCAGAATCTGTCTGTCACAGAGAAGGAATGACAACAAGCTGTGTCTGTCTGTCAGATGGAAGGAATGACAACAAGCAGAATCTGTCTGTCACAGAGAAAGAATGACAACAAGCTGAATCTGTCTGTCACAGAGAAGGAATGACAGCAAGCTGAATCTGTCTGTCAGAGAGATGGAATGACAACAAGCAGAATCTGTCTGTCACAGAGATGGAATGACAACACGCTGAATCTGTCTGTCAGAGAGATGGAATGACAACAAGCTGAATCTGTCTGTCAGAGAGATGGAATGACAACACGCTGAATCTGTCTGTCAGAGAGATGGAATGACAACACGCTGAATCTGTCTGTCAGAGAGATGGAATGACAACAAGCTGAATCTGTCTGTCAGAGAGATGGAATGACAACAAGCGGAATCTGTCGGTCAGATGGAAGGAATGACAACAAGCTGAATCTGTCTGTCAGAGAGATGGAATGACAACACGCTGAATCTGTCTGTCAGAGAGATGGAATGACAACACGCAGAATCTGTCTGTCAGAGAGATGGAATGACAACAAGCAGAATCTGTCTGTCAGAGAGATGGAATGACAACACGCTGAATCTGTCTGTCAGAGAGATGGAATGACAACACGCTGAATCTGTCTGTCAGAGAGATGGAATGACAACACGCTGAATCTGTCTGTCAGAGAGATGGAATGACAACAAGCTGAATCTGTCTGTCAGAGAGATGGAATGACAACAAGCTGAATCTGTCGGTCAGATGGAAGGAATTACAACAAGCAGAATCTGTCTGTCACAGAGAAAGAATGACAACAAGCTGAATCTGTCTGTCAGAGAGATGGAATGACAACAAGCTGAATCTGTCTGTCACAGAGAAGGAATGACAACAAGCTGAATCTGTCTGTCAGAGAGATGGAATGACAACAGGGCGGAATCTGTCTGTAAAGAAGGAATGACAACAAGCTGAATCTGTCTGTCAAGAGATGGAATGACAACAAGCTGAATCTGTCTGTCAGAGAAGGAATGACAACAAGAATCTGTCTGTCAGAGAGATGGAATGACAACAAGCTGAATCTGTCTGTCACAGAGAAGGAATGACAACAAGCTGAATCTGTCTGTCAGAGAGATGGAATGACAACACGCTGAATCTGTCTGTCAGAGAGATGGAATGACACAAGCTGAATCTGTCTGTCAGAGAGATGAAATGACAACACGCTGAATATGTCTGTCAGATGGAAGGAATGACAACAAGCTGAATCTGTCGGTCAGATGGAAGGAATGACAACAAGCGGAATCTGTCGGTCAGATGGAAGGAATGACAACAAGCGGAATCTGTCGGTCAGATGGAAGGAATGACAACAAGCGGAATCTGTCTGTCAGATGGAAGGAATGACAACAAGCAGAATCTGTCTGTCACAGAGAAAGAATGACAACAAGCTGAATCTGTCTGTCAGAGAGAAGGAATTACAACAAGCAGAATCTGTCTGTCACAGAGAAGGAATGACAACAAGCTGTGTCTGTCTGTCAGATGGAAGGAATGACAACAAGCAGAATCTGTCTGTCACAGAGAAGGAATGACAACAAGCTGTGTCTGTCTGTCAGATGGAAGGAATGACAACAAGCAGAATCTGTCTGTCACAGAGAAAGAATGACAACAAGCTGAATCTGTCTGTCACAGAGAAGGAATGACAGCAAGCTGTGTCTGTCTGTCAGATGGAAGGAATGACAACAAAGAGAATCTGTCTGTCACAGAGAAGGAATGACAGCAAGCTGAATCTGTCTGTCAGAGAGATGGAATGACAACAAGCAGAATCTGTCTGTCAGAGAGATGAAATGACAACACGCTGAATATGTCTGTCAGATGGAAGGAATGACAACAAGCTGAATCTGTCGGTCAGATGGAAGGAATGACAACAAGCGGAATCTGTCGGTCAGATGGAAGGAATGACAACAAGCGGAATCTGTCGGTCAGATGGAAGGAATGACAACAAGCGGAATCTGTCTGTCAGATGGAAGGAATGACAACAAGCAGAATCTGTCTGTCACAGAGAAAGAATGACAACAAGCTGAATCTGTCTGTCAGAGAGAAGGAATTACAACAAGCAGAATCTGTCTGTCACAGAGAAGGAATGACAACAAGCTGTGTCTGTCTGTCAGATGGAAGGAATGACAACAAGCAGAATCTGTCTGTCACAGAGAAAGAATGACAACAAGCTGAATCTGTCTGTCAGAGAGATGGAATGACAACAAGCTGAATCTGTCTGTCAGAGAGATGGAATGACAACAGGGCGGAATCTGTCTGTAAAAGAGAAGGAATCTGAATCTGTCAGAGAGATGGAATGACAACACGCTGAATCTGTCTGTCAGATGGAATGACAACAAGCTGAATCTGTCAGAGAGATGGAATGACAACACGCTGAATCTGTCTGTCGGAGAGATGGAATGACAACACGCTGAATCTGTCTGTCAGAGAGATGGAATGACAACAAGCTGAATCTGTCTGTCAGAGAGATGGAATGACAACAAGAATCTGTCTGTCAGATGGAAGGAATGACAACAAGCGGAATCTGTCTGTCAGAGAGATGGAATGACAACAAGCTGAATCTGTCGGTCAGATGGAAGGAATTACAACAAGCAGAATCTGTCTGTCACAGAGAAAGAATGACAACAAGCTGAATCTGTCTGTCAGAGAGATGGAATCTGTCTGTCACAAGAAGGAATGACAACAAGCTGTGTCTGTCTGTCAGATGGAAGGAATGACAACAAAGAAATCTGTCACAGAGAAGGAATGACAGCAAGCTGAATCTGTCTGTCAGAGAGATGGAATGACAACAAGCAGAATCTGTCTGTCAGAGGATGGAATGACAACAGGCTGAATCTGTCTGTCAGAGAGATGGAATGACAACAGGGCGCTGTCTGTAAAAGAGAAGGAATGACAACAAGCTGAATCTGTCTGTCACAGAGATGGAATGACAACAAGCTGAATCTGTCTGTCAAGAGATGGAATGACAACACGCTGAATCTGTCTGTCAGAGAGATGGAATGACAACAAGCTGAATCTGTCTGTCAGAGAGATGAAATGACAACACGCTGAATATGTCTGTCAGATGGAAGGAATGACAACAAGCGGAATCTGTCGGTCAGATGGAAGGAATGACAACAAGCTGAATCTGTCTGTCACAGAGAAGGAATGACAACAAGCAGAATCTGTCTGTCAGATGAAAGGAATTACAACAAGCAGAATCTGTCAGTCACAGAGAAGGAATGACAACAAGCTGAATCTGTCTGTCAGAGACATGGAATGACAACACGAATCTGTCTGTCAGATGGAAGGAATTACAACAAGCAGAATCTGTCTGTCAGAGAGATGGAATGACAACAAGCTGAATCTGTCTGTCAGAGAGATGGAATGACAACACGCTGAATCTGTCTGTCAGATGGAAGGAATTACAACAAGCAGAATCTGTCTGTCAGAGAGATGGAATGACAACACGCTGAATCTGTCTGTCAGATGGAAGGAATGACAACAAGCTGAATCTGTCTGTCAGAGAGAAGGAATGACAACAAGCAGAATCTGTCTGTCAGAGAGATGGAATGACAACACGCTGAATCTGTCTGTCAGATGGAAGGAATTACAACAAGCAGAATCTGTCTGTCAGAGAGATGGAATGACAACAAGCTGAATCTGTCTGTCAGAGAGATGGAATGACAACACGCTGAATCTGTCTGTCAGATGGAAGGAATGACAACAAGCGGAATCTGTCTGTCACAGAGAAGGAATGACAACAAGCTGAATCTGTCTGTCAGATGGAAGAATTACAACAAGCAGAATCTGTCAGTCACAGAGAAGGAATGACAACAAGCTGAATCTGTCTGTAACAGAGAAGGAATGACAACAAGCTGAATCTGTCTGTCAGAGAGATGGAATGACAACAAGCTGAATCTGTCTGTCAGAGAGATGGAATGACAACACGCTGTCTGTCTGTCAGATGGAAGGAATGACAACAAGCGGAATCTGTCGGTCAGATGGAAGGAATGACAACAAGCGGAATCTGTCTGTCACAGAGAAGGAATGACAACAAGCTGAATCTGTCTGTCAGAGAGATGGAATGACAACACGCTGAATCTGTCTGTCAGATGGAAGGAATTACAACAAGCAGAATCTGTCTGTCAGAGAGATGGAATGACAACAAGCTGAATCTGTCTGTCAGAGAGATGGAATGACAACACGCTGAATCTGTCTGTCAGATGGAAGGAATGACAACAAGAATCTGTCTGTCACAGAGAAGGAATGACAACAAGCTGAATCTGTCTGTCAGATGGAAGGAATTACAACAAGCAGAATCTGTCAGTCACAGAGAAGGAATGACAACAAGCTGAATCTGTCTGTCAGCTGAATCTGAGAGAGATGGAATGACAACAAGCTGAATCTGTCTGTCAGAGAGATGGAATGACAACACGCTGAATCTGTCTGTCAGATGGAAGGAATGACAACAAGCGAATCTGTCGGTCAGATGGAAGGAATGACAACAAGCGGAATCTGTCTGTCACAGAGAAGGAATGACAACAAGCTGAATCTGTCTGTCAGATGGAAGGAATTACAACAATCAGAATCTGTCAGTCACAGAGAAGGAATGACAACAAGCTGAATCTGTCTGCCACAGAGAAGGAATGAAAACAAGCTGAATCTGTCGGTCAGATGGAAGGAATGACAACAAGCGGAATCTGTCGGTCAGATGGAAGGAATGACAACAAGCGGAATCTGTCGGTCAGATGGAAGGAATGACAACAAGCGGAATCTGTCTGTCAGATGGAAGGAATGACAACAAGCAGAATCTGTCTGTCACAGAGAAAGAATGACAACAAGCTGAATCTGTCTGTCAGAGAGAAGGAATTACAACAAGCAGAATCTGTCTGTCACAGAGAAGGAATGACAACAAGCTGTGTCTGTCTGTCAGATGGAAGGAATGACAACAAGCAGAATCTGTCTGTCACAGAGAAAGAATGACAACAAGCGAATCTGTCTGTCACAGAGAAGGAATGACAGCAAGCTGAATCTGTCTGTCAGAGAGATGGAATGACAACAAGCAGAATCTGTCTGTCAAGAGATGGAATGACAACACGCTGAATCTGTCTGTCAGAGAGATGGAATGACAACAAGCTGAATCTGTCTGTCAGAGAGATGGAATGACAACACGCTGAATCTGTCTGTCAGAGAGATGGAATGACAACACGCTGAATCTGTCTGTCAGAGAGATGGAATGACAACAAGCTGAATCTGTCTGTCAGAGAGATGGAATGACAACAAGCGGAATCTGTCGGTCAGATGGAAGGAATGACAACAAGCTGAATCTGTCTGTCAGAGAGATGGAATGACAACACGCTGAATCTGTCTGTCAGAGAGATGGAATGACAACACGCAGAATCTGTCTGTCAGAGAGATGGAATGACAACAAGCAGAATCTGTCTGTCAGAGAGATGGAATGACAACACGCTGAATCTGTCTGTCAGAGAGATGGAATGACAACACGCTGAATCTGTCTGTCAGAGAGATGGAATGACAACACGCTGAATCTGTCTGTCAGAGAGATGGAATGACAACAAGCTGAATCTGTCTGTCAGAGAGATGGAATGACAACAAGCTGAATCTGTCGGTCAGATGGAAGGAATTACAACAAGCAGAATCTGTCTGTCACAGAGAAAGAATGACAACAAGCTGAATCTGTCTGTCAGAGAGATGGAATGACAACAAGCTGAATCTGTCTGTCACAGAGAAGGAATGACAACAAGCTGAATCTGTCTGTCAGAGAGATGGAATGACAACAGGGCGGAATCTGTCTGTAAAAGAGAAGGAATGACAACAAGCTGAATCTGTCTGTCAGAGAGATGGAATGACAACAAGCTGAATCTGTCTGTCACAGAGAAGGAATGACAACAAGCTGAATCTGTCTGTCAGAGAGATGGAATGACAACAAGCTGAATCTGTCTGTCACAGAGAAGGAATGACAACAAGCTGAATCTGTCTGTCAGAGAGATGGAATGACAACACGCTGAATCTGTCTGTCAGAGAGATGGAATGACACAAGCTGAATCTGTCTGTCAGAGAGATGAAATGACAACACGCTGAATATGTCTGTCAGATGGAAGGAATGACAACAAGCTGAATCTGTCGGTCAGATGGAAGGAATGACAACAAGCGGAATCTGTCGGTCAGATGGAAGGAATGACAACAAGCGGAATCTGTCGGTCAGATGGAAGGAATGACAACAAGCGGAATCTGTCTGTCAGATGGAAGGAATGACAACAAGCAGAATCTGTCTGTCACAGAGAAAGAATGACAACAAGCTGAATCTGTCTGTCAGAGAGAAGGAATTACAACAAGCAGAATCTGTCTGTCACAGAGAAGGAATGACAACAAGCTGTGTCTGTCTGTCAGATGGAAGGAATGACAACAAGCAGAATCTGTCTGTCACAGAGAAAGAATGACAACAAGCTGAATCTGTCTGTCACAGAGAAGGAATGACAGCAAGCTGTGTCTGTCTGTCAGATGGAAGGAATAACAACAAAGAGAATCTGTCTGTCACAGAGAAGGAATGACAGCAAGCTGAATCTGTCTGTCAGAGAGATGGAATGACAACAAGCAGAATCTGTCTGTCAGAGAGATGAAATGACAACACGCTGAATATGTCTGTCAGATGGAAGGAATGACAACAAGCTGAATCTGTCGGTCAGATGGAAGGAATGACAACAAGCGGAATCTGTCGGTCAGATGGAAGGAATGACAACAAGCGGAATCTGTCGGTCAGATGGAAGGAATGACAACAAGCGGAATCTGTCTGTCAGATGGAAGGAATGACAACAAGCAGAATCTGTCTGTCACAGAGAAAGAATGACAACAAGCTGAATCTGTCTGTCAGAGAGAAGGAATTACAACAAGCAGAATCTGTCTGTCACAGAGAAGGAATGACAACAAGCTGTGTCTGTCTGTCAGATGGAAGGAATGACAACAAGCAGAATCTGTCTGTCACAGAGAAAGAATGACAACAAGCTGAATCTGTCTGTCAGAGAGATGGAATGACAACAAGCTGAATCTGTCTGTCAGAGAGATGGAATGACAACAGGGCGGAATCTGTCTGTAAAAGAGAAGGAATGACAACAAGCTGAATCTGTCTGTCAGAGAGATGGAATGACAACACGCTGAATCTGTCTGTCAGAGAGATGGAATGACAACAAGCTGAATCTGTCTGTCAGAGAGATGGAATGACAACACGCTGAATCTGTCTGTCGGAGAGATGGAATGACAACACGCTGAATCTGTCTGTCAGAGAGATGGAATGACAACAAGCTGAATCTGTCTGTCAGAGAGATGGAATGACAACAAGCGGAATCTGTCGGTCAGATGGAAGGAATGACAACAAGCGGAATCTGTCTGTCAGAGAGATGGAATGACAACAAGCTGAATCTGTCGGTCAGATGGAAGGAATTACAACAAGCAGAATCTGTCTGTCACAGAGAAAGAATGACAACAAGCTGAATCTGTCTGTCAGAGAGAAGGAATTACAACAAGCAGAATCTGTCTGTCACAGAGAAGGAATGACAACAAGCTGTGTCTGTCTGTCAGATGGAAGGAATGACAACAAAGAGAATCTGTCTGTCACAGAGAAGGAATGACAGCAAGCTGAATCTGTCTGTCAGAGAGATGGAATGACAACAAGCAGAATCTGTCTGTCAGAGAGATGGAATGACAACAGGGCGGAATCTGTCTGTCAGAGAGATGGAATGACAACAGGGCGGAATCTGTCTGTAAAAGAGAAGGAATGACAACAAGCTGAATCTGTCTGTCACAGAGATGGAATGACAACAAGCTGAATCTGTCTGTCAGAGAGATGGAATGACAACACGCTGAATCTGTCTGTCAGAGAGATGGAATGACAACAAGCTGAATCTGTCTGTCAGAGAGATGAAATGACAACACGCTGAATATGTCTGTCAGATGGAAGGAATGACAACAAGCGGAATCTGTCGGTCAGATGGAAGGAATGACAACAAGCGGAATCTGTCTGTCACAGAGAAGGAATGACAACAAGCTGTGTCTGTCTGTCAGATGGAAGGAATGACAACAAGCAGAATCTGTCTGTCACAGAGAAAGAATGACAACAAGCTGAATCTGTCTGTCACAGAGAAGGAATGACAGCAAGCTGTGTCTGTCTGTCAGATGGAAGGAATGACAACAAAGAGAATCTGTCTGTCACAGAGAAGGAATGACAGCAAGCTGAATCTGTCTGTCAGAGAGATGGAATGACAACAAGCAGAATCTGTCTGTCAGAGAGATGAAATGACAACACGCTGAATATGTCTGTCAGATGGAAGGAATGACAACAAGCTGAATCTGTCGGTCAGATGGAAGGAATGACAACAAGCGGAATCTGTCGGTCAGATGGAAGGAATGACAACAAGCGGAATCTGTCGGTCAGATGGAAGGAATGACAACAAGCGGAATCTGTCTGTCAGATGGAAGGAATGACAACAAGCAGAATCTGTCTGTCACAGAGAAAGAATGACAACAAGCTGAATCTGTCTGTCAGAGAGAAGGAATTACAACAAGCAGAATCTGTCTGTCACAGAGAAGGAATGACAACAAGCTGTGTCTGTCTGTCAGATGGAAGGAATGACAACAAGCAGAATCTGTCTGTCACAGAGAAAGAATGACAACAAGCTGAATCTGTCTGTCAGAGAGATGGAATGACAACAAGCTGAATCTGTCTGTCAGAGAGATGGAATGACAACAGGGCGGAATCTGTCTGTAAAAGAGAAGGAATGACAACAAGCTGAATCTGTCTGTCAGAGAGATGGAATGACAACACGCTGAATCTGTCTGTCAGAGAGATGGAATGACAACAAGCTGAATCTGTCTGTCAGAGAGATGGAATAACAACACGCTGAATCTGTCTGTCGGAGAGATGGAATGACAACACGCTGAATCTGTCTGTCAGAGAGATGGAATGACAACAAGCTGAATCTGTCTGTCAGAGAGATGGAATGACAACAAGCGGAATCTGTCGGTCAGATGGAAGGAATGACAACAAGCGGAATCTGTCTGTCAGAGAGATGGAATGACAACAAGCTGAATCTGTCGGTCAGATGGAAGGAATTACAACAAGCAGAATCTGTCTGTCACAGAGAAAGAATGACAACAAGCTGAATCTGTCTGTCAGAGAGAAGGAATTACAACAAGCAGAATCTGTCTGTCACAGAGAAGGAATGACAACAAGCTGTGTCTGTCTGTCAGATGGAAGGAATGACAACAAAGAGAATCTGTCTGTCACAGAGAAGGAATGACAGCAAGCTGAATCTGTCTGTCAGAGAGATGGAATGACAACAAGCAGAATCTGTCTGTCAGAGAGATGGAATGACAACAGGGCGGAATCTGTCTGTCAGAGAGATGGAATGACAACAGGGCGGAATCTGTCTGTAAAAGAGAAGGAATGACAACAAGCTGAATCTGTCTGTCACAGAGATGGAATGACAACAAGCTGAATCTGTCTGTCAGAGAGATGGAATGACAACACGCTGAATCTGTCTGTCAGAGAGATGGAATGACAACAAGCTGAATCTGTCTGTCAGAGAGATGAAATGACAACACGCTGAATATGTCTGTCAGATGGAAGGAATGACAACAAGCGGAATCTGTCGGTCAGATGGAAGGAATGACAACAAGCGGAATCTGTCTGTCACAGAGAAGGAATGACAACAAGCAGAATCTGTCTGTCAGATGAAAGGAATTACAACAAGCAGAATCTGTCAGTCACAGAGAAGGAATGACAACAAGCTGAATCTGTCTGTCAGAGAGATGGAATGACAACACGCTGAATCTGTCTGTCAGATGGAAGGAATTACAACAAGCAGAATCTGTCTGTCAGAGAGATGGAATGACAACAAGCTGAATCTGTCTGTCAGAGAGATGGAATGACAACACGCTGAATCTGTCTGTCAGATGGAAGGAATTACAACAAGCAGAATCTGTCTGTCAGAGAGATGGAATGACAACACGCTGAATCTGTCTGTCAGATGGAAGGAATGACAACAAGCTGAATCTGTCTGTCAGAGAGAAGGAATGACAACAAGCAGAATCTGTCTGTCAGAGAGATGGAATGACAACACGCTGAATCTGTCTGTCAGATGGAAGGAATTACAACAAGCAGAATCTGTCTGTCAGAGAGATGGAATGACAACAAGCTGAATCTGTCTGTCAGAGAGATGGAATGACAACACGCTGAATCTGTCTGTCAGATGGAAGGAATGACAACAAGCGGAATCTGTCTGTCACAGAGAAGGAATGACAACAAGCTGAATCTGTCTGTCAGATGGAAGGAATTACAACAAGCAGAATCTGTCAGTCACAGAGAAGGAATGACAACAAGCTGAATCTGTCTGTAACAGAGAAGGAATGACAACAAGCTGAATCTGTCTGTCAGAGAGATGGAATGACAACAAGCTGAATCTGTCTGTCAGAGAGATGGAATGACAACACGCTGAATCTGTCTGTCAGATGGAAGGAATGACAACAAGCGGAATCTGTCGGTCAGATGGAAGGAATGACAACAAGCGGAATCTGTCTGTCACAGAGAAGGAATGACAACAAGCTGAATCTGTCTGTCAGAGAGATGGAATGACAACACGCTGAATCTGTCTGTCAGATGGAAGGAATTACAACAAGCAGAATCTGTCTGTCAGAGAGATGGAATGACAACAAGCTGAATCTGTCTGTCAGAGAGATGGAATGACAACACGCTGAATCTGTCTGTCAGATGGAAGGAATGACAACAAGCGGAATCTGTCTGTCACAGAGAAGGAATGACAACAAGCTGAATCTGTCTGTCAGATGGAAGGAATTACAACAAGCAGAATCTGTCAGTCACAGAGAAGGAATGACAACAAGCTGAATCTGTCTGTAACAGAGAAGGAATGACAACAAGCTGAATCTGTCTGTCAGAGAGATGGAATGACAACAAGCTGAATCTGTCTGTCAGAGAGATGGAATGACAACACGCTGAATCTGTCTGTCAGATGGAAGGAATGACAACAAGCGGAATCTGTCGGTCAGATGGAAGGAATGACAACAAGCGGAATCTGTCTGTCACAGAGAAGGAATGACAACAAGCTGAATCTGTCTGTCAGATGGAAGGAATTACAACAATCAGAATCTGTCAGTCACAGAGAAGGAATGACAACAAGCTGAATCTGTCTGCCACAGAGAAGGAATGAAAACAAGCTGAATCTGTCGGTCAGATGGAAGGAATGACAACAAGCGGAATCTGTCGGTCAGATGGAAGGAATGACAACAAGCGGAATCTGTCGGTCAGATGGAAGGAATGACAACAAGCGGAATCTGTCTGTCAGATGGAAGGAATGACAACAAGCAGAATCTGTCTGTCACAGAGAAAGAATGACAACAAGCTGAATCTGTCTGTCAGAGAGAAGGAATTACAACAAGCAGAATCTGTCTGTCACAGAGAAGGAATGACAACAAGCTGTGTCTGTCTGTCAGATGGAAGGAATGACAACAAGCAGAATCTGTCTGTCACAGAGAAAGAATGACAACAAGCTGAATCTGTCTGTCACAGAGAAGGAATGACAGCAAGCTGAATCTGTCTGTCAGAGAGATGGAATGACAACAAGCAGAATCTGTCTGTCACAGAGATGGAATGACAACACGCTGAATCTGTCTGTCAGAGAGATGGAATGACAACAAGCTGAATCTGTCTGTCAGAGAGATGGAATGACAACACGCTGAATCTGTCTGTCAGAGAGATGGAATGACAACACGCTGAATCTGTCTGTCAGAGAGATGGAATGACAACAAGCTGAATCTGTCTGTCAGAGAGATGGAATGACAACAAGCGGAATCTGTCGGTCAGATGGAAGGAATGACAACAAGCGGAATCTGTCTGTCAGAGAGATGGAATGACAACAAGCTGAATCTGTCGGTCAGATGGAAGGAATTACAACAAGCAGAATCTGTCTGTCACAGAGAAAGAATGACAACAAGCTGAATCTGTCTGTCAGAGAGAAGGAATTACAACAAGCAGAATCTGTCTGTCAGAGAGATGGAATGACAACACGCTGAATCTGTCTGTCACAGAGATGGAATGACAACAAGCTGAATCTGTCTGTCAGAGAGATGGAATGACAACACGCTGAATCTGTCTGTCAGAGAGATGGAATGACACAAGCTGAATCTGTCTGTCAGAGAGATGAAATGATGGAATGACAACAAGCTGAATCTGTCTGTCAGAGAGATGGAAGGAATGACAACAAGCTGAATCTGTCGGTCAGATGGAAGGAATGAACAACATCTGGAATCTGTCGGTCAGATGGAAGGAATGACAACAAGCGGAATCTGTCTGTCAGAGAGATGAATCTGTCACAGATGGAAGGAATTACAACAAGCAGAATCTGTCTGTCACAGAGAAAGGAATGACAACAAGCTGACAAACAAGCAGAATCTGTCTGTCAGAGAGATGGAATGACAACAAGCTGAATCTGTCTGTCAGAGAGATGGAATGACAACAAGCTGAATCTGTCTGTCAGAGAGATGGAATGACAACAAGCTGAATCTGTCTGTCAGAGAGAAGGAATGACACAAGCTGAATCTGTCTGTCAGAGAGATGAAATGACAACACGCTGAATATGTCTGTCAGATGGAAGGAATGACAACAAGCTGAATCTGTCGGTCAGATGGAAGGAATGACAACAAGCGGAATCTGTCGGTCAGATGGAAGGAATGACAACAAGCGGAATCTGTCGGTCAGATGGAAGGAATGACAACAAGCGGAATCTGTCTGTCAGATGGAAGGAATGACAACAAGCAGAATCTGTCTGTCACAGAGAAAGAATGACAACAAGCTGAATCTGTCTGTCAGAGAGAAGGAATTACAACAAGCAGAATCTGTCTGTCACAGAGAAGGAATGACAACAAGCTGTGTCTGTCTGTCAGATGGAAGGAATGACAACAAGCAGAATCTGTCTGTCACAGAGAAAGAATGACAACAAGCTGAATCTGTCTGTCACAGAGAAGGAATGACAGCAAGCTGAATCTGTCTGTCAGAGAGATGGAATGACAACAAGCAGAATCTGTCTGTCAGAGAGATGGAATGACAACATGGCGGAATCTGTCTGTAAAAGAGAAGGAATGACAACAAGCTGAATCTGTCTGTCACAGAGATGGAATGACAACACGCTGAATCTGTCTGTCAGAGAGATGGAATGACAACAAGCTGAATCTGTCTGTCAGAGAGATGGAATGACAACACGCTGAATCTGTCTGTCGGAGAGATGGAATGACAACACGCTGAATCTGTCTGTCAGAGAGATGGAATGACAACAAGCTGAATCTGTCTGTCACAGAAAAAGAATGACAACAAGCTGAATCTGTCTGTCAGAGAGAAGGAATTACAGCAAGCAGAATCTGTCTGTCACAGAGAAGGAATGACAAAAAGCTGTGTCTGTCTGTCAGATGGAAGGAATGACAACAAAGAGAATCTGTCTGTCACAGAGAAGGAATGACAGCAAGCTGAATCTGTCTGTCAGAGAGATGGAATGACAACAAGCAGAATCTGTCTGTCAGAGAGATGGAATGACAACAGGGCGGAATCTGTCTGTCAGAGAGATGGAATGACAACAGGGCGGAATCTGTCTGTAAAAGAGAAGGAATGACAACAAGCTGAATCTGTCTGTCACAGAGATGGAATGACAACAAGCTGAATCTGTCTGTCAGAGAGATGGAATGACAACACGCTGAATCTGTCTGTCAGAGAGATGGAATGACAACAAGCTGAATCTGTCTGTCAGAGAGATGAAATGACAACACGCTGAATATGTCTGTCAGATGGAAGGAATGACAACAAGCGGAATCTGTCGGTCAGATGGAAGGAATGACAACAAGCGGAATCTGTCTGTCACAGCGAAGGAATGACAACAAGCAGAATCTGTCTGTCAGATGAAAGGAATTACAACAAGCAGAATCTGTCAGTCACAGAGAAGGAATGACAACAAGCTGAATCTGTCTGTCAGAGAGATGGAATGACAACACGCTGAATCTGTCTGTCAGATGGAAGGAATTACAACAAGCAGAATCTGTCTGTCAGAGAGATGGAATGACAACAAGCTGAATCTGTCTGTCAGAGAGATGGAATGACAACACGCTGAATCTGTCTGTCAGATGGAAGGAATTACAACAAGCAGAATCTGTCTGTCAGAGAGATGGAATGACAACACGCTGAATCTGTCTGTCAGATGGAAGGAATGACAACAAGCTGAATCTGTCTGTCAGAGAGAAGGAATGACAACAAGCAGAATCTGTCTGTCAGAGAGATGGAATGACAACACGCTGAATCTGTCTGTCAGATGGAAGGAATTACAACAAGCAGAATCTGTCTGTCAGAGAGATGGAATGACAACAAGCTGAATCTGTCTGTCAGAGAGATGGAATGACAACACGCTGAATCTGTCTGTCAGATGGAAGGAATGACAACAAGCGGAATCTGTCTGTGACAGAGAAGGAATGACAACAAGCTGAATCTGTCTGTCAGATGGAAGGAATTACAACAAGCAGAATCTGTCAGTCACAGAGAAGGAATGACAACAAGCTGAATCTGTCTGTAACAGAGAAGGAATGACAACAAGCTGAATCTGTCTGTCAGAGAGATGGAATGACAACAAGCTGAATCTGTCTGTCAGAGAGATGGAATGACAACACGCTGAATCTGTCTGTCAGATGGAAGGAATGACAACAAGCGGAATCTGTCGGTCAGATGGAAGTAATGACAACAAGCGGAATCTGTCTGTCACAGAGAAGGAATGACAACAAGCTGAATCTGTCTGTCAGATGGAAGGAATTACAACAAGCAGAATCTGTCAGTCACAGAGAAGGAATGACAACAAGCTGAATCTGTCTGCCACAGAGAAGGAATGAAAACAAGCTGAATCTGTCTGTCTGTCAGAGAGAAAGAATGACAACAAGATGTTTCTGTCTGTCACAGAGAAGGAATGACAACAAGCGGAATCTGTCTATCACAGAGAAGGAATGACAACAAGCTGAATCTGTCTGTCAGAGAGAAGGAATGACAACAAGCGGAATCTGTCTGTCACAGAGAAGGAATGACAACAAGCGGAATCTGTCTGTCACAGAGAAGGAATGACAACAAGCGGAATCTGTCTGTCACAGAGAAGGAATGACAACAAGCGGAATCTGTCTGTCACAGAGAAGGAATGACAACAAGCAGAATCTGTCAGTCACAGAGAAGGAATGACAACAAGCGGAATCTCTCATAGTACTTAGCTCTATTTAATATCTCCCTCTCGTAGTCCTTAGCTCTATTTAATATCTCAATCTCTCATAGTCCTGAGCTCTATTTAATATCTCCCTCTCATAGTACTTAGCTCTATTTAATATCTCCCTCTCATAGTCCTGAGCTCTATTTAATATCTCCCTCTCATAATCCTGAGCTCTATTTAATATCTCCCTCTCGTTGTCACGCCTTGGTCTTAGTATTTTGTGTTTTCGTTAATTAGTTGGTCAGGCCAGGGTGTGACATGGGTTTATGTTGTAATTCGTATTGGGGTTTTTTAGTTATTGGGATTGCGGCTGAGTCGGGGTGTTGCATAGGTTTGGCTGCCTGAGGCGGTTCTCAATCAGAGTCAGGTGATTCTCGTTGTCTCTGATTGGGAACCGTATTTAGGTAGCCTGGGTTTCACTTTGTATTTCATGGTGATTGTTCCTGTCTCTGTGTAGTGTTCACCAGATAGGCTGTAATAGGTTTCACGTTCCGTTTGTTGTTTTTGTATTTATTAGTTATTTCATGTATCGTTCTGTTTTTTCTTCATTAAAGACATGAGTAACCACCATGCTGCATTTCGGTCTGACTCTCTTTCGACAAACGAAGAACGCCGTTACAGAATCACCCACCACACACGGACCGAGCAGTGTGTTAGCAGGCAGCGACAGCAGGAGCAGCGAAGGGAGGTCGTTATGGACAGCAGAAGCATGGAGTATACGACGTGGGATGAAATAGACAGGTGGGCGGTCGACCCAGAGAGAGTGCCGGAGCCCGCCTGGGATTCGCTGGAGCAGTGCGAAGAGGGCTATAGGAGAATGGAGTTGGAGAGGCAATCACGACGGCGCAGAGGATAGCCCGTGAGCCAGCCCCAAAAATGTATTGGGGGGAGGCTCAGAGGGAGAGTGGCTGAGTCAGGAGACAGACCTGAGCCAACTCTCCCTGTTTATCGTGAGGAGCCAAGGAGGAGACCAGAACCGGTGTTGGAGGTGAGTGAAGCAGAGACTGTGAAGGAGTTAATGGGGGAATTGGAGGAGAGAGTAATGAGGGAGTTGCTAGCTTGGTGCTTTAGGTACAAGATTCATCCGACGGAGCGTGTCGGGGATTTAATTGCACCTGGGTCAGCGCTCCATACTAGTCCTGAGGTGCGTGTTAGTCGGCTGGTGAAAAATGTGCCAGCCTCACACACTAGGCCTCCTGTGTACATACCTAGCCTTGTACGTCCTGTGCCAGTCCTGCTCTCAGGCTCTCCAGTACACCTTCAAGGTCCAGTCCATCCTGTGCCACCTTCACACACCAGTCCTCCGGTGGCAGCTCCCCGCACCAGGCTTCCTGTGCGTGTCCCCGATCCAGTACCACCAGTTCCAGTACCACGCACCAGGCCCTCAGTGCGCCTCGCCTGTTCAGCGCAGCCAGCGCTTTCTCTCTCTCCTGCGCTGTCGGAGTCTCCCGCCTGTTCAGAGCTTCTAGAGCCTTCCTCCTCTACAGCGCTGATGGAGTCTCCTGTCTGTTCAGTGCTATCAGAGCCTTTCTCCTCTCCTGCGCTACCGGAGTCTCCCGCCTGTTCAGCGCTTCTAGAGCCTTCCTCCTCTACAGCGCTGCCGGAGCCTCCTGCCTGTTCGGAGCAGCCTGAGCTGCCAGTCTGCATGAAGCAGCCAGATCTGCCAGTCTGCAAGGAGCTGCCAGTCTGCAAGGAGCTGCCAGTCTGCAAGGAGCTGCCAGTCTGCATGGAGCTGAAAGTCTGCATGGAGCTGCCAGTCTGCAAGGAGCTGCCAGTCTGCAAGGAGCTGCCAGTCTGCAAGGAGCTGCCAGTCTGCAAGGAGCTGCCAGTCGGCAAGGAGCTGCCAAAGCTGTTAGTCTGCATGGAACAGTATGAGCTGTCAATCTACAAGAAGACGCCAGAGCTGTCAATCTGCATGGAGCAGCCAGAGCCGTCAGTCAGCATGGAGCAGCCAGAGCCGTCAGTCAGCATGAAGCAGCCAGAGCCGTCAGTCTGCCAGGATCCGCCAGTAAGCCAGACTCATCCAGATCCGCCAGTAAGCCAGACTCATCCAGATCTGCCAGTCAACCAGACTCTTCCAGATCTGCCAGTCAACCAGACTCTTCCAGATCTGCCAGTCAACCAGACTCTTCCA
This sequence comes from Oncorhynchus masou masou, assembly GCF_036934945.1. Taxonomy (NCBI): domain Eukaryota; kingdom Metazoa; phylum Chordata; class Actinopteri; order Salmoniformes; family Salmonidae; genus Oncorhynchus; species Oncorhynchus masou. Next base: position 87,131,915 of record NC_088224.1, read on the forward strand.
GATCTGCCAGTCAACCAGACTCTTCCAGATCTGCTAGTCAACCAGACTCTTCCAGATCTGCTAGTCAACCAGACTCTTCCAGATCTGCTAGTCAACCAGACTCTTCCAGATCTGCTAGTCAACCAGACTCTTCCAGATCTGCTAGTCAACCAGACTCTTCCAGATCTGCTAGTCAACCAGACTCTTCCAGATCTGCTAGTCAACCAGACTCTTCCAGATCTGCTAGTCAACCAGACTCTTCCAGATCTGCTAGTCAACCAGACTCTGCCAGACCTGCCAGCCAGCCAGGATCTCCCGGATTCAACTGCCTGGCTGGGCTTCCTCTCAATGCTGGGCTTCCTCTCAATGCTGCCGCCACCATGGACAGACTCCCACCCGGACCCTCCCTATGGTTTTTAGGTGCGTCCGGGAGTCCGCACCTTGGAGGGGGGGGGGGGGTTCTGTCACGCCTTGGTCTTAGTATTTTGTGTTTTCGTTAATTAGTTGGTCAGGCCAGGGTGTGACATGGGTTTATGTTGTAATTCGTATTGGGTTTTTTTAGTTATTGGGATTGCGGCTGAGTCAGGGTGTTGCATAGGTTTGGCTGCCTGAGGCGGTTCTCAATCAGAGTCAGGTGATTCTCGTTGTCTCTGATTGGGAACCGTATTTAGGTAGCCTGGGTTTCACTTTGTATTTCATGGTGATTGTTCCTGTCTCTGTGTAGTGTTCACCAGATAGGCTGTAATAGGTTTCACATTCCGTTTGTTGTTTTTGTATTTATTAGTTATTTCATGTATCGTTCCGTTTTTTTCTTCATTAAAGACATAAGTAACCACCATGCTGCATTTCGGTCCGACTCTCTTTCGACAAACGAAGAACGCGTTACACTCGTAGTCCTTAGCTCTATTTAATATCACTCTCTCATAGTCCTTAGCTCTATTTAATATCTCCCTCTCATAGTCCTTAGCTCTATTTAATATCACTCTCTCATAGTCCTTAGCTCTATTTAATATCTCCCTCTCATAGTCCTTAGCTCTATTTAATATCTCCCTCTCATAGTCCTGAGCTCTATTTAATATCACTCTCTCATAGTCCTTAGCTCTATTTAATATCACTCTCTTGTTGTCCTTAGCTCTATTTAATATCACTCTCTCATAGTCCTTAGCTCTATTTAATATCTCCCTCTCATAGTCCTTAGCTCTATTTAATATCTCCCTCTCATAGTCCTTAGCTCTATTTAATATCTCCCTCTCATAGTCCTTAGCTCTATTTAATATCACTCTCTTGTTGTCCTTAGCTCTATTTAATATCACTCTCTCATAGTCCTTAGCTCTATTTAATGTCTCAATCTCTCATAGTCCTTAGCTCTATTTAATATCTCCCTCTCATAGTCCTTAGCTCTATTTAATATCTCAATCTCTCATAGTCCTTAGCTCTATTTAATATCTCCCTCTCATAGTCCTTAGCTCTACTTAATGTCTCAATCTCTCATAGTCCTTAGCTCTATTTAATATCTCCCTCTCATAGTCCTTAGCTCTATTTAATGTCTCAATCTCTCATAGTCCTTAGCTCTATTTAATATCTCCCTCTCATAGTCCTTAGCTCTATTTAATATCTCCCTCTCATAGTCCTTAGCTCTATTTAATATCTCCCTCTCATAGTCCTTAGCTCTACTTAATGTCTCAATCTCTCATAGTCCTTAGCTCTATTTAATATCTCCCTCTCATAGTCCTTAGCTCTATTTAATGTCTCAATCTCTCATAGTCATTAGCTCTATTTAATATCTCCCTCTCATAGTCCTTAGCTCTATTTAATGTCTCAATCTCATAGTCCTTAGCTCTATTTAATATCTCCCTCTCATAGTCCTTAGCTCTATTTAATGTCTCAATCTCATAGTCCTTAGCTCTATTTAATGTCTCAATCTCATAGTCCTTAGCTCTATTTAATATCTCCCTCTCATAGTCCTTAGCTCTATTTAATATCTCCATCTCATTGTCCTAAGCTCTATTTAATATCTCAATCTCTCATAGTCCTTAGCTCTATTTAATATCTCCCTCTCATAGTCCTTAGCTCTACTTAATGTCTCAATCTCTCATAGTCCTTAGCTCTATTTAATATCTCCCTCTCATAGTCATTAGCTCTATTTAATGTCTCAATCTCTCATAGTCCTTAGCTCTATTTAATATCTCCCTCTCATAGTCCTTAGCTCTACTTAATGTCTCAATCTCTCATAGTCCTTAGCTCTATTTAATATCTCCCTCTCATAGTCCTTAGCTCTATTTAATGTCTCAATCTCTCATAGTCCTTAGCTCTATTTAATATCTCCCTCTCATAGTCCTTAGCTCTATTTAATATCTCCCTCTCATAGTCCTTAGCTCTATTTAATATCACTCTCTTGTTGTCCTTAGCTCTTTTTAATATCACTCTCTCGTAGTCCTTAGCTCAATTTAATATCTCACTCTCTCATAGTCCTTAGCTCTATTTAATATCTCCCTCTCGTAGTCCATAGCTCTATTTAATATCTCCCTCTCATAGTCCTTAGCTCTATTTAATATCTCCCTCTCATAGTCCTTAGCTCTATTTAATATCTCCCTCTTGTTGTCCTTAGCTCTTTTTAATATCACTCTCTCGTAGTCCTTAGCTCAATTTAATATCTCACTCTCTCATAGTCCTTAGCTCTATTTAATATCTCTCTCTCGTAGTCCATAGCTCTATTTAATATCTCCCTCTCGTAGTCCTTAGGTCTATTTAATATCTCAATCTCTCATAGTCCTTAGCTCTATTTAATATCTCAATCTCTCATAGTCCTTATAGTCCTAAACTCTATTTAATATCTCAATCTCTCATAGTCCTTAGCTCTATTTAATATCTCAATCTCTCATAGTCCTTAGCTCTATTTAATATCTCAATCTCTCATAGTCCTTATAGTCCTAAACTCTATTTAATATCTCAATCTCTTATAGTCCTTAGCTCTATTTAATATCTCAATCTCTCATAGTCCTTATAGTCCTAAACTCTATTTAATATCTCAATCTCTCATAGTCCTTAGCTCTATTTAATATCTCAATCTCTCATAGTCCTTATAGTCCTAAACTCTATTTAATATCTCAATCTCTTATAGTCCTTAGCTCTATTTAATATCTCAATCTCTCATAGTCCTTATAGTCCTAAACTCTATTTAATATCTCAATCTCTCATAGTCCTTAGCTCTATTTAATATCTCAATCTCTCATAGTCCTTATAGTCCTAAACTCTATTTAATATCTCAATCTCTCATAGTCCTTAGCTCTATTTAATATCTCAATCTCTCATAGTCCTTATAGTCCTAAACTCTATTTAATATCTCAATCTCTTATAGTCCTTAGCTCTATTTAATATCTCAATCTCTCATAGTCCTTATAGTCCTAAACTCTATTTAATATCTCAATCTCTTATAGTCCTTAGCTCTATTTAATATCTCAATCTCTCATAGTCCTTATAGTCCTAAACTCTATTTAATATCTCAATCTCTTATAGTCCTAAACTCTATTTAATATCTCAATCTCTTATAGTCCTTAGCTCTATTTAATATCTCAATCTCTCATAGTCCTTATAGTCCTAAACTCTATTTAATATCTCAATCTCTCATAGTCCTTAGCTCTATTTAATATCTCAATCTCTCATAGTCCTTATAGTCCTAAACTCTATTTAATGTCTCAATCTCTCATAGTCCTTAGCTCTATTTAATATCTCAATCTCTCATAGTCCTTATAGTCCTAAACTCTATTTAATATCTAAATCTCTTATAGTCCTTAGCTCTATTTAATATCTCAATCTCTCATAGTCCTTATAGTCCTAAACTCTATTTAATATCTCAATCTCTCATAGTCCTTAGCTCTATTTAATATCTCAATCTCTCATAGTCCTTATAGTCCTAAACTCTATTTAATATCTCAATCTCTCATAGTCCTTAGCTCTATTTAATATCTCAATCTCTCATAGTCCTTATAGTCCTAAACTCTATTTAATATCTCAATCTCTCATAGTCCTTAGCTCTATTTAATATCTCAATCTCTCATAGTCCTTATAGTCCTAAACTCTATTTAATATCTCAATCTCTTATAGTCCTTAGCTCTATTTAATATCTCAATCTCTCATAGTCCTTATAGTCCTAAACTCTATTTAATATCTCAATCTCTTATAGTCCTTAGCTCTATTTAATATCTCAATCTCTCATAGTCCTTATAGTCCTAAACTCTATTTAATATCTCAATCTCTTATAGTCCTAAACTCTATTTAATATCTCAATCTCTTATAGTCCTTAGCTCTATTTAATATCTCAATCTCTCATAGTCCTTATAGTCCTAAACTCTATTTAATATCTCAATCTCTCATAGTCCTTAGCTCTATTTAATATCTCAATCTCTCATAGTCCTTATAGTCCTAAACTCTATTTAATATCTCAATCTCTCATAGTCCTTAGCTCTATTTAATATCTCAATCTCTCATAGTCCTTATAGTCCTAAACTCTATTTAATATCTAAATCTCTTATAGTCCTTAGCTCTATTTAATATCTCAATCTCTCATAGTCCTTATAGTCCTAAACTCTATTTAATATCTCAATCTCTCATAGTCCTTAGCTCTATTTAATATCTCAATCTCTCATAGTCCTTATAGTCCTAAACTCTATTTAATATCTCAATCTCTCATAGTCCTTAGCTCTATTTAATATCTCAATCTCTCATAGTCCTTATAGTCCTAAACTCTATTTAATATCTCAATCTCTTATAGTCCTTAGCTCTATTTAATATCTCAATCTCTCATAGTCCTTATAGTCCTAAACTCTATTTAATATCTCAATCTCTCATAGTCCTTAGCTCTATTTAATGTCTCAATCTCTCATAGTCCTTATAGTTCTTAGCTCTATTTAATGTCTCAATCTCTCATAGTCCTTATAGTCCTTAGCTCTATTTAATATCTCCCTCTCATAGTACTAAGCTCTATTTAATATCTCAATCTCTCATAGTCCTTATAGTCCTAAACTCTATTTAATATCTCAATCTCTCATAGTCCTTATAGTCCTAAACTCTATTTAATATCTCAATCTCTCATAGTCCTTAGCTTTATTTATTATCTCCCTCTCGTAGTCCTTAGCTCTATTTAATGTCTCAATCTCTCATAGTCCTTATATTCCTAAACTCTATTTAATATCTCAATCTCTCATAGTCCGTAGCTCTATTTAATATCTCAATCTCTCATAGTCCTTATAGTCCTAAACTCTATTTAATATCTCAATCTCTCATAGTCCTTATAGTCCTAAACTCTATTTAATGTCTCAATCTCTCATAGTCCTTATAGTTCTTAGCTCTATTTAATATCTCAATCTCTCATAGTCCTTAGCTCTATTTAATATCCCAATCTCTCATAGTCCTTATAGTCCTAAACTCTATTTGATATCTCAATCTCTTATAGTCCTTAGCTCTATTTAATATCTCAATCTCTCATAGTCCTTATAGTCCTAAACTCTATTTAATATCTCAATCTCTCATAGTCCTTAGCTCTATTTAATATCTCAATCTCTCATAGTCCTTATAGTCCTAAACTCTATTTAATATCTCAATCTCTCATAGTCCTTAGCTCTATTTAATATCTCAATCTCTCATAGTCCTTATAGTCCTAAACTCTATTTAATATCTCAATCTCTTATAGTCCTTAGCTCTATTTAATATCTCAATCTCTCATAGTCCTTATAGTCCTAAACTCTATTTAATATCTCAATCTCTCATAGTCCTTAGCTCTATTTAATATCTCAATCTCTCATAGTCCTTATAGTCCTAAACTCTATTTAATATCTCAATCTCTCATAGTCCTTAGCTCTATTTAATATCTCAATCTCTCATAGTCCTTATAGTCCTAAACTCTATTTAATATCTCAATCTCTCATAGTCCTTAGCTCTATTTAATATCTCAATCTCTCATAGTCCTTATAGTCCTAAACTCTATTTAATATCTCAATCTCTCATAGTCCTTAGCTCTATTTAATATCTCAATCTCTCATAGTCCTTATAGTCCTAAACTCTATTTAATATCTCAATCTCTTATAGTCCTTAGCTCTATTTAATATCTCAATCTCTCATAGTCCTTATAGTCCTAAACTCTATTTAATATCTCAATCTCTTATAGTCCTTAGCTCTATTTAATATCTCAATCTCTCATAGTCCTTATAGTCCTAAACTCTATTTAATATCTCAATCTCTTATAGTCCTAAACTCTATTTAATATCTCAATCTCTTATAGTCCTTAGCTCTATTTAATATCTCAATCTCTCATAGTCCTTATAGTCCTAAACTCTATTTAATATCTCAATCTCTCATAGTCCTTAGCTCTATTTAATATCTCAATCTCTCATAGTCCTTATAGTCCTAAACTCTATTTAATGTCTCAATCTCTCATAGTCCTTAGCTCTATTTAATATCTCAATCTCTCATAGTCCTTATAGTCCTAAACTCTATTTAATATCTAAATCTCTTATAGTCCTTAGCTCTATTTAATATCTCAATCTCTCATAGTCCTTATAGTCCTAAACTCTATTTAATATCTCAATCTCTCATAGTCCTTAGCTCTATTTAATATCTCAATCTCTCATAGTCCTTATAGTCCTAAACTCTATTTAATATCTCAATCTCTCATAGTCCTTAGCTCTATTTAATATCTCAATCTCTCATAGTCCTTATAGTCCTAAACTCTATTTAATATCTCAATCTCTCATAGTCCTTAGCTCTATTTAATATCTCAATCTCTCATAGTCCTTATAGTCCTAAACTCTATTTAATATCTCAATCTCTTATAGTCCTTAGCTCTATTTAATATCTCAATCTCTCATAGTCCTTATAGTCCTAAACTCTATTTAATATCTCAATCTCTTATAGTCCTTAGCTCTATTTAATATCTCAATCTCTCATAGTCCTTATAGTCCTAAACTCTATTTAATATCTCAATCTCTTATAGTCCTAAACTCTATTTAATATCTCAATCTCTTATAGTCCTTAGCTCTATTTAATATCTCAATCTCTCATAGTCCTTATAGTCCTAAACTCTATTTAATATCTCAATCTCTCATAGTCCTTAGCTCTATTTAATATCTCAATCTCTCATAGTCCTTATAGTCCTAAACTCTATTTAATATCTCAATCTCTCATAGTCCTTAGCTCTATTTAATATCTCAATCTCTCATAGTCCTTATAGTCCTAAACTCTATTTAATATCTAAATCTCTTATAGTCCTTAGCTCTATTTAATATCTCAATCTCTCATAGTCCTTATAGTCCTAAACTCTATTTAATATCTCAATCTCTCATAGTCCTTAGCTCTATTTAATATCTCAATCTCTCATAGTCCTTATAGTCCTAAACTCTATTTAATATCTCAATCTCTCATAGTCCTTAGCTCTATTTAATATCTCAATCTCTCATAGTCCTTATAGTCCTAAACTCTATTTAATATCTCAATCTCTTATAGTCCTTAGCTCTATTTAATATCTCAATCTCTCATAGTCCTTATAGTCCTAAACTCTATTTAATATCTCAATCTCTCATAGTCCTTAGCTCTATTTAATGTCTCAATCTCTCATAGTCCTTATAGTTCTTAGCTCTATTTAATGTCTCAATCTCTCATAGTCCTTATAGTCCTTAGCTCTATTTAATATCTCCCTCTCATAGTACTAAGCTCTATTTAATATCTCAATCTCTCATAGTCCTTATAGTCCTAAACTCTATTTAATATCTCAATCTCTCATAGTCCTTATAGTCCTAAACTCTATTTAATATCTCAATCTCTCATAGTCCTTAGCTTTATTTATTATCTCCCTCTCGTAGTCCTTAGCTCTATTTAATGTCTCAATCTCTCATAGTCCTTATATTCCTAAACTCTATTTAATATCTCAATCTCTCATAGTCCGTAGCTCTATTTAATATCTCAATCTCTCATAGTCCTTATAGTCCTAAACTCTATTTAATATCTCAATCTCTCATAGTCCTTATAGTCCTAAACTCTATTTAATGTCTCAATCTCTCATAGTCCTTATAGTTCTTAGCTCTATTTAATATCTCAATCTCTCATAGTCCTTAGCTCTATTTAATATCCCAATCTCTCATAGTCCTTATAGTCCTAAACTCTATTTGATATCTCAATCTCTTATAGTCCTTAGCTCTATTTAATATCTCAATCTCTCATAGTCCTTATAGTCCTAAACTCTATTTAATATCTCAATCTCTCATAGTCCTTAGCTCTATTTAATATCTCAATCTCTCATAGTCCTTATAGTCCTAAACTCTATTTAATATCTCAATCTCTCATAGTCCTTAGCTCTATTTAATATCTCAATCTCTCATAGTCCTTATAGTCCTAAACTCTATTTAATATCTCAATCTCTTATAGTCCTTAGCTCTATTTAATATCTCAATCTCTCATAGTCCTTATAGTCCTAAACTCTATTTAATATCTCAATCTCTCATAGTCCTTAGCTCTATTTAATATCTCAATCTCTCATAGTCCTTATAGTCCTAAACTCTATTTAATATCTCAATCTCTCATAGTCCTTAGCTCTATTTAATATCTCAATCTCTCATAGTCCTTATAGTCCTAAACTCTATTTAATATCTAAATCTCTTATAGTCCTTAGCTCTATTTAATATCTCAATCTCTCATAGTCCTTATAGTCCTAAACTCTATTTAATATCTCAATCTCTCATAGTCCTTAGCTCTATTTAATATCTCAATCTCTCATAGTCCTTATAGTCCTAAACTCTATTTAATATCTCAATCTCTCATAGTCCTTAGCTCTATTTAATATCTCAATCTCTCATAGTCCTTATAGTCCTAAACTCTATTTAATATCTCAATCTCTTATAGTCCTTAGCTCTATTTAATATCTCAATCTCTCATAGTCCTTATAGTCCTAAACTCTATTTAATATCTCAATCTCTCATAGTCCTTAGCTCTATTTAATATCTCAATCTCTCATAGTCCTTATAGTCCTAAACTCTATTTAATATCTCAATCTCTCATAGTCCTTAGCTCTATTTAATATCTCAATCTCTCATAGTCCTTATAGTCCTAAACTCTATTTAATATCTCAATCTCTTATAGTCCTTAGCTCTATTTAATATCTCAATCTCTCATAGTCCTTATAGTCCTAAACTCTATTTAATATCTCAATCTCTCATAGTCCTTAGCTCTATTTAATATCTCAATCTCTCATAGTCCTTATAGTCCTAAACTCTATTTAATATCTCAATCTCTCATAGTCCTTAGCTCTATTTAATATCTCAATCTCTCATAGTCCTTATAGTCCTAAACTCTATTTAATATCTCAATCTCTCATAGTCCTTAGCTCTATTTAATATCTCAATCTCTCATAGTCCTTATAGTCCTAAACTCTATTTAATATCTCAATCTCTCATAGTCCTTAGCTTTATTTATTATCTCCCTCTCGTAGTCCTTATAGTCCTGAGCTCTATGTAATATCAATCTCTCATAGTCCTTAGCTTTATTTATTATCTCCCTCTCGTAGTCCTTATAGTCCTAAACTCTATGTAATATCAATCTCTCATAGTCCTGAGCTCTATTTAATGTCTCAATCTCTCATAGTCCTTATAGTTCTTAGCTCTATTTAATGTCTCAATCTCTCATAGTCCTTATAGTCCTGAGCTCTATGTAATATCAATCTCTCATAGTCCTTAGCTCTATTTAATGTCTCAATCTCTCATAGTCCTTATAGTTCTTAGCTCTATTTAATGTCTCAATCTCTCATAGTCCTTATAGTCCTGAGCTCTATGTAATATCAATCTCTCATAGTCCTTAGCTCTATTTAATGTCTCAATCTCTCATAGTCCTTATAGTTCTTAGCTTTATATAATATCTCCCTCTCATAGTCCTTAGCTCTTTTTAATATCTCCCTCTCTGTAATGGTTTTCTTGTGGGGAAAGAGAGGCGGACCAAAATGCAGCGTGGTTAGTTTTGTGCATCTTTAATAAAGATGAAAGTCCTACAATCTACAAAACAAGAAATGTGCAAAAACCAAAACAGTCCTATCTGGTGCCACAAAACCAAAGACAGGAACAATCACCCCAAAAAAAACAACACAAAACAGGCTACCTAAATATGGTTCCCAATCAGAGACAATGACTAACACCTGCCTCTGATTGAGAACCATATCAGGCCTAACATAGAAATGGACAAACCAGACACACAACATAGAATGCCCACCCAGCTCACGTCCTGACCACCACTAAAACAAGGAAAACACACACGAACGATGTCAGAACGTAACAGTACCCCCCCCCCCCAAGGTGCGGACTCCGAACGCACAACCTAAACCTATAGGGGAGGGTCTGGGTGGGCATCTGTCCGCGGTGGCGGCTCTGACGCTGGACGTGGACCCCATTCCATAATTGTCTTAGTCCCCCTCCTTAGCGTCCCTTGAGTGGCGACCCTCGCTGCTAACCTTGGCCTAGGAACCCTAACAACGGGCCACACTGGACTGAGGGGCAGCTACGGACTGAGGGGCAGCTCGGGACTGAGGAAGCTCAGGACTGAGAGGAAGCTCAGGACTGAGAGGAAGCTCAGGCAGGTTGATGAATCGAGCAGATCCTGGCTGGCTGGTGGTTCCGGCAGATCCTGGCTGGCTGGCGGTTCCGGCAGATCCTGGCTGGCTGGCGGTTCCGGCAGATCCTGGCTGACTGGCGGTTCCGGCAGATCCTGGCTGACTGGCGGTTCCGGCAGATCCTGGCTGACTGGCGGTTCCGGCAGATCCTGGCTGAATGGCGGATCCTGGCTGACTGGCGGATCTGGAAGATGCTGGCTGACTGGTGGATCCTGGCTGACTGGCGGATCCTGGCTGACTGGCAGTTCTGGCAGATCCTGGCTGAATGGCGGATCTGGCGGCGCTGGGCAGACTGGCGGCGCTGGGAAGACTGGCGGCACTGGCGGCGCTGGGCAGACTGGCGGCACTGGGCAGACTGGCGGCTCTGGGCAGACTGGCGGCGTTGGCGGCGCTTGGCAGACTGACGGCGCTAGGCAGACTGGTGGCACTGGGCAGACTGGCGGCACTGGGCAGACTGGCGGCACTGGGCAGACTGGCGGCACTGGGCAGACTGGCGGCACTGGCGGCACTGGGCAGACTGGCGGCGCTGGGCAGACTGGCGGCGCTGGGCAGACTGGCGGCGCTGGGCAGACTGGCGGCGCTGGGCAGACTGGTGGCTCAGGCGGCGCTGGACAGAGGAGCTCTGGCGCTGAGGGGCGGAAACTCTGGTAGCGCCGGACAGGCGGGAGCACCTGTGTTGATGAGATGGAGAGACAGCCTGGTGCGGGGAGCCGGCACTGGTGGTACCGGGCCGGGGACACCCACCTCCGGGTGAGTGCAAGGAATAGGACACACCGGGTTGTGGAGGTGTACTGGAAACCTGGTGTGTATAGCCGGCATCAAATCCCCCGGAACTCCAACACACGTTTCAGGCTGTGTACGAGGAACTTACACAAGTGGCATCGGACAGCTAACACGCTCCTCAGGGCGAATGCCGTGCGTACTATGCCAAACCAACAGCTTTCTCTCTACTCTGTCCAATACATCCTCAACACACTCAGACTCAGCCCTCAGCTTCGCCGACAGCTCCAATTCCATCCATGGCTCCTTACGGTAAACAGGGGGAGTTGGCTCAGGTCTGACTCCTGACTCTGCCACACTCTCTCTGTGCCCCCCCCCCCCCAAGTAATTTTTGGGGGTGCCTCTCGGGCTTCCAGCCGCTCTGCCGTGCTAGCTCCTCATAATGCCGCCTCTCTGCCTTCGCTGCCTCCAGCTCGGCTTTGGGGCGGCAATATTCCCCTTGCTCTGCCCAGGGTCCTTTCCCGTCAAGGATCTCCTCCCAAGTCCATTCTACCAAATAGTGCAGCCCCTCCCACTGCTGCTGCTGCTGCTGCTGTTGCTCCTGCTGCTGCTGCTGCTGCTGCTGTTGCTCCTGCTGCTGCTTCTCCTGCTGCTGCTTCTGCTGCTGCCTCTGTTGCTCCTGCTGCACCTGTCGCTTCTCCTGCTGCCTCTGTTGCTCCTGCTGCACCTGTCGCTTCTCCTGCTGCACCTGTCGCTTCTCCTGCTGCCTCTGTTTACCACACTGCTTGGTCCTTGGTTGGTGGGTGATTCTGTAATGGTTTTCTTGTGGGGAAAGAGAGGCGGACCAAAATGCAGCGTGGTTAGTTTTGTGCATCTTTAATAAAGATGAAAGTACTACAATCTACAAAACAAGAAACATGCAAAAACCAAAACAGTCCTATCTGGTGCCACAATCCCAAAGACAGGAACAATCACCCATAAAACCCAACACAAAACAGGCTAACTAAATATGGTTCCCAATCAGAGACAATGACTAACACCTGCCTCTGATTGAGAACCATATCCGGCCTAACATAGAAATGGACAAACCAGACACACAACATAGAATGCCCACCCAGCTCACGTCCTCACCAACACTAAAACAAGGAAAACACACACGAACGATGGTCAGAACGTGACACTCTCATAGTCCTTAGCTCTATTTAATATCTCCCTCTCGTAGTCCTTAGCTCTATTTAATATCTCCCTCTCATAGTCCTTAGCTCTATTTAATATCTCCCTCTCGTAGTCCTTAGCTCTATTTAATATCTCCCTCTCATAGTCCTTAGCTCTATTTAATATCTCCCTCTCGTAGTCCTTAGCTCTATTTATTATCTCCCTCTCATAGTCCTTAGCTCTATTTAATATCTCCCTCTCGTAGTCCTTAGCTCTATTTAATATCTCCCTCTCGTAGTCCTTAGCTCTATTTAATATCTCCCTCTCGTAGTCCTTAGCTCTATTTAATGTCTCAATCTCTCATTGTCCTTAGCTCTATTTAATATCTCCCTCTCATAGTCCTTAGCTCTATTTAATATCTCCCTCTCATAGTCCTTAGCTCTATTTAATATCTCCCTCTCGTAGTCCTTAGCTCTATTTAATATCTCCCTCTCATAGTCCTTAGCTCTATTTAATATCTCCCTCTCATATTCCTTAGCTCTATTTAATATCTCCCTCTCGTAGTCCTTAGCTCTATTTATTATCTCCCTCTCATAGTCCTTAGCTCTATTTATTATCTCCCTCTCATAGTCCTTAGCTCTTGTTCTTCTCTCACACAGTTTCTCTCACACTCTTTCTTCTCTTCCTATTTTGGTCATTAGCTCTCTTTCTTCTCTCTCCCTTGTAGTCATAATCTTTTTCTTCTCTCTCCTCATAGTCATTATTTCTTTCTTCTCTCTCCCTCGTAGTCATTATCTCTTTCTTCACTTCCTATTTTGGTCCCTAGCTCTCTTTATTTTCTCTCCCTCATAGTCATTATCTTTTTATTCTCTCTCCCTCATTGTCACTATCTCTTTCTTCTCTCTCCTCATAGTCATGATCTCTTTCTTCTCTCTCCCTCATAGTCATTATCTATTTCTTCTCTCTCCCACATAGTCATTATCTCTTTCTTCACTCCCCTTAGTAGTCCTTAGCCATCTTTAATAGTGTTCCTTCTTAATTATCCACTCTCCTCTTTCTTTCGTGGTTTCACCTATATTTTGTCTCTCTCTGCTACTTTATCTTGAAAATGGAGAGATTAAGCAGAGTGGCCCAGTGGGAGAGCAAAAGTGTTAGAGGGACAGGGAAAAAAGCGATGGAGACAAAGAGAAGCAGGGTCTGATTGGGAGCAGTCACTGGGGCAGCTCTATGTCTCGCTCCCTCTCTCCCTCCCATATTCCTTCCCTCGTTCTTCCTCCCTTAGGTAAGGACTTCTCTGGCAGAGAAGGAGGGATGAAGACATTAAAAGGAAATTACACTGAGCCCCTCGCAGTGAAAGAAGAGGAAGAGAGGATCCGAAACTTCAAACAACTTAAAAAAATACTGGGTCAGAGTTTAACGAAAGAGAGGCGTTGGGATTTGCGCCAGTGAAAGATAAGTGAAGAGACTTAAAGTAGACAGAGATTTCTGACTGGCCTTAGACACAGTGGAGATTGTCATTGTGTCGTGAGTATATTAAATGTTCGGTCGCCACTTTTGATGTAAGCTTTCCATTGAAAACCTGGTTTTGGAAGTATAGCATATGTCAACCATGTCTGAACCAACAAGGGGAACATTTAAAATCCCTGCTCACACTGACAGATACAATGACACCTATAGTCACAAACGTCGTCAGGGAAATGACTGGACCAAGGTGCAGCGTGGTGAGCGTACATTATCTATTTTGAACGTCAACAACAAAAACGAACGTGAAGCTTACTAGGGCTATACAGGCCACTAACAAAGACAACTACCCACAACTAAGGAGGAAAAAAAGAGCTGCCTAAGTATGATTCCCAATCAGAGACAAGGATAGACAGCTGTCCCTGATTGAGAACCATACCCGGCCAAAACATAGAAATAGAGAACATAGAAATAAAGAAACTAGAATGCCCACCCTAGTCACACCCTGGCCTAACCAAAACAGAGAATGAAAGCCTCTCTATGGCCAGGGCGTGACACCTATGCATTTTATACGGATCGATGCAGAGCTTTATTTACCACTCAGATCCAAAATACTCATGTCTTTTTCAAACAAATTCAGTACTGTTTCCTCATTGACCTATACCAACGCAGACATTTGTAGAAAGCTTTCACCCATCTGATTTAAATTACAACCTATCCTTACCTATGTAGATTCATTAGTTTGGCCATATTGAAGAGTCCATATTAAACTTGCATTGTCATTCCTCATTGTGTTTTGTTGTGTTTCACAGTGTGACTACAGAGCCTGCTGGTCCTATTGAATCTCATCATGTTTGGTTGTGTTTCACAGTGTGACTACAGAGCCTGCTGGTCCTATTGAATCTCATCATGTTTGGTTGTGTTTCACAGTGTGACTACAGAGCCTGCTAGTCCTATTGTATTTCCAGAGTCATCCTTTACCAAATGTTGATACATTTTGTTCCTCTATTCATGCACATCTCAGTTGGGGGGGGGGGGGGCGTGGCTTTGCTATTTGGAAATCAACACGAGACAACTGTTTTGAACAGAGTAACTTTTTTGTTTCAACAAATGCCTAGGCTCGATATCAAATCAAGTTGTGATTAAATTGAAATGAATAACAAATCTTTAAGAGAGAAATAAGGGACAATACAAGTTCTCTGTCCCATCTCATCAAGTTGAGCAGTATGTGTGGTTGTCATGTTCATTTCCATGGAGACATGGCTGAGCAGGAATAAGTGGAGTGGAGAGGCGGAGGGGTAATGTAATTTCCTGTAGTTTAACCTTGAGCAGTGGGGTCTCTTGTTTTAATGGAGTTCTAGATTGCTTTTGCTATCGGACGTAATTGGATAAGTGATAAAACATACTGTAGCATTGCTATCCTGCTATTAAGCTTTCTCTCAAACACACTTGTGTGTGAATGCTTACACACACACACACACACACACACACACACACACACACGCACACACACACACACACACACACGCAAACGAATAGGGAACTGTGGATTGAAACATTTTTCCATTGAGGATCACAGATGATAATGGTTGTGCTGATAATTATTGAACATTTTTTTTGACGATAACTGGAGTAATTTTGTTCTGTTCCACTTTCCTTTATTCTCTCCCTCCATTCAGTCAGAAAGTTTTGGAGTGCTGCCGTGTGAAAACAGAGCAGCCATCTGGTGAGATACAGGTTCACAGAACACCTCTTCCTAGGTAACCTTCACCGGCTGGTGTGTGTGTACCTGATATCACTGTGTATTTGTTTATGGGTTGTAGAGAGAGAGAGAGAGAGAGAGAGAGAGAGAGAGAGAGAGAGAGAGAGAGCGACAGACAGACAGACAGACAGACAGACAGACAGACAGACAAACAGACAGACAGACAGACAGACAGACAGACAGTTTCCTCTGCTATCTCTCCAATGTGCCAATGCAGCCAGACTGTGTGTGTACCTGATATCACTGTGTATTTGTTTATGGGTTGTAGAGAGAGAGAGAGAGAGAGAGAGAGAGAGAGGGAGAGAGAGCGAGAGGGAGGGAAAGAGCGAGAGAGAGAGAGAGCGAGAGAGAGAGAGCGAGAGACAGACAGACAGACAGACAGACAGACAGACAGACAGACAGTTTCCTCTGCTATCTCTCCAATGTGCCAATGCAGCTAGACTGTTTGTGTACCTGATATCACTGTGTATTTGTTTATGGGTTGTAGAGAGAGAGAGAGAGGGAGAGAGAGCGAGAGGGAGAGAGAGCGAGAGACAGACAGACAGACAGACAGACAGTTTCCTCTGCTATCTCTCCAATGTGCCAATGCAGCCAGACTGTGTGTGTGCACGTGTGTGTGCATCTCCTGCTCTGATGTCACCAGCCGAAATGGGACATGAAAAGAGCTGTCAGGCGTCACAGTGGGAGGCCTTACGTTTCGGGCATCCAGGGAGAATCCTACTTTCACTCAAACCCCAGAACACAGGCTACAGTGCTCTACAGGGAGGAGCCACGTCTGCACACACATCTGCACACACTGCACACAACACACAACACACAACACTCTACACACTACACACAACACTCTACACACTACACACTACACACACACACACAGAAATTGTGTGTCTGTGGCTCTTAAGGGTGGAGACAGATGCTTTCTCTAGGGAGATGAAAGTTTCAGAGAAACTTCTCACTAGAGAACTCATTCATCCATCATTCACTGTTTCTTTCTTCCTTCTTTCCTCCGAGCCAAACATTCTACCGTCCTTTCCTAATTCAGTCATTACTTCCTTCCCTTCTTTCATTCCATCCCTTCCTTCATTCCTTCCCCTCCTTCCGTCCTTCCTTCCTTCCTTCATTCATGAATTATTTCCTTCCTTCCATTCTATTCCTTCTATTCCTTCTATTCATTCTATTCCTTCTTCCTTCCCTTCATTAATTTCTTCCCTTCCTTCATTCCTTCTCTTCCTTCATTCCTTCCTTATTTCCCTACCTTCATTCCTACTCTTCCTTCCTTCATTCATGAATTATTTCCTTCCTTCCATTCCTTCCTTCATTCCATCTCTTCCTTAATTCCTTCTCTTCGTTCCCTTCCTTTCCTCCTTCCATTCCTTCTTCCTTCCCTTCATTCCCTTCTTGCATTCATTACATCCTTCCCTTCCTTCCTTCCTTCCTTCCTTCCTTCATTAATTCCTTCCATGCTTCCTTCCTTCTGTCCATCCCACTATGTTCTCTGACTAGTCCATACCATCCCAATGTGTTCTCTGACTAGTCCATACTATCATACTGTGTTCTCTGACTAGTCCATACTATCCCAATGTGTTCTCTGACTAGTCCATACTATCATACTGTGTTCTCTGACTAGTCCATACTATCATACTGTGTTCTCTGACTAGTCCATACTATCCCAATGTGTTCTCTGACTAGTCCATACTATCCCAATGTGTTCTCTGACTAGTCCATACTATCATACTGTGTTCTCTGACTAGTCCATACTATCCCACTGTGTTCTCTGACTAGTCCATACCATCCCAATGTGTTCTCTGACTAGTCCATACTATCCCACTGTGTTCTCTGACTAGTCCATACCATCCCACTGTGTCCTCTGACTACCCCATACTATCCCACTGTGTCCTCTGACTACCCCATACTATCCCACTGTGTCCTCTGACTACCCCATACTATCCCACTGTGTCCTCTGACTACTCCATACTATCCCACTGTGTCCTCTGACTACCCCATACTATCTCATTGTGTCCTCTGACTACCCCATACTATCTCATTGTGTCCTCTGACTACCCCATACTATCTCATTGTGTCCTCTGACTACCCCATACTATCCCATTGTGTCCTCTGACTACCCCATACTATCTCATTGTGCCTCTGACTACCCCATACTATCCCACTGTGTCCTCTGACTACCCCATACTATCTCATTGTGTCCTCTGACTACCCCCATACTATCCCATTGTGCCTCTGACTACCCCATACTATCCCACTGTGTCCTCTGACTACCCCATACTATCTCATTGTGTCCTCTGACTACCCCATACTATCTCATTGTGCCTCTGACTACCCCATACTATGCCACTGTGTCCTCTGACTACCCCATACTATCTCATTGTGTCCTCTGACTACCCCATACTATCCCACTGTGTCCTCTGACTACCCCATACTATCTCACTGTGTCCTCTGACTACTCCATGGTATTGTATTCATGGTAAATGAGTTCTGCTCTATTTCCTCTAGTCCTCATCTAACCCTATATAGCTGAACTCAGATATAGAGTAACCTCATAGGAATGGCCTGGCTATCAGTGAAAAGCAGGGTATTTGACTGTGTAGAGAGTGAAAAGGACGAGCAGCACTTTCTGTAGCTACAAGGCAAAGCTAATTGTGTCTTTTCAGACCAGTGAAAGGAATGATGGAGGAGAGGAGTGTGCTGAATGAGTCAGTTCAACTCCATCTCTCACTACGTTGAAGATGTGTGAGAGGATTATCAGGGATAACAAGGATGACTGTTATTAGAGAAAGACCCTTATTTAAATAGTCAGAGA
Organism: Oncorhynchus masou masou; assembly: GCF_036934945.1. Classification (NCBI taxonomy): domain Eukaryota; kingdom Metazoa; phylum Chordata; class Actinopteri; order Salmoniformes; family Salmonidae; genus Oncorhynchus; species Oncorhynchus masou. Next base: position 87,150,452 of record NC_088224.1, read on the forward strand.
GAGATGGAGGGAGTATCTGGTCTGATTGTTTTAATGGACTGAAAATATGTGAGTGCAGCTCATTGTGTGGTTGGGTTGATTCTGCACACGTCCTTGGGCCAGTTAGGATTCTGAAGTGTCACAAACTTAGCGAAGAAAGCGTCATGAAATGTTATATGGATGAAAAATAAAGAAAGGATGAGGTGGTACATGGAGGCTGGCAGAGAGATGCCGAGGGGAGATGATGAGTAACCTTGTCTGAGCCCGGAAGACTTTAGTTGGCTCCCAGAGATAATACCATGGCTTAAGATAAGTGTCATGCTGTGACCTCACCTTCCATGACTCATCTGCTTTGAATTATAAACTGGGTGGTTCGAGCCCTGAATGCTGAATGGCTGACAGCCGTGGTATATCAGGCCATGTACCACGGGTATGACAAAACATGTATTTTTACTGCTCGAATTACGTTTGTAACCAGGTAACCAGTTTATAATAGCAATAAGGCACCTCGGGGGTTGGTGGTATATGGCCAATATACCACGGCTAAGGGCTATATCCAGGCACTCCTTTGCTTTGCATTGTGCCTAAGAACAGCCCTTAGCCGTGGTATATTGGCCATATACCACACCCCCTAATTGCTTAATTATAAACTGCCGTCAAAGCATCACTATATTGGCTACATGAGTAATACTAGACAAACATTATCACTACAGAGAGTTTAGTGAGAAGACCTATTATAGCTAATGATTCCATTTGAATGGCATTCAGATGGTTTGTGGGAATTATTACCAGTTTTTTAAAAGTCGCCTGGTAGAGAAGTAAAAAACTCTATTATAATAATGTACATCTCTGCATGTGTATGAACACGACTAACAAAACATATTCACTCAGAAAATCCTTCGCAGAGGCGTAAAATTGATGTTATTAACTTCCTAATGAAACAGAGGCGCTCTGGGAGAGGGGGAGGGGGGCTCTGGGAGAGAGGGGGAGGGGGGCTCTGGGAGAGACGGGAAGAGGGGGCTCTGGGTGCTGGGAGAGAGAGGATGGGTGGGGTATTTCTTATGAAAGAAAGGAACAAACAAATGAGCGACAGATGGAACAAACAGAAAAACAAAACCAGAAACAACACCCGACATCAAAGACTGGTTAATGAGGACCAGGCATCTCCTCGCCGTGGAAACTACAGGCCTCAGTTACACAAACAAAACAGCCCTCTGTCCCAAACATAATCACAGATTATCCATCCTGCAATGATGTTCACACACACACACACACACACACACACACACACACACACACACACACACACACACACACACACACACACACACACACACACACACACACACACACACACACACACACACACACAGACAGACAGACAGACAGACAGACAGACAGACAGACACGCACACAAACATACACAGAAACACACAGACACACACACACAGGGGAAATATGTTAGTGGTTTGGTAACCTCTGTGTGAAAGCCTGACTCGTTAGGACGGATTAATGTGGAGGGATAAAAGACACCAGTCCAATAACCCTTCCTATCCTACTCTCCAATCCTCTCCTTTATGGAATATACACATGGACGCGCACACACACACACACACACACACACACACACACACACACACACACACACACACACACACACACTACACACACACACACGCACACACACACACACACACACACACACACACACACACACACACACACACACACGCACACGCACACTCACACACACACACACACACACACACACACACACACACACACACACACACACACACACACACACACACACACACACACACACACACACACTTCTATCCACTACGTTCTTTTGAAGAGAAATTCCTTGAGGAAATATTCTCCAATCCAGCCCGGATCTCTCCCCTTAATGTATCATTCACTCTAAAAACATTACCTCATCTCTCCCACTCTCTGCCAGTTGTGTTCTGTTTTCTTGTCAATTCAATATCTGTTCAGTAGCAGAGTAGCTCCTCAACAAGCTCTCACATACTCACTGTAGAATCCAACGTTTGTCCATAAAAGTCAGATTTCAGATTAGGGCTCGCAGCCTAGTCCATGACCCGGTTGAGTCTGTTCTGCTGTTTGGAGAAGTGCTAATGTCATCTACCACACACACACACACACACACACACACACACACACACAACAACAACACACACAAACGACCCAAGACACACACACACAACTACAAACACACACAACCACACACACACACAACCACACATAAACACACACAGCCACACACACACACAACAACACACACATACACAACCAGACACACACATACACAACCACACACAAACACAACCAGACACAAAGACAACCACACACACACACACATATACACAACCAGACACACATACACAACCACACACAAACACAAAAACACACACAACCACACACAACCAGGCACAAACACAAACACACACACAACCAGACACACACACAAACATACAAAAACACACACACAATCACACACACACACACAACCAGACACACACACACAACCAGACACACAATCACACACACATCCTCAAACACACATCCACACACAACCAGACCCACACACACAACCAGACACACACACACACAAACACAACCACATACACACATAACCACACACAAACACACATGCAACCAGACACAAACACAACCACAAACACACACACAACCAGACGCATAACACAACCAGACACACACACCTCCACACACAACCAGACACAAACACAACCCCAACCACACAACCAAACACACACAACATCACACAAAGCAAACTCAAACACACAAACAAACAACCAGACACACACACACACAAACACACACACATGACACAAATATGAATTTTCACAAAGTTTCCTCAGTTTGTATGATAGCAATTTGTCTCTACTCCAGAATGTTATAAAGAGTGATCAGAGGAGTTGCAATTAATTGCAAAGTCCCTATTTGCAATGCAAATGAACTGAATCCCCCAAAAACATTTCCACTGCATTTCAGCCCTGCCACAAAAAGACCAGCTGGCATCATGTCAGAGATTCTCTCGTTAACACAGGTGTGAGTGTTGACAAGAACAAGGCTGGAGATCACTCTGTCATGCTGATTGAGTTCAAATAACAGACTGGGAGCTTCAAAAGGAGGGTGGTGCTTGGAATCATTGTTCTTCCTCTGTCAAACATGGTTACCTGCAAGGAAACACGTGCCGTCATCATTGCTTTACGCAAAAAGGGCTTCACAGGCAAGGATATTGCTGCCAGTAAGATTGCACGTAAATCAACCATTTATCGGATCATCAAGAACTTCAAGGAGAGCGGTTCAATTGTTGTGAAGAAGGCTTCAGGGCGCCCCAGAAAGTTTAGCAAGCTCCAGGACCGTGTCCTAAATTTGATTCAGCTCTGGTATGGCGGCTCCACCAGTACCGAGCTTGCTCAGGAATTGCAGCAGGCAGGTGTGAGTGCATCTGCACAGTGAGACTTTTGGAGGATGGCCTGGTGTCAAGAAGGGCCCCAAAGAAGCCATTTCTCTCCAGGAAAAACATCAGGGACAGACTGATATTCTGCAAAAGGTACAGGGATTGGACTGCTGAGGACTGGGGTAAAGTCATTTTCTCTGATGAATCCCTTTCTGATTGTTTGGGGCAACCGGAAAAAAAGCTTGTCCGGAGAAGACAAGGTGAGTGCCACCATCAGTCCTGTGTCATGCCAACAGTAAAGCATCCTGAGACCATTCATGTGTGGGGTTGCTTGTCAGCCAAGGGAGTGGGCTCACTCACAATATTGCCTATGAACACAGCCATGAATAAAGAATGATACCAACACATCCTCCGAGAGCAACTTCTCCCAACCATCCAACCATCAGTTTGGTGATGAACAATGTCTTTTCCAGCATGATGGAGCATCTTGCCATAAGGCAAAGTGAATATTAAGTGGCTCGGGGAACAAAACATCTATATTTTGGGTCCACGGCCAGGAAACTCCCCAGACCTTAATCCCATTGAGAACTTGTGGTCAATCCTCAAGATTGACCTCAAGAAAATATCAGCTGATGTACGAAGAGCTATATAAATACATTTGATTTGACAAACAAAAACCCACAAATTCTCACAAACTCCAAGCATTGATTATGCAAGAATAGGCTGTCACCAGTCAGGATGTGGCCCAGAAGTTAATTGAAAGCATGCTAGGGTGGATTGTGTAGGTCTTGAAAAAGAAGGGTCAACACTGCAAATATGGACTCTTTGCCTCAACTTCATGTAATTGTCAATAAAAGCCTTTGACACTTATGAAATGCTTGTAATTATACTTCAGTATTCCATAGTAACATCTGACAAAAATATCTAAAGACACTGAAGCAGCAAACTTTGTGAAAATTTGTATTTGTGTCATTCTCAAAACTTTTGGCCATGAGTGTATTTACTTCGTAGATAGAAAGTGAGATTTAAGATATATACAAAAAAGACTGTCTATTTACACGAGATAAGACAGGGGGGGGATAAGACAAAGACAATTACACACGTCCTAATGCAGCGCCACCTTGGAAAAAAGTCATGTGTTGTAGGAGGATGAGTGACATGGGGAGACAATGTAGAGAAGGGAGAAGGCAGTCATCCCCAGCGTCTCGTTCTATCGCCTCCCTTTGTTTCTCCCCTCTCTTCACCTGTCTCCCCCACCAGGGAGGTAATGTGGTGTGAAGTATGTACTTAAAGCCTTCCTCAGGTACACCCATAAAATGAGTAAATGACTCTGTGCACCTGTGTGTGACGAAGACAGATTGTGTGTGTTGATGTGCTTGTTTGAATGTATGTGTACAGCACAGGAGGAAGGTGAAACCTTCATTGGGGAGGACAAGCTCATAGTAATGGCTGGAATGGAATAAATGGAATGGTTTCAAATAGATCAAACACTTGGTTTCTGTAAGAACCGACGCTGGAGATGAGAAGCAGGAACAGAGAGTGAACATTTAATATACACAGCCATGGAACAGGACAGGAACAGCTTCAAAACCGTGTAACAAAACGACAAATGACAATTAATGCTGAAGCGGGGATGAGACCTGGGGAACATACAGATATAGGAGGAGGAAGGAGGAAATAACACAGGTGATTGAGTCCATGTGAGTGCAATGGATCGCTGATGTTCTTGAAGAGGGAAACAGGTGTCTGTAATGATGGTGGCAGGAGTGCGTAGCGCTGGGCAGCCTGGCGCCCTTGAGTGCCAGGGAGGGAGAGAGGGAGCAGGCGCGATAGTACCCCTCCTCTAGGGGCGCCACCCGGTGTCCCACCTGGGTGAGCCTGACAGACCGGCCAAGGCATGGGTGCTGGACAAGCCGGCTGGAGCGAACCGGCTGAGGTGTGGGAGCCTGGCGAACCGGCTGAGGTGTGGGAGCCTGGCGAACCGGCTGAGGTGTGGGAGCCTGGCGAACCGGCTGAGGTGTGGGAGCCTGGCAAACCGGCTGAGGTGTGGGAGCCTGGCGAACCAGCCTGAGCAAACCGGCTGAGGTGTGGGAGCCTGGCGAACCGGCTGAGGTGTGGGAGCCTGGCAAACCGGCTGAGGTGTGAAAGCCTGGCAAACCGGCTGAGGTGTGGGAGCCTGGCGAACCGGCTGGAGCATAGAAGCCCGACAAAACGGCTGAGGTGTGGGAGCCTGGCAAACCGGCTGGAGCATAGAAGCCCGACAAAACGGCTGAGGTGTGGGAGCCTGGCGAACCAGCTGAGGTGTGGGAGCCTGGCGAACCAGCTGAGGTGTGGGAGCCTGGCGAACCAGCTGAGGTGTGAGAGCCTGGCGAACCGGCTGAGGTGTGGGAGCCTGGCGAGGCTGAGGTGTGGGAGCCTGGCGAACCGGCAGAGGAGTGGGAGCCTGGCAAACCGGCTGAGGTGTGGGAGCCTGGCGACCGGCTGAGGTGTGGGAGCCTGGCGAACCGGCTGAGGTGTGGGAGCCTGGCAAACGAGCTGAGGTGTGGGAGCCTGGCAAACCAGCTGAGGTGTGGGAGCCTGGCAAACCAGCTGAGGTGTGGGAGCCTGGCGAACCGGCTGAGGTGTGGGAGCCTGGCGAACCGGCTGAGGTGTGGGAGCCTGGCAAACCGGCTGAGGTGTGGGAGCCTGCAAACGAGCTGAGGTGTGGGAGCCTGGCAAACGAGCTGAGGTGTGAGAGCCTGGCATACCGGCTGAGGTGTGGGAGCCTGGCAAACGAGCTGAGGTGTGAGAGCCTGGCGAACCGCTGAGGTGTGGGAGCCTGGCGAACCGGCTGAGGTGTGGGAGCCTGGCGAACCGGCAGAGGAGTGGGAGCCTGGCAAACCGGCTGAGGTGTGGGAGCCTGGCAAACCGGCTGAGGTGTGGGAGCCTGAGGTGGCTGGGTGGGAGCCTGGCAAACCAGCTGAGGTGTGGGAGCCTGGCAAACCGGCTGAGGTGTGGGAGCCTGGCGAACCGGCTGAGGTGTGGGAGCCTGACGAACTGGCGAACAACTTCCGGTGAAACTGGAGGGTGCGCAATTCAAATAAAAAAAATCATTAAAATGATGGATATTAAACATGCAGGTACATACAAGTGTCTTATATTGGTTGAATGTGTAAATTCTTGTTAATCGAACTGTCCTATTTACAGTAGCCATTACAGAAAAAGCATACCACAGATTTCATAAATTCACAAATAGCAAATAAATATTCACTTACTTTTTGAAAATCTTCCTCTGATTTGTCATCCAAAGGGTCCCAGCTATAATATGTAGTGTCGTTTTGTTAGATAAAATCCTTCTTCATATCCAAAAAAGTCGGTTTAGATGAAGCAATCGATTTGAGTAATCCACTCGTTCAACTGCAGAGAAAGGAATCCAAAAATCTAACAAGTCAAAATATGTTTCTATCGACTCCTCAGATACCCTAAAATGTAATCAAACTAAAATATTTAATACGGAAAGAAGTATGTTGAATAGGAAACCAATATTGGCAGGTGTGTCTTGTTTTCATCGCATGCCCAAGCATGAATTTCCAAGAGTGTGTCCCAGTACTAAAACTCATATTCCTTACTTGTTTTGGAAGAAACAAGCCCGGAACCATTGTAAGAGCATGGGCTCTCAAAAAAAACATTCTGGTTGGTTTTTCGTTGGATTTTCTCATACCATATCTATTGTGTTATAGTTCCCTACATTATTTTAACATTTCTACAAACTGCAAAGTGTTTTCTTTCCAATAGCAACAATTATATGCATATCCTGGCTTCAGGGCCTGAGCTTCAGACAGTGTACTTTGGGCACGTCACCAGGTGGAAAATGAGAAAAAAGGGCCCGAGCCTGAAGAATTTTTGATCCACTGCCATGCCTACTGTCATACTGACTGTGGTAGTACTTTACCACTGACCTCAGTCCCTGGTAATACTGACCTCAGTCCCTGGTAATACTGACCTCAGTCCCTGGTAATACTGACCTCAGTCCCTGATAATACTGACCTCAGTCCCTGGTAATACTGACCTCAGTCCCTGATAATACTGACCTCAGTCCCTGTTAATACTGACCTCAGTCCCTGGTAATACTGACCTCAGTCCCTGGTAATACTGACCTCAGTCCCTGGTAATACTGACCTCAGTCCCTGGTAATACTGACCTCAGTCCCTGATAATACTGACCTCAGTCCCTGGTAATACTGACCTCAGTCCCTGGTAATACTGACCTCAGTCCCTGATAATACTGACCTCAGTCCCTGGTAATACTGACCTCAGTCCCTGACCTCAGTCCCTGGTAATACTGACCTCAGTCCCTGAATACTGACCTCAGTCCCTGATAATACTGACCTCAGTCCCTGATAATACTGACCTCAGTCCCTGATAATACTGACCTCAGTCCCTGATAATACTGACCTCAGTCCCTGATAATACTGACCTCAGTCCCTGATAATACTGACCTCAGTAATACTGACCTGGTAATACTGACCTCAGTCCCTGATAATACTGACCTCAGTCCCTGGTAATACTGACCTCAGTCCCTGGTAATACTGACCTCAGTCCCTGGTAATACTGACCTCAGTCCCTGGTAATACTGACCTCAGTCCCTGGTAATACTGTCCCTGGTACCCTCAGTCCCTGTTAATACTGACCTCAGTCCTGATAATACTGACCTCAGTCCCTGGTAATACTGACCTCAGTCCCTGGTAATACTGACCTCAGTCCCTGGTAATACTGACCTCAGTCCCTGATAATACTGACCTCAGTCCCTGGTAATACTGACCTCAGTCTCTGGTAATACTGACCTCAGTCCCTGATAATACTGACCTTAGTCCCTGGTAATACTGACCTCAGTCCCTGGTAATACTGACCTCAGTCCCTGGTAATACTGACCTCAGTCCCTGGTAATACTGACCTCAGTCCCTGATAATACTGACCTCAGTCCCTGGTAATACTGACCTCAGTCCCTGGTAATACTGACCTCAGTCCCTGGTAATACTGACCTCAGTCCCTGGTAATACTGACCTCAGTCCCTGGTAATACTGACCTGTCCCTGTTAATACTGACCTCAGTCCCTGGTAATACTGACCTCAGTCCCTGGTAATACTGACCTCAGTCCCTGGTAATACTGACCTCAGTCCCTGGTAATACTGACCTCAGTCCCTGGTAATACTGACCTCAGTCCCTGGTAATACTGACCTGACCTCAGTCCCTGGTAATACTGACCTCAGTCCCTGGTAATACTGACCTCAGTCCCTGGTAATACTGACCTCAGTCCCTGTTAATACTGACCTCAGTCCCTGGTAATACTGACCTCAGTCCCTGATAATACTGACCTCAGTCCCTGGTAATACTGACCTCAGTCCCTGGTAATACTGACCTCAGTCCCTGTTAATACTGACCTCAGTCCCTGGTAATACTGACCTCAGTCCCTGGTAATACTGACCTCAGTCCCTGATAATACTGACCTCAGTCCCTGGTAATACTGACCTCAGTCCCTGGTAATACTGACCTCAGTCTCTGGTAATACTGACCTCAGTCCCTGGTAATACTGACCTCAGTCCCTGTTAATACTGACCTCCCCTCAGTCCCTGGTAATACTGACCTCAGTCCCTGGTAATACTGACCTCAGTCCCTGTTAATACTGACCTCAGTCCCTGGTAATACTGAATACTGACCTCAGTCCCTGGTAATACTGACCTCAGTCCCTGGTAATACTGACCTCAGTCCCTGGTAATACTGACCTTAGTCCCTGGTAATACTGACCTCAGTCCCTGGTAATACTGACCTAATACTGACCTCAGTCCCTGGTAATACTGACCTCAGTCCCTGGTAATACTGACCTCAGTCCCTGGTAATACTGACCTCAGTCCCTGGTAATACTGACCTCAGTCCCTGGTAATACTGACCTCAGTCCCTGGTAATACTGACCTCAGTCCCTGGTAATACTGACCTCAGTCCCTGGTAATACTGACCTCAGTCCCTGATAATACTGACCTCAGTCCCTGTTAATACTGACCTCAGTCCCTGGTAATACTGACCTCAGTCCCTGGTAATACTGACCTCAGTCCCTGGTAATACTGACCTCAGTCCCTGATAATACTGACCTCAGTCCCTGGTAATACTGACCTCAGTCCCTGGTAATACTGACCTCAGTCCCTGGTAATACTGACCTCAGTCCCTGGTAATACTGACCTCAGTCCCTGATAATACTGACCTCAGTCCCTGGTAATACTGACCTCAGTCCCTGGTAATACTGGTCCCTGGTAATACTGACCTCAGTCCCTGGTAATACTGACCTCAGTCCCTGGTAATACTGACCTCAGTCCCTGTTAATACTGACCTCAGTCCCTGGTAATACTGACCTCAGTCCCTGGTAATACTGACCTCAGTCCCTGGTAATACTGACCTCAGTCCCTGGTAATACTGACCTCAGTCCCTGTTAATACTGACCTCAGTCCCTGGTAATACTGACCTCAGTCCCTGGTAATACTGACCTCAGTCCCTGGTAATACTGACCTCAGTCCCTGGTAATACTGACCTCAGTCCCTGTTAATACTGACCTCAGTCCCTGGTAATACTTACCTTAGTCCCTGGTAATACTGACTGTAGCTCTGCTTCACCACTGACCTCAGTCCATGGCACACCTGGTTACCTCTCTTATACAACCATTCCACCTATTCTCAACCAAGACACAAAGGCCTACCCCACCTTACTATTTCTTCAGCTCCCCCACTCCTTTTCCAGTAACTTCTCCTCATCTCATCCCCTTCTGTCCCTGTCTTCCTCAGCCTAGACACTGTATGTTCATCCCAGGCACGAAGAGAAATTATAAATCGCTATCGGTCACCAATGAAAAATACATTAAGAACATTCAGATTCAGCCTCCTCTGTGGTCCTGTTCCTCTCACGCCTTCCCTGCCAACCCCCCCCCCCCCTCCCCCAGACTCCTCACAGCAGGTGAGAGGTATATTTTCTACTGACAAATCTCTTATTTCTGCCGTTGTTCCGGTCTTCCTATCGATCCCTCACTAAGACTCTCCAGACACATTAGGAGGAGAGTTTATGCTGGAAATAGCAATACCGATTCTCCTCTGTCTGTCTTTGACTCTCTGGCTCTCTGTCTCTCTCTCTCTGTCTCCCTTTCTCTGTCTCTCTCCCTCTGTCTCTCTTTCTCTGTCTCTCTCGCTCGCGCTCTCTCTCCCTCTCTCTCTCTCTCCCTCTCTCTCTCTGGCTGTATATTTCCTCTCACATTCCTCAATCTCTCTCTTTCTTGTCCTTCTTTTCTCTCTCAAAAATAACACACCCACACTAACACATTCCACTCACATGTTTCAATTTCCACCATATTGTGTTTGATCATAAAACATCACATTCTGAGTGACTGGTAATGGAGCGTGGGGTAAAGAACCCCAAAGGCTGATTTGTGGTTGTCAGTTTATAAATTTCCATATGACCCATCGAATTTTTGTATTTTTCCCTCATGCACTTGGCCTAGTCTGCTCTTCAGATGTCTGTCTACCGGCACTGCCGTTCTCTGTGTTTCTTTCCTTTCCAACTGAGTCTCCAGATTAGATGACTATCGCCTGTGAATCGCTTGCCCATTGTTATTGAGGATGGGATAGAATTACCCAGAAGACAACAGCCAGCCTGGAGAATCTCAGATGGTTGGAACGTGCGTTCCTACTATGGCTATATATCAGTGTTTAGTGCGTCAACAGTATGCTGATTATATGAAAATTATACTTTCTGAAGGATCCCATTCCTGGGAGAGAAATAAAACTGACGGTGTCAGCAGACATAAAGAATTACTTATATTATTGAGCCTGGGTGACTGTGTGTAAACCTAGCCAATCACATGACTCCGTAAGCCTGGTATACTGTGTGTTGGAGAGTTCAATAAAATGGAACTGATCGTTCTAAGGTGGTGACAAGTGTTTGGGGCCTTTGTGAATGCCAGCAGCTCACCAGTGGCTGTAGAAAAATAATCCAGTTCCTTTATCTCTCTATCTGTGAGTAAAGATGGTTTTATTCCACCCTGTGGACATGGACAACTCCCGGAGACACAATAGAGCTGGCCTATCTAGTAAATCTACGTCTACGTCCCTGCTCTTATCACTGATCCCTCTATTGCCTGTGTGTGTTTCATTATTGACCACTCATAGAGATATGATGAAGTATGATGTATAAGATTATCTGATTCCACGAGAGGTTTATGTGTGTGTGTGTGTGTGTGTGTGTGTGTGTGTGTGTGTGTGTGTCCCTGCTATCCCTGATCCTCTCCTCCACCCTCTAAAACTCACTTCTTTTCTCTTCCTCTACCCTGCACACCCCAACACCTCTCCTCTCACTCCTCTCAACACCAGCCTTTCTGGACCTGGCCCACCCAGACCTCTGCTTCGTACTACAATCTCTGGAGAAAGGATAAATAGGGTGGCGGGACAGAGAGACGAGAGAGAAGAGTGAATAGAGAAGATAGAGAAGAGAGGGAAAGAGAGACGAGAGAGAAGAGTGAATAGAGAAGATAGAGAAGAGAGGGAAAGAGAGACGAGAGAGAAGAGTGAATAGAGAAGATAGAGAAGAGAGGGAAAGAGAGACGAGAGAGAGAGAGAAGATAGAATAGAGAAGATAGAGAAGAGAGGAATAGAAAGAGAGAAGAGAGAGAAGAGTGAATAGAGAAGATAGAGAAGAGAGGGAAAGAGAGACGAGAGAGAAGAGTGAATAGAGAAGATAGAGAAGAGAGGGAAAGAGAGACGAGAGAGAAGAGTGAATAGAGAAGATAGAGAAGAGAGGGAAAGAGAGACGAGAGAGAAGAGTGAATAGAGAAGATAGAGAAGAGAGGGAAAGAGAGACGAGGGAGAAGAGTGAATAGAGAAGATAGAGAAGAGAGGGAAAGAGAGACGAGAGAGAAGAGTGAATAGAGAAGATAGAGAAGAGAGGGAAAGAGAGACGAGAGAGAAAAGAGAGAGGGAAAGCCCCTCTCTCTCAATTGAATTAAATTCAAATTGGCTTTCTTGGCAAGGGAAACATATGTTTATATTGCGAAAGCAAGTCATATAGATAATAAACAAAATAAGAAACAACAGTAAAATAATCAAAAATGTACAGTGTACATTACACTCACAAGTTTCAAAGGAATAGACACATAGGTCATATTATGGATATGGACGGTGTTATAATGATTTGAAAATAGTTTAATTACAAAATGGAAAGTAAATAAACATAAATATGGGTTGTATTTACAATGGTGTTTGTTCTTCACTGGTTGCCTTGTTCCTGTTCTTCACAAATCTTGATGCAGCGATGGCACACTGTGGTATTCATCCCTCAGTGTAATCTGAGGGAAATATCTCTAATATGGTCATACATTGGGCAGGAGGTTAGGAAGTGCAGCTCAGTTTCCACTTAATTTTGTGGGCAGTGTGCAAATAGCCTGTTTTCTCTTGAGAGCCATGTCTGCCTATGGCGGCCTCTCACAATAGCAAGACTATGCTCACTGAGTCTGTACATAGTCAAAGCGTTCCTTAATTTTGTGTCAGTCACAGTGGTCAGGTATTCTGCCACTGTGTGCTCTCTGTTTAGGGCCAAATAGCATTCTGGTTTCCTCAGTTTTTTGGTTAATTCTTTCCATTGTGTCAAATAGTTAACTTTTTGTTTTCTCATGATTTGGTTGGGTCTAATGTTGCTGCTGTTGCTGTCCTGTTTGTGAACAGAGCCCCAGGACCAGCTTGCTTAGGGGACTCTTTTCCAGGTTCATCTCTCTGATGGCTTTGTTATAAAAGGTTTGGGAATCACTTCCTTTTTGATGGTCGTAGAATTTAATGTTTTCTGGATTATGATATTTAGCGGATTTCAGCATAATTCTTCTCTGTATTATTTGGTGTTTTACGTTGGACACAGAGGATATTTTTGCATAATTCCTCATGCAGAGTCTCAATTTTGATGTTTGTCCCATTTTGTGAATTCTTGTTTGGTGAGTGGACCCCAGACCTCACAACCATGATGGGCAATAGGTTCAATAACTGATTCAAGTATTTTTAGCAGGATACTAATTAGGATATAAAATGTTATGTTCCCTTTGATGACGTAGAAGGCACTTCTTGCCTTGTCTCTCAGATCGTTCACAGCTTTATTGAAGTTACCTGTGGCGCTGATGTTTTGGATGAGGTATGTATATTTATTACGTGCTCAACAACAGTCTCTAGATGGAATGTGTATTCGTGGTCCTGGGAACTGGACCTTTGATGGAACGACATTATGTTTGATCTTACTGAGATTCACTGTCAGGACAAACTGCACAGAATATCTAGGTGCTGCTGTAGGCCATCTTTGGTTGGGGACAACAGCACCAGATCATCAGCAAACAGTAGACATTTGACTTCAGGTTCTAGTAAGGAGAGGATAGATGCTGCAGACTGTTCTAGTGCCCTGGCAAATTCATTGATTTATATGTTGAAGAGGGTGGGGCTAAAGCTTCATCCTTGTCTCACCCCACGGCCTCATGGAAAGAAATGTGTGTGTTTCTGTCAATTTTAACGTCACACTTTTTGATTGTGTATACAGATTTTACAATGTCGTATGTTTTTCCCCAAATACCACTTTCCATCAAATTGTATAAGCAGACCCTCAGGCCAAATTGACCCTCAAGCCAAACGCATGTTTGAAATCAACAAAGCATGATAAGACTTTGCCTCTGTTTTGGTTTGTTTGTTTGTCAATTAGGGTGTGCAGGGTGAATAAGTGGTCTGTCGTACGGTAATTTGGCCAATTCGACATCTGCTCAGTGCATTGTTTTTACTGAGGAAAGGTAGAGGTCTGTTTTTAATGATAATGTAGTGGATTTTCCAAAGTTTGCTGTTGACACGTATCCCACAGTAGTTATTGGGGTCAAATACGTCTCCACTTTTGTGGATTGGGGTGATTGGGGTGTCCTTGGTTTCAAAAATTGGGGAAGATGACAGAGCGCTCTCTCTCTCTCTCTCCCTTCCTCCTGTCACAGTGTTGAATGGAGATGCTTCTTTCTGCAGATGTGATGGAGGGAGTGAATATTGTGTTATGGATCACAGTAGAGAGAGATAGATGGGGAGGGGGATATTTCAATTAACTAGATTGGCTTTCTGAAGAGTTAAAATCTTGGGCATCCAGCATGCACTCTCATTCAAGATAACCTCCACCACTCCCCTTCCCACTCTCCCCCTCTCCTGATTTCCCTCTGTCCTCCCTCCCCTCCATTCCCCTTTTCTCCTCTATTAAACTGTATTTGTATCTGTTCCATCTGTATGGTTTGTTTCCTCTTTCTCTAATCAGCTTTTACGGGTTAGGATTCAGTGTACCTCAGTTTCCCTCTGAGGACCGTTGCTGGATTAGCCCTGTTGGAATGGCCAGTCTGAGCCCTCTCCTGGCCCCTGCCTTGTCCCGGAGCACTGTTGGTGTGCGTGTGTATAAGTTTTTGTTTCCTTCTGATCATCTGTAATCACTTTGAGGGTATCCAGTTCTACCCTCATCAGAGAGGTTCTAAATCCACAGAGGTCTGTGTGTGAGTGTGTGTGTTGGAAGTAATGCTGTACTGGGATGTGTGTGTGTGTGTGTGTTGGAAGTAATGCTGTATTGGGAAGTGTGTGTGTGTGTTGTGTGTGTGTGTGTGTGTGTGTGTGTGTGTGTGTGTGTGCGTGCGTGTGTGCGTGTGTGTGTGTACTTTAGGCGCTTGGTATTAGTAATATTAACTTAGTGATGAACTTGAAAATTATCCGAACAGAGCTCACTCACTCTCTCTTTCTCTCTCTCCCTGTCTCTGTCTCTGTCTCACTCTCACAAATTCAAATCAAATTACTATAAATATTACACTTTCATGAAATCACACATGCAATACACCAAATTAAAGCTACACTTGTTGTTAATCCAGCCAACCTGTTAGATTTCAAAAAGGCTTTACGGCGAAAGCAAACCATGCAATTATCTGAGGACAGCACCCCATCAAACAAAGACAGACAATCATAATTCAACCCTCCAGGCACGACACGAAATTCAGAAATAAAGATGTAATTCATGCCTTACCTTTGACGAGCTTCTTCTGTTGGCACTCAAAATGTCCCATAAACATCACACATGGTCCTTTTGTTCGACTAATTCCGTTGTCATATATCCAAAATGTCAATTTATTTGACGCGTTTGATCCAGAAAAACACTGTTTCCAACTCGCACAACATGACTACAAAACTTCTAATAAGTTACCTGTAATCTTTGTCCAAACATCTCAAACAACTTTCCTAATACAACTTTAGGTATTTTTTTATGTAAATAATCAATCAAATTTAAGACGGGATAAACTGAGTTCAATACCGGACAAAAACAAAGTGGAGCGTGCTTTCAGGTCACGCTGTCACGTTCTGACCTTTATTTCCTTTGTTTTGTCATTATTTAATATGGTCAGGGCGTGAGTTGGAGTGGGAAGTCTATGTTTGTTTTTCTATGATATTGGCATTTGTATGTTTCGGCCAAGTATGGTTCTCAATCAGAGGCAGGTGTCATTAGTTGTCTCTGATTGAGAATCATACTTAGGAAGCCTGGGTTTCACTGTTTGTTTGTGGGTGATTGTCTATGTTGATTGCTTGTGTCAGCACTGTTCTCATTAGCGTCACGGTCGTTATTTTGTTTATTGTTTTTGTATAGTGTGTTTCAGTGTTCAGTGTTTTCTTTATTAAATATCAAGATGAACACATACCACGCCACATTTTGGTCCTCCGATCCTTCTCGCCTCTCCTCTTCAGATGAAGAGGAGGAAGACTGTGACACACGCGCCTTTAACAAACAGTACACTTCATTTGTCAAAGGAAAAACATCAACCAATTTCTAAAGACTGTTGACATCTAGTGGAAGCGATAGGAACAGCAAGCAACTGCCTTTGAATTCTAGATTCCCATTGAAAAGAGAGTGATCTAAAAAAAAACATTCCTGGATGGTTTGTCCTCTGGGTTTCGCCTGCCAAATAAGTGCTGTTATACTCAAAGACATCATTCAAACAGATTTAGAAACTTCAGAGTGTTTTCTATCCAAATATACTATATTATGCATATCCTAGATTCTGGGCATGAGTAGCAGGCAGTTTACTTTGGACACCTAATTCATCCGGACGTGAAAATAGTGCCCCCTAGCCTTAAGAAGTTTTAATTAACCAATAATTTCCTTCCCTCAGTCAGCCAATGAAAGACCTGGTTGAGTCTCAACAGATGTGACAATAGCATCAAAAAGGTCAAGAGTTGAGTGAAATCAACCCTCAGAGACATTCAATGAGACATTTCCTGAGATATGCATTTCACTACTTTACTCTCTACTGTGAAACTGCCATTGTTCCTTCTAGATGTCTGTTCAACTGTATTTTTTCATGAAATGGTAGTAAACACATGTGTGGCCATAATATTACAGAATAATGAGCCACCCCAACATGTTGTTGTGTACTGTGGTATAGTAGTATTAACTTGTCTAAAACTTGTCAAAGACCCCAGCCACCCCAGTTATAGACTGTTCTCTCTACTACCGCATGGCAAGCGGAACCGGAGCGCCAAGTCTAGGACAAAAAGGCTTCTCAACAGTTTCTACTCCCAAGCCATAAGACTCCTGAACAGGTAACCAAATGGTTATCCGGACTATTTGCATTGAGTCCCACCCACCACCCACTAACCCCTCTTTTACCCTACTGCTACTCTGTTCATCATATATGCATAGTCACTTTAACCATATCTACATGTACATACTACCTCAATCAGCCTGACTAACCGGTGTCTGTATGTAGCCTCACTACTTTTATAGCCTCGCTACTGTATATAGCCTGTCTTTTTACTGTTGTTTTATTTCTTTACCTACCTATTGTTCACCTAATACCTTTTTTTCACTACTGCTTAGAGCCTGTAAGTAAGCATTTCACTGTAAGGTCTACCTGTTGTATTCAGCGCACGTGACAAATACACTTTGATTTGATAATATGGTGTTGTGTACTGGGATATTGTAGTATTAATTGATCACTATGGTGTTGTGTACTGGGGTATTGTAGTATTAATTGATAATGTGGTGTTGTGCACTGGGATATTGTAGTATTAATTGATAATATGGTGTTGTGTACTGGGGTATTGTAGTATTAACTGATAATGTGGTGTTGTGTACTGGGGTATTGTAGTATTCATTGATAATGTGGTGTTGTGTACTGGGATATTGTAGTATTAATTGATAATGTGGTGTTGTGTACTGGGGTATTGTAGTATTAATTGATAATGTGGTGTTGTGTACTGGGATATTGTAGTATTAATTGATAATGTGGTGTTGTGTACTGGGGTATTGTAGTATTAATTGATAATGTGGTGTTGTGTACTGGGGTATTGTAGTATTAATTGATAATGTGGTGTTGTGTACTGGGGTATTGTAGTATTAATTGATAATGTGGTGTTGTGTACTGGGGTATTGTAGTATTAATTGATAATGTGGTGTTGTGTACTGGGGTATTGTAGTATTAATTGATAATGTGGTGTTGTGTACTGGGGTATTGTAGTATTAATTGATAATGTGGTGTTGTGTACTGGGGTATTGTAGTATTAATTGATAATGTGGTGTTGTGTACTGGGGTATTGTAGTATTAATTGATAATGTGGTGTTGTGTACTGGGGCATTGTGTTATTCTTGCCAAGCTCGACAGCAACAGAAGGACTGGCTGGCATTAATTTGGGGATGTTTTTTACTTCCAGGGTCTCCATCTTTCTTTTGTTCTTCTTTTTGCTAATCTCCATTCCTCCATCTCGTGTCTATTTAACTGGTCCTCTGCAAAGGTCTCCCTGTCAGACTGTGCTGGTCCCCGTCACCACAAACAAAGACGAAGGTGTGCTTCTCTCTTTCTCTCTCTCTCTCTCTCTCTCTCTCTCTCTCTCTCTCTCTCTCTCTCTCTCTCTCTCTCTCTGTCTCTGTCTCTGTCCCTCCCTCTCTCTCTCTCTCTCTCTCTCTGTCTCTGTCCCTCCCTCTCTCTCTCTGTCTCTGTCCCTCCCTCTGTCTCTCTCTCTCTCTCTCTCTCTTCTCCTCTCTTACACTACACAACAGCAAGTTTCAATTAATTCCAGCCTTAACATGCTTAATTGCGGTGAATAAAGTGATAATGTGGAATTGGACATTTAAAGTAGGACTGTAGAACACAAGTAGTGCTAGAATGCAGAAATGTCCTCCATTTTGTTTTTATGGGTTTATATTCCAGCCGGCGACCAGGCCCATTCTCTAGACTGTAAATGCCGACATTATGCAAATCACTTCCCTTCCACACAAACAAGCCTGAATCAATCAATGTCAATCTCCTTTCTTCCAGCCAATCAATGTCATTCCCTCGTCAGTGAGCCCAAGCCTAATCGAAACACATTGTTCTTTCAGCTCTGAATGCCAACTCACTAAGGCTGTGGTCTGTAACACTTTCTCAACCCATCTCTAACCTTCAGAAGTCATCTACACAGAGCAGAGAGAAGATCAGAGTGGACAGGATATGAAGTTATGAAGATGAGAGAAGACAGCAGGAGAGGACAGGAGAGAAGACAGCAAGAGAGGACAGGAGAGAAGACAGCAGGAGAGGACAGGAGAGAAGACAGCAGGAGAGGACAGGAGAGAAGAGAGCAGGAGAGGACAGAAGAGAAGACAGCAGGAGAGGACAGAAGAGAAGACACCAGGAGAGGACAGACGAGAAGACAGCAGGAGAGGACAGGGCTGTGACTGTCCTTTTACTATCACGAATGTTTGGATGGTCCTCACTTTTACTGCAGAGTGTCAAAGTTTTAAATGAATGACAAAAACTGTTTGTCTTTCTGTTGGTCTGTTTTGTCTGTCTTTCTGTCTGTCCGTCTGTCTGTATTACTGTCTGATGCCACTAAGTCTCGATGAAAGCTTTGTTATTTGGCTCTGAATGTGGATTTTATAATTAATGAAACCTCAAGTGTTATCAGTCTAGCCATCGTGTCCAACAACGCATCACCTCCACACTCACAGTGGACGCAAAGACAGAGGAGGACAGAGGGAGGGGGAGAGAGGCAGGGGGAGAAATAGGGGGGCTAGGGAGACAGAGAGAAGGAGATCAACTAAGAACGGGAGGTAGACATAACATGAGATACAGAATGAAAGACAGAAAAAGACAGACAAGAGAGACGCAGACATTGAGAGAGAGATGCAGACATTGAGAGAGAGACGCAGACATTGAGAGAGAGATGCAGACATTGAGAGAGAGACGCAGACATTGAGAGAGAGACGCTGACATTGAGAGAGAGACGCAGACATTGAGAGAGAGACGCAGACATTGAGAGAGAGACGCAGACATTGAGAGAGAGACGCTGACATTGAGAGAGAGACGCTGACATTGAGAGAGAGACGCAGACATTGAGAGAGAGACGCTGACATTGAGAGAGAGACGCAGACATTGAGAGAGAGACGCAGACATTGAGAGAGAGACGCTGACATTGAGAGAGAGACGCTGACATTGAGAGAGAGACGCTGACATTGAGAGAGAGAGAGAGAGATAAAAGGAGAAAGGGGAAGAAAAAAAATATCAAATCAAATTGGTCACATACACATGGACCCCCAGTCTTCATGAATGGGATTATTGGGTGATTTGGTTCATCAGGCTGACCCTCAGTCTTCATGGAGGGGGTTAAGGGGTAGTTTGGTACATCAGGCTGACCCCCAGTCTTCATGGAGGGGATTATTGGGTAGTTTGGTACATCAGGCTGACCCCCAGTCTTCATGGATGGGATTATTGGGTGATTTGGTTCATCAGGCTGACCCTCAGTCTTCATGGAGGGGGTTATTGGGTAGTTTGGTACATCAGGCTGACCCTCAGTCTTCATGGAGGGGGTTATTGGGTAGTTTGGTACATCAGGCTGACCCTCAGTCTTCATGGAGGGGGTTATTGGGTAGTTTGGTACATCAGGCTGACCCTCAGTCTTCATGGAGGGGGTTATTGGGTAGTTTGGTACATCAGGCTGACCCCCAGTCTTCAGGATGGGGTTAAGGGGTAGTTTGGTTCATCAGGCTGACCCCCAGTCTTCATGGAGGGGGTTATTGGGTAGTTTGGTACATCAGGCTGACCCTCAGTCTTCATGGAGGGGGTTATTGGGTAGTTTGGTACATCAGGCTGACACCCAGTCTTCGGGATGGGGTTAAGGGGTTAATCAGGGGTAGGATGGGGTTAAGGGGTTTTGGTACATCAGGCTGACCCCAGCCTTCAGGATGGGGTTACAGGGGTAGTTTGGTACATCAGGCTGACCCCAGTCTTCAGGATGGGGTTATTACATCAGGTGAGTACATCAGGGGTAGTTTGGTACAGGGGTAGTTTGGTACATCAGGCTGACCCTCAGTCTTCATGGAGGGGGTTATTGGGTAGTTTGGTACATCAGGCTGACCCTCAGTCTTCATGGAGGGGGTTATTGGGTAGTTTGGTACATCAGGCTGACCCTCAGTCTTCATGGAGGGGGTTATTGGGTAGTTTGGTACATCAGGCTGACCCTCAGTCTTCATGGAGGGGGTTATTGGGTAGTTTGGTACATCAGGCTGACCCCCAGTCTTCAGGATGGGGTTAAGGGGTAGTTTGGTACATCAGGCTGACCCCCAGTCTTCAGGATGGGGTTAAGGGTAGTTTGGTTCATCAGGCTGACCCCCAGTCTTCATTGGAGGGATTATTAGGTAGGGGGCTGACCCACAGCCTTCAGGATGGGGTTAAGGGGTAGTTATTGGGTAGTTTGGTACATCAGGCTGACCCTCAGTCTTCATGGAGGGGGTTATTGGGTAGTTTGGTACATCAGGCTGACCCCCAGTCTTCAGGATGGGGTTAAGGGGTAGTTTGGTACATCAGGCTGACCCCCAGCCTTCAGGATGGGGTTAAGGGGTAGTTTGGTACATCAGGCTGACCCTCAGTCTTCATGGAGGGGATTATTGGGTAGTTTGGTACATCAGGCTGACCCCCAGTCTTCATGGATGGGATTATTAGGTGATTTGGTTCATCAGGCTGACCCCCAGTCTTCAGGATGGGGTTAAGGGGTAGTTTGGTTCATCAGGCTGACCCCCAGTCTTCATGGAGGGGGTTAAGGGGTAGTTTGGTTTATCAGGCTGACCCCCAGTCTTCATAGAGGGGGTTAAGGGGTTGTTTGGTTCATCAGGCTGACCCCCAGTCTTCATGGATGGGATTATTGGGTGGTTTGGTTCATCAGGCTGACCCCCAGTCTTCATGGATGGGGGGGGTTAAGGCTGACCCCAGTCTTCAGGATGGGGTTATGGTTTTGGTTCATCAGGCTGACCCCCAGTCTTCATAGAGGGGGTTAAGGGGTGGTTTGGTTCATCAGGCTGACCCCCAGTCTTCATGGAGGGGGTTAAGGGGTAGTTTGGTTCATCAGGCTGACCCCCAGTCTTCATGGAGGGGGTTAAGGGGTAGTTTGGTTCATCAGGCTGACCCTCAGTCTTCATGGATGGGATTATTGGGTGGTTTGGTTCATCAGGCTGACCCCCAGTCTTCATGGATGGGATTATTGGGTGGTTTGGTTCATCAGGCTGACCCCCAGTCTTCATGGAGGGGGATACGTGTCAGGTAAGCCCCAGATGTAGACAACATCAACGTAACAACCATTTATTAATCAAATAGGGATAGGCAAAAGGCAGGAGAAGAGCAGGCAGAGGTCAGTAATCCAGATAGGTGGGACAAAGATACAGGACGGCAAGCAGACTCAGGGTCAGGGTCAGGGGCAGGCAGAGATCCGTAATCCAGATAGGTGGGACAAAGATACAGGACGGCAAGCAGACTCAGGGTCAGGGGCAGGCAGAGGTCAGTAATCCAGATAGGTGGGGCAAAGATACAGGATGGCAAGCAGACTCAGGGACAGGGTCAGGCAGAGGTCCGTAATCCAGATAGGTGGGACAAAGGTACAGGACGGCAAGCAGACTCAGGGTCAGGGTCAGGCAGAGGTCAGTAATCCAGATAGGTGGGACAAAGGTACAGGATGGCAAGCAGACTCAGGGTCAGGGGCAGGGGCAGGCAGAGGTCCGTAATCCAGATAGGTGGGGCAAAGATACAGGACGGCAAGCAGACTCAGGGTCAGGGTCAGGCAGAGGTCCGTAATCCAGATAGGTGGGACAAAGGTACAGGACGGCAAGCAGACTCAGGGTCAGGGTCAGGCAGAGGTCAGTAATCCAGATAGGTGGGGCAAAGATACAGGATGGCAAGCAGACTCCGGGTCAGGGTCAGGGTCAGGCAGAGGTCCGTAATCCAGATAGGTGGGGCACAGATACAGGACGGCAGGCAGACTCAGGGTCAGGGTCAGGGGCAGGCAGAGATCCGTAATCCAGATAGGTGGGACAAAGATACAGGACGGCAAGCAGACTCAGGGTCAGGGTCAGGCAGATGTCCGTAATCCAGATAGGTGGGACAAAGGTACAGGACGGCAAGCAGACTCAGGGTCAGGGTCAGGCAGAGGTCAGTAATCCAGATAGGTGGGGCAAAGATACAGGATGGCAGGCAGAGTCCGGGTCAGGGTCAGGGTCAGGCAGAGGTCCGTAATCCAGATAGGTGGGGCACAGATACAGGACGGCAGGCAGACTCCGGGTCAGGGTCAGGGTCAGGCAGAGGTCAGTAATCCAGATAGTTGGGGCAAAGATACAGGACGGCAAGCAGACTCAGGGTCAGGGTCAGGCAGAGGTCAGTAATCCACATAGGTGGGGCAAAGATACAGGACGGCAGGCAGACTCCGGGTCAGGGTCAGGGGCAGGCAGAGGTATGTAATCCAGATAGGTGGGGCAAAGATACAGGACGGCAGGCAGACTCCGGGTCAGGGTCAGTGGCAGGCAGAGGTCCGTAATCCAGATAGGTGGGGCAAATATACAGGACGGCAAGCAGACTCAGGGTCAGGGGCAGGCAGAATGGTCAACACCGGGAAAACTAGGAAATCGAGAGACAGGAGCAGAGGGAAAATCGCTGGTAGGCTTGACGAAACAAACTAACTGCCAACAGATTAACAGAGAACACAGGGCATAATGGGGAAGATGGACGACACCTGGAGTAGTCTGGAGACAATCACAAAGACAGGGTGTGACAGTATTGGGAAGTTTTGTTCATCAGACTGGCCCCCCAGTCTTCTCTTTAGTGATTGAGGGATGCTGAGGTTTGGCGATGTGAAGATAAGAATTCCAGGTTATCGTAGTGTCTTAGTAGTGTTATGTAGATGTATTTCAGAATTAACTTGGAAAGATTCATTGGAGGGTTTAGGTGAACCCTCTGGGAGTTAGGAGTATTTGTAGATGAAAGTGTATATTTTTCTTACATTAATGTTGTAAATAGACAAGATATTGAGTTTCTTTAACAAAGGCGAAGATGGAGCAACGTAATTAGAGGAAGTGGCTACTCTGGCAAATATATTTTGTATGATGAGTAATTTGTGCAGGACGGAGGCGTATGTACTGGCCCAGACACTTGTATAGAGTTACGAAGCAACCCTGATGAACCAAACACACAAGGAACCAAACACACAAGGCAATGTATACAAATTAGAAATAGCAAAGGTCCAACTATGGAACCCAATGCCACACCACAGGATGTCTTGGCCCTGGTAGACGCACAGCTGTTTTCATAAACACATTGTTCTTTATCATAAACATAACTACAGTGCCTTGCGAAAGTATTCGGCCCCCTTGAACATTGCGACCTTTTGCCACATTTCAGGCTTCAAACATAAAGATTTAAAACTGTATTTTTTTTGTGAAGAATCAACAAGTGGGACACAATCATGTAGTGGAACGACATTTATTGGATATTTCAAACTTTTTTAACATATCAAAAACTGAAAAAACGGGCGTGCAAAATTATTCAGCCCCTTTACTTTCAGTGCCGCAAACTCTCTCCAGAAGTTCAGTGAGGATCTCTGAATGATCCAATGTTGACCTAAATGACTAATGATGATAAATACAATCCACCTGTGTGTAATCAAGTCTCCTTATAAATGCACCTGCACTGTGATAGTCTCAGAGGTCCGTTAAAAGCGCAGAGAGCATCATGACGAACAAGGAACACACCAGGCAGGTCCGAGATACTGTTGTGAAGAAGTTTAAAGCCGGATTTGGATACAAAAAGATTTCCCAAGCTTTAAACATCCCAAGGAGCACTGTGCAAGTGATAATATTGAAATGGAAGGAGTATCAGACCACTGCAAATCTACCAAGACCTGGCCGTCCCTCTAAACTTTCAGCTCATACAAGGAGAAGACTGATCACAGATGCAGCCAAGAGGCTCATGATCACTATGGATGAACTGCAGAGATCTACAGCTGAGGTGGGAGACTCTGTCCATAGGACAACAATCAGTCGTATATTGCACAAATCTGGCCTTTATGGAAGAGTGGCAAGAAGAAAGCCATTTCTTAAAGATATCCATAAAAAGTGTTGTTTAAAGTTTGCCACAAGCCACCTGGGAGACACACCAAACATGTGGAAGAAGGTGCTCTGGTCAGATGAAACCAAAATTGAACTTTTCGGCAACAATGCAAAACGTTATGTTTGGCGTAAAAGCAACACAGCCCATCACCCTGAACACACCATCCCCACTGTCAAACATGGTGGTGGCAGCATCATGGTTTGGGCCTGCTTTTCTTTTTCTTCAGCAGGGACAGGGATGATGGTTAAAATTGATGGAAAGATGGATGGAGCCAAATACTGGACCATTCTGGAAGAAAACCTGATGGAGTCTGCAAAAGACCTGAGACTGGGACGGAGATTTGTCTTCCAACAAAACAATGATCCAAAACATAAAGCAAAATCAACAATGGAATGGTTCAAAAATAAACATATCCAGGTGTTAGAATGGCCAAGTCAAAGTCCAGACCTGAATCCAATCGAGAATCTGTGGAAAGAACTGAAAACTACTGTTCACAAATGCTCTCCATCCAACCTCACTGAGCTCGAGCTGTTTTGCAAGGAGGAATGGGAAAAAATTTCAGTCTCTTGATGTGCAAAACTGATAGAGACATACCCCAAGCGACTTACAGCTGTAATCGCAGCAAAAGGTGGCGCTACAAAGTATTAATTTAAGGGGGCTGAATAATTTTGCACGCCCAATTTTTCAGTTTTTGATTTGTTAAAAAAGTTTGAAATATCCAATAAATGTCGGTCCACTTCATGATTGTGTCCCACTTGTTGTTGATTCTTCACAAAAAAATACAGTTTTATATCTTTATGTTTGAAGCCTGAAATGTGGCAAAAGGTAGCAAAGTTCAAGGGGGCCGAATACTTTCGCAAGGCACTGTATAGAACCAATTATATGTACAATCATGAGAACTGTAATAATACAGTTTAGAAAGTAATATTTCATGATCAACCGTGTCGAACGTTTTGGATAAATCTAAAAAGATGCCAGGAGCGTACCGCAGAGCACCGCCGAGCACCACAGAGCACCGCAGAGCACCGCCCGAACAGGGAGAGGAATCACCTTCGGAGGGAGTCGTGACAAACTGGTCACTCTTATGGGCTTATAAATGAGGGTAAGATGGAATAAGGCAGCTTGTATGCACCTGTGTGTGTTCACTCGCG
Organism: Oncorhynchus masou masou; assembly: GCF_036934945.1. NCBI lineage: Eukaryota > Metazoa > Chordata > Actinopteri > Salmoniformes > Salmonidae > Oncorhynchus > Oncorhynchus masou. The sequence continues at coordinate 87,176,468 of NC_088224.1, forward strand.
TGCATGTGTGTGTGGCTGCTTGTGTCCATAAGTGTGTGTGTGCATTCCAGGCCCAAAAGCGTTTCTTATTGAAGCTGTTGTACCAGTTGTTAGGAGGAATATATAATCCGTCACACAGCCTATCCACCAGTGTAAAATAGACTGTTTGACAGAGGGCTCAGAGTAAAGTGTTGCCTATTTCCCTGCCGTTAACTCCCTCTCCACACGTTATTGCTGCGATCTGTCAGGATAACAGCACACACTCGCACACACACACATTCTCACAGACGGACAGACACACACACACACACACACACACATTCTCACAGACGGACAGACACACGCGCACACACACATGATAGCCGCAGTTTCCTAGAATGAGGTAATAAACCAGAGTGAGGTCAAAGGTCATGCTGAACAATAACTGCAGCAGTTGGCCAATATGGGGTATGTCTGGAGAAACACAAGGCTGTGATTTATCAACTGTAGAGTTCCCACACAAATACACACACAGAGAGAGAGAGAAACACACACAAAGAGACTTACATCCTAGCTTTGTGATTTCTCAGCTGATACAGAATGCCTCGTTCTGTCACTTTACTCTCTATTCCTCATCATTCTCATTTTACTCTCTTCTCTTCATCTGTCTATCATTTCTCCCACACATGTCACATTCTCCCTTTCCCATTACTCTTGCTATCCTTCTCTTCATTTCTCTACATCCTCACATATCTTTCTGCTTCCCCCTCATCCTCATCTTCTTTCTCTCTCTATCTATCTGCCATGTTCCTGTGCTGCACCTGGCTGTGCCCACATTCCCCGGGCCCACACTCCCATCACCATGGTTCCCCTCTCAACCTCTCCGACAGCCTCACATTAATCATCCCTCTGACTTCTCTCTCTCTCTGTCTCTCTCTTTTTCTCTCTCTCTCTCTCTCTCTCTCTCTCTCTCTCTGTCTCTCTCTTTCTTTTTCTCTCCCTCTCTCCGTCCCTCCCACTCTGAGAGAAAAGTCCTTACAAAGAACCTGCCATCGTCATCAACATTTATCTTTCTATTCCCTTTACTCTCCTGTCCTCTTTTCTCCCAAATCCCCAGTCCTCCCTCCCTCCCTCCCTCCCTCCCTCCCTCCCTCCCTCCCTCCCTCCCTCCCTCCCTCCCTCCCTCCCTCCCTCCCTCCCTCCCTCCCTCCCTCCATCCATGTAACATTTGTGTGGTGACATTTCTGTGCAGAATGTGTGATTGACATGCTGCTGTTAGGTTCTAAATATCAGAGTAAGACATTGACAGACAAGATGAAAGCCCCAACCATTTTTATTCACCCATTGGGTCATTACAGCTGCATGAGACAAAAATAAATGTTTGTATTTACCTCTAAACAGCCAATGCATCTCTGTTGCTCGACAGAACCTTAGTGATATCTGTTCTTCCTAACTTTATCAGACCTGACTTCTGCCCCAAAATGCTCACTCCTCCCCAACTCACGGCTGTTATGTTGACTGGTACCAGACTGTGTCTTTTCTACTCCCATAGGATCCCTGATGGCTCACAAAGCCTATCCAGACAGGATGTAAACGTTATACACCACCCTCTCTCCCTCACTGACATGAATAAGTATTCATTTAATATTTTCAGAACCCAACATTGTCTGTACAGGTTGATGTTCAACCAGATCTCACAGTCTCATGTCAGAATTAGTTTCTCAAACGGCAAATTTCAAGTTTATTCTGAATTTTTAAGTTTAGGGTTAAGTTTAGGCATTGACTTTGAATGGTTTGGGATAGGCTTAGCACTTAGCACTTACTGTTGTCCCTAGTGGTTTCCATGTCATCTCCCAACTAACTCAGACATCGATGGAATACTGACTTGCATCACGGGTGTCCTGCCTGTTATGTTTGTGGTTAGTTACCTTTAACTGCAGTTTCTGTGTCCATAAGTAGATTTACTGTTACACACTCACTTAACATCCAGACCCTCTCATTCATGCAGACTGAATAATCCTCCCTCACTCCAATCACTTATTTGTTTCCCTTTCTGTCGTTGATTTTCTTCCCTGATTAGATATAGGTTGTATAATGCTGCTGCCCACTTCTCCTCCCCTCCCCTTCCCTCCTCTGTTCTCCTCTCTTCTCCTCTCCTCTCCTCTCCTTCTCCTCCTCTACTTTCTTTACTCACTTCTCCCCTCTTCGTTCTTCCTCTCTTCTCTTCGTTCTTCTCTTCTCCTCTCCTCTCCTCTCCTCTCCACTCCTCTCCTCTCCTCCTCCCCTTTACTCTCTTTTCCTCTAATATCCTCTCATTTTATTTGTTTTATTTCCTCTCTCCCCTCTCCTTTTCTTTACACTTCTCCTCTCTTCTCCTCTACTTCCTTCTCTTTTCTTCTCATCACCCTCCCTCCCTCCCTCCCTTCCTCTTTCCTTCCCTCCTTCCCTCCTTCCCTCCCCTCTTCTCTGTTCCTTCTCCTTTCCTCTCCTCCCCTCCCCTCCCATTTCCCCTTCCCTGTTCCTCTCCTCTCTTCTAGTTTGGAGAGACAACACAACCACACACAAATAATATTGTTTGATAATATGTGTGTGTTTAAAAAAGTAATTTTCTACTTTTTATTAGCCATGTAATTTAAGAGAATCTTTCATATTGATGTCAATATCACAATAAGCACTTCAAGAACTGTCAGGGTGATAGTTAAATGTCACGGAGAACACACAAGCACTCAAATGCCAGCATCAAATATCACAAAAATATATGTTTCTCTGGTGATATTAAGAGAGAAAAGTAATTAAAGCTTCAATCAAAGGTTTGGGGAACACTGAACAAGAAGCTGATTGTCATCTCCCAGATAGAGACAAGTCAACACGTTTACGCAATCTCTCCTGTTTCCCCTGATGCCAAGGCACTTTATCATTCTATTAGAAACTGATAGGAGATGGAGGCGTGATGTGTGTGTGTGTGTGTGTGTGTGTGTGTGTGTGTGTGTGTAGTGAGTGAGTGTGAGTGTGTGTGAGTGTAGTGAGTGTGAGTGTGAGTGTAGTGAGTGTGAGTGTGAGTGTGTGTGTGTGTGTGTGTGTGTGTGTGTGTGTAGTGAGTGAGTGTGTGTGTAGTGTGTGTGTAGTGTGTGTGTATAGTGTGTGTGTGTGTGTGTGTGTGTGTGTGTGTGTGTGTGTGTGTGTGTGTGTGTGTGTGTGTGTGTGTGTGTGTGTGTAGTGTGTGTGTGTGTGTGTGTGTGTTAGTCATCAAGTGAGTTCCATTTCTACAGTAAAGACAGCCATGGTCCTGCTCCACCTTCTTCTACCCCACAGATCCTCCTCCCCTCTCCTTGCGTTTTAGACTGCCGTCACCTATGTGTTTGTGTGTGTGTTAGTGAGTTTCCCATGATGCATTGCAGCTTCCTCCCGTGGCTCATGGAACTGCAGTGACACCTACAGGAGCCAAGGGAGGAGAGTAGATAGGAGGAGTGGATCAGAGAGGAGCAGAGAGGAGAGGGAAAGGGTGGAGAGGAGGGGAGATGGCGAAGGGGAAGTGAGGGGAGAGGAGACATTGTTAGATAATTGCCCCTCTAGAAACGACACCTGTAATACCACTTTGCTGTGATCTAGCCTGGTGGAGTTGGAGGCTGGTCTGGAGCTATTGGTCTAGTCTGGTAGAGGTGGAGGCTGGTCTGGAGTTAATGATCTAGGCTGGTAGAGGTGGAGACTGGTCTGGATGTGGAGTTATTGATCTAGTCTGGTAGAGGTGGAGTCTGGTCAGGAGTTATTGATCTAGTCTGGTAGAGGTGGAGGTTGGTCTGTAGTTATTGATCTAGGTTGGTAGAGGTAGAGGCTGGTCTGGAGAAATTGATCTAGTCTGTTAGAGGTGGAGGCTGGTCTGGAGTTATTGATCTAGTCTGGTAGAGGTGGAGGCTGGTCTGGAGATATTGATCTAGTCTGGTAGAGGTGGAGGCTGGTCTGGAGCTATTTGTCTTTTCTGGTAGAGGTGGAGGCTGGTCTGGAGTTATTGATCTTGTCTGGTAGAGTTGGAGGCTGGTCTGTAGTTATTGATCTAGGTTGGTAGAGGTGGAGGCTGGTCTGGAGTTATTGATCTAGTCTGGTAAAGGTGGAGGCTGGTCTGGAGAAATTGATCTAGTCTGGTAGAGGTGGAGGCTGGTCTGGAGTTATTGATCTTGTCTGGTAGAGGTGGAGGCTGGTCTGGAATTATCGATCTAGTCCGGTAGAGGTGGAGGCTGGTCTGGACACACACACATACACACAAAGAGACAGTGTGTATGTGTGTGTGCGTATGTGTGCTTGTAACTGTCTTTCTGTGTGTGTGTGTGTGTGTTTAACTACATCATATAGGATGACTCATTCATTTTCCAGTAACCCAGTTCAATGTACAATTGATAGATTTAGGTTGCTCCATGAGACTGTATCCTATGAATGAAATGTTTACAACATACAGGAGGTGCAGAGGTCCAGAGAATTTTGAGTTATCATCGTGACAGACTTTGAAACATTCAAAACCGCCTTTCACACTCTTGCCTGCGTCTAGCTGATCTAAGGTGTAATCATTTTTGCAACATTTGCTAACAAAGAGATTCTACTTGACAAATTCAGCTATGCTTATTCCCGTTTTGTTCCGTTTGCTTCATTTTAAAACATCTTACAATTAATTACACCCCTGATCACGTGCAAACACATTTCACTTTCATTGCAGCCACGTACAAACAGCATGATCCAATTAATCGTTGTTTAATTACCTCTCACATCTATGTGCTCTCCTCTTCTCACCTTTTCTCTTCCATTGCGGACTTCAGTGCACAACAAATCAGCTTTCTGTGACCAGGCAAAATAAACTTTCCAATCCAAACCTTCATGTCATAACCGCCACACACAGCCTACATCGTCACCAAAGTAACGTCATTGTCAACATAACTATTAGAACTAACTCATTAGTAAACCGCTACAATCATGCAAGACAGTGTACAGTCAGCAAGCAGTTTAGCAGATACACCAGCGGGCACTGGTGGCAATAAATCATTAAAACCAAAAGCTTGCCTTGACTTGGAAGAGTTACAGTGCTGGATAGCCATAGCCATAGCCAGCTAGCTAACATAGCATCCCTCTGTTTGATACAGGTGTTTGAGTAGGCTAAACTAGCTAGCTATATACACTAAGTGAAAATACAAAAAAGATACAATGAAATATAGAAAGCTCTGTCTCGCTCTCTCCTGATTGTCTTTCATTTTTGAATACATTAATTTGTAAAAAAAATAAATAAACTGTTCAACTATTCTTTCTTTGATTCAACCTCACCAGAATGTATGCTCTGCAGTGCTAGCTAGCTCTAAAAATCCACGTTTCCAGGAAGATCATGTAGGGGTTCTTCAAATTGAAAAAGTGGAGGAACTCCTAGACGTTCTCTGAATAACCTTTTGGGGGTTAATCTTTGATCTACCCTCCTCTATTATTATAAAATATAATACATTATAATATGCATAAAAATAACAACAATAACTCCATATTTTAGTTGTCAGTGTTTATTATGATTTTAGTGGCGAAGCAGAATAAAAAAATCAAAATATGAGGTAAACTCCCAGCAGAGCCCCAAGTCCAATGGGTACATCCTCTGGCGTGTTGATGTTAATGTGGTGATGTTCTCCGTATCCACAGACAAAATGATTTTGCCCAGTGCTCTAATAGGCTTCCTGTTATAAGGAGGAAGAAGTCTGAATCCCAAAAAATTATATTAGAAAGATTAACAAAATATGCACACAACAGTATTCATTACCTTTGTTTTTGTGGCAAATGCGAATGGGAAAAAAAATGTTTTGATAATGGTTTTCATACATATACCTTGTCCATAATGTAGAGGCCTATGGGATATTCATTGAAGAGGTAAGTGAGGAGGATGGTAATTGTGATCTGCCTAACATACCAATACCAATTGACATACCTTTGTATGCCTCCTCATCTGTAAACCTGCAGACACAGACACAGATGTGAGCAGTTCAGTCATCTGCACCCAATACAACTAGCCTTTAACATATTCTTATAGTCTACATATTCTTACCTCTTTGTTGATTGATATCCATTGAATTGTATCCATTTTCTGTTTTAGAAAGATTTTCACAAATGTTACGCACGCCTCTATGAAGAGGGAACGCAACACCCTGCTACAACTAAACTCTCCGTGAAGTGAAAAAGGTATGGACTGTAGGTGCAAGAAAGAATGACAACAGGCAGAATGTGGTACCGTTTACCAGGACTTTATTCCTTCACACGGTAATATGGGGAAAAGGGGCTGGACGGAACCAAAGCAAAGAAAGTAAATCTCAAAGCCCCCCTTCTCCTATCTTACCTGCCTACCCACTACTTACCTAATTTAGCCCCACCTGGTGCCCTAACCAAAATACAAGGGGGTGGTCCGCCCAGGTCTTAGTTAGTGTGCCTAGACAGCGAATATGCTACGGGTATATGTATGCCCGCGGGCCTCTTGCCTAAGCACTCCCTAGGTGCCTTCCCCTTCCCCCCTGGGAACAAATGAAACAGAATATTAAACAATTTCACAAACAAACTAAGAAACAAAGGACATCAATAAGCTCTATCTGAGCAACAAACTCCCAAAACATACCAACTCTCAGCCCAGCAAAATCTCTAGCAAAATCTCTCTAATGACCTCCCAGCAAATCTCTCTAGCAAAATCTCTGCAATGACCTCCCAGCAAATCTCTCTCTCCTGAACAGAACACTGGCATTTATATAACTTCAGAATGAATGGGTAATTGGAGACAGCTGCGTCTTGACGAGGGGGCGGGGTCAGCTCTCAAATTAGCCATGGAGTCGACCAATCAGCTGCTTGAGGGATTTCAGGAAGCCATTTCCTGAAATAAACACATGCAAATACACAAACTACAACACATAAATTGGGGAACGTAACAACAAATATGAAAAGATTGATGGTTTCAAAATAAAACAATATGAATTTAGATCATACAAGGGACAAACATTACCTTAAATTGAATAAATATAAACATTTTTACTTAAGTGCCTGCACCTGATGTCCTTTCAAATTAAAATCCAAATGTTTCAGTTGGGCAGTTAGTTTCCTGCAAGAACCCCCACCAACTCAGGAGGTTCCTCGATGATCCCCACCTCCTATGGGGTTCTTGGAAGAGCCTTTAGGGGGCAGTTTTCAGTGCCAAGAACCCCAAGATTCTTCAAAGGATTTTGACGATCATAGAATAACCATTGTTGAAACTCTCATTTTTAGAGTGTGGCTTATGCTTTCAGTACTAGATTCCTTCTCTGATCCTTTGATTGGGTGAACAACATGTCAGTTCTGCAAGAGCTCTAATAGGTTGGGAAGTTGTCATAATTATCATGTAAGTCCAGAAGTCTGATAGGTCCGGAAGTTGTCATAATTACTGTGTAAGTCTATGGAAGCAGGTGAGAACCATGAACCTCCTAGGTTTTGTATTGAAGTCAATGTATCCAGAGGAGGATGGGAACTATCTATCCTCCAGCTACACCGTGGTGCTACCCTGCAGATTGCTGTTGAGGCTAGTGTAGACCTTCATCATGAAAGAGTGTGTTTTAATCAATTATTTGGTGACGTGAATATATTTAGAATAGTTCAATATTAAATGGATATTCCATTTAATTATTTCAGAAATTCACCTAGGAGGATGGTCTTCCCCTTCCTCCTCTGAAGAGCCACAACTCGTGTGAGTGAGTGAGTGAGTGAGTGAGTGAGTGAGTGAGTGAGTGAGTGAGTGAGTGAGTGAGGGAGTGAGTGAGTGAGTGAGAGAGTGAGCGAGAGAGAGAGAGAAAGAGGAAATTAAATTAACAGGGTGAGGGTAGGGAGAGAGGTATAGGAGAGAGGTATAGAGAAGGAGGGCGGGGTGGGGAGAGAGGGGTAGAGAAGGGGTGAAGGAGAAATAGAGAGAGAAGGAGAAAAGCAGAAGAAGTGGATGGAGTGAAACAAAATGGAGAAATTATGAAAAAGATTCACCCCTCGGAGCAATTACTGCAGGTTCTTTGTGGGTAGAGTTGGGATCTTCTCAGCCATGTGCCCTCCCCAATCTCATTAAAATCAGGGAGAGGATCAGATGACTACACACAGACACAGCACACACGCCCGGTCCAGTAAGGGCTTGCTCCCAGAAACACACTCTGCTTTGTGTATGTGAATGTGTACTCTCCTCTCCTCTCTTCTCCTCTCTTCTCCTCTCTTCTCCTCTCCTCTCCTCTCTTCTCCTCTCCTCTCCTCTCTTCTCCTCTCTTCTCCTCTCCCCTCCCCTCCCCTCCCCTCTTCTCCTCTCCTCTCCTCTCCTCTTCTCCTCTCCTCTCTTCTCCTCTCTTCTCCTCTCCTCTCCTCTCCCATCCTCTCTTCTCCTCTCCTCTCCTCTCCTCTCATCTCCTCTCATCTCCTCTCCTCTCCTCTCCTCTCCTCTCCTCTCCTCTCCTCTCCTCTCCTCTCCTCTCGCTCCCTGGAGATGTTAAGCAGTGTTAGAAACAGATCTAAAGAGGAATTAGCTAATAACATTAGGTCACACTTCACATGTTTAGTCCAGATAGATGGTCATAATATCAACAAACTGTTGATAAGCAGCTACTTGCCAAGGCTGCAGATAGGATAAGGGTTAATGTTAGGGTTAGGAAAAGGGTTAACCCCTCTGAGCACGGAATCCGCTAGCGGGCTGAAATTCCACAACATACGGTGATCGCTACATAAATAGTCATATTAAACATTCATGAAAATACAAGTGTCTCACATGTATCGAAAGCCTAGAAGCTTGCCAATCCAACTGCGTTGTCAGATTTTAAAAAGGATTTACTGCAAAAGAATACGATGCAATTATCTGATCATAGAGCCCCATAAAAACCTATTTCAACCAACACAGGCGTAACATAATCACAAACTGCATTAAAATAAATTGTTTACCTTTGACGATCTTCGTCTGTTTGCATTTCCAATGCTCATTGTTACACAATTAATTATCTTTTCTTTGATAAAATCAGTTTTTATTGCCTAACACAAAACATTTTGTGAACCGCTTGTGTTGTGAATTTCGTCTCATTCCATTTTTGAAGACACATTCAAGGGTAAATAACCCACACAGAACGTGACTTTTCCAGTCATGTTTGGTTTCACTGCAATCAACTCGTTTGTTTGTAACACAATCAAACGTGATGGGTCATTTCGCGGGAAGTATTGACTGAAAGAAACCGATTTGAAGACAACAAGTCATGACATCATTGTGCACCAATGATTTGCCCGCTGTTTAGTTGATTGACTGTCTTTTAACCCAATGGCCACTGATCGTCTTGAAATCTAGCTGGGTAGATAGCCAATGAGCTGAGTTAAACGGCAATAGGTCATGTTTATGTGTTGCAAGACCAACCCATGTAGTAGGCTCCAGCGTAAAGAGAGCAATTCGCTATTGAAGTTTCATACCGGAAGGAGAAACACATATTACGCATTGCATTGTTTTTGTAAATGCACAGATTCAGCTGTTTATATATCAATCAGTATGGCGACTAAGTCAGGGAAAGCTAAATCTAAGTCTAGATATACAAATGCACACACAATTTTAGAATAAATCGATTGGGAAAGTGAGACAGAGATTGTTGTAGGGCGATTAATTTAGTGATTGTGGAGGAATATTTTTTGAACGGGAGAGGACATCGTTTTGGACTGGTAAGTTCTTATCATGCTAATGGCCTTGTTTGAAATTAATAATATAAAATATTATTTGTGATTTATTTTTATTTTAGAAGCAATATATAAACATGTAATGTCATGAAATGTGAGATGTGTGTGTCTGCCGCCCCACCCCAACCCACATGAAATAGCCTATTTGAGGCTGTTGAGGGGAGGGCAGGCCCACAACAATGGCCAAAGTGAAATGGAGACAGTAGATACAGCTGGTCTGTTGTAATACAATAAAAACAGTAGATCTCGCTGGTCTGTCATAATATAATAGAGACAGTAGATCTAGCTGAAATGTCATAATATAAAAGAGACAGTAATATATTCAAAATTATTGTCCCTGTACTCTATATATATATATATGTTTATTACACCTGTTAATACAGGGCTCATATGTGAAACTATTCTAACTGAACATTTTCTTTCACAGTGACACTGACTCCGAATGGCAGCCCCCAGGGCCAAGGTTTCGGTCCCACACTGAAGCTGGTTTATCCAGCTCCTGCCACAAGTGGTTTTCATCTGCCCAAATTTATTTCTGCAGGCATGGATGTGCCTCAGGGCCAAAAGGGCACAGCATGGAGGCGTCGCTGTGTTCTTTGCAAAATTAAATCCCCCATCACCTGCGCCACATGCTTGGTGACCCTCTGCTTTACAGCAGAAGTGGGTGGGGTTATATCCTTTCTGTTTGGCCCTGTCCGGGATCTCATCGGATGGGGCCACAGTGTCTCCTGACCCCTCCTGTCTCAGCCTCCAGTATTTATGCTGCAGGAGTTTATGTGTCGGGGGGCTCGGGTCAGTTTGTTATATCTGGAGTACTTCTTCTGTCTTATCCGGTATCCTGTGTGAATTTAAGTGTGCTCTCTCTAATTCTCTCTTTCTTTCTTTCTCTCTTGAAGGACCTGAGCCCTAGTACCATGCCTCAGGACTACCTGGCCTGATGACTCCTTGCTGTCCCCAGTCCACCTGGCCTTGCTGCTGTTCCAGTTTCAACTGTTCTGCCTGCGGCTATGGAACCCTAAACTTTACTCTTGAGGTGCTGTCCTGTTGCATCCTCTACAACTACTGTGATTATTATTATTTGATCCTGCTGGTCATCTATGAACGTTTGAAAATCGTGGTCATGTTATAATCTCCACCCGGCACAGCCAGAAGAGGACTGGCCACCCATCATAGCCTGGTTACTCTCTAGGTTTCGTCCTGGGTTTTGGCCTTTCTAGGGAGTTGTTCCTAGTCACCGTGCTTCTACACCTGCATTGCTTGCTGTTTGGGGTTTTAGGCTGGGTTTCTGTACAGAACTTTGAGATATTAGCTGATGTACGAAGGGCTATATAAATACATTTGATTTGATAGAGAACTGAGGGTCTTCCAAATATTGAAAGTGTGTAAATAGTTACCCATGTTATTTTGTAAATGTATATATTTTTTTTTTTTCTTTTTTTTCCCTCATTTTTGGGGGGGTGTGTTGGAATACCATTTTGGTATTTTGTATATAGGTATTTGTTTCAAAATGTATACCTTCACCAATTTGGCCACTTGTGTGGGACACCTGGGAGACTTCATGATAAATGTCATGTAGCACAGTCATTTTGGAAGTTAACATTCTGAAACTGTCCCCATCATCCTATCTGAATGTTCATTTTGTCCTGTTCATTTTAAAGATGATGATACAACAATAAAAATGAAAAAACATATGTTTTTTTTTCGTTGTATTATCTAAACCAGATCTATTGTTTTATATTATCCTACATTCAATTCACATTTACACAAACTTCCGAGTGTTTCCTTTCAAATGAAACCAAGAATATGCATATCCTTGGTCCTGGGCCTGAGCTACAGGCAGTTAGATTTGGGTATGCCTTCAGGCGGAAATAGAAGTGGGTGGGGTTATATCCTTCCTGTTTGGCCCTGTCCGGGGGTGTCCTCGGGTGGGGCCACAGTGTCTCCTGACCCCTCCTGTCTCAAAAGTAGGGGGGTTGAGGTAGTAAGAGGTTAAGGTTAGTAGATAGTTTGTTTAAATGTGACAGATATTCTATAGATACTCTTTACAGCAACTACAGCTGCACTATCCAAATAAAGTGTTAGATAACATCACATAACCATACATACTTGCTGTGCCTATATTCACTGACCTACAAACAAAAACAGTGTTATCAAGATTGTATATACATGTGTATGGCAATAATCAGATCTGCAAAGCTAAGTCTCTCGGTAATAGAGCTGTTCACTGCAATCATGTATTTGTTAAATCAGATGAAGTGCAATACCTGTTTAGTTTCCCATTCTTCCTTATTACACTGTTAATGATGGAAGACCTGGCCTGAGATCAGTACCCAAACAGATAAACAGTGGCTTGAGAAAGTATTCACCCCCCTTGGCATTTTTCTTATTTTGTTGCCTTACAACCTAGAATTAAAATTGATTTTGGGGAGTTTGTATCATTTGATTTGCACAACATGCCTACCGCTTTGAATATGCTAAATATTGTTTTATCGTAAAACAAACAAGAAATAACACAAAAGAACACAAAACTTGAGCCTGAATAACTATCCCCCCCCACAAGTCAATAATTTGTAGATCCACCTTTTTCAGAAATTGCAGCTGCAAGTCTCTTAGGGTATGTCTCTATAAGCTTGGCACATCTAGCCACTGGGATTTTTGCTCATTCTTCAAGGCAAAAATGCTCCAGCTCTTTCAAGTTGGATGGGTTCCGCTGGTGTACAGCAATGTTTTATTTTATTTTACCTTTATTTTTGGTCGGTCCGGAGATTTTTATTTGACCTTTATTTAACTAGGCAAGTCAGTTAAGAAAAATTATTGTTTTCAATGACAGCTTAGGAACAGTGGGTTAACTGCCTGTTCAGGGGCAGAATGACAGACTTTATACCTTGTCAGCTTGGGGATTTGAACTTGCAACCTTTCTGTTACTAGTCCAATGCTCTAACCACTAAACTACCCTGCCACCCCAATCTTTGAGTCATACCACAGATTCTCAGTTGGGTTGAGGTCTGGGCTTTGACGAGGCCATTCCAAGCTTTGTTTCCCCTTAATTCGATTGCTTTTCTGATTTTCGTGACCAAGCTTCCTGATGCTAAGTGTCTATTTTCTGGTCCCGAAAAATAGCCCGTTTACTTTGGGAAAGTTATTTCCCCCCCTCCCCCCAAAAAATGACCCCTAGATTAAACAAGTTAACCGTTTACCTTTGACGATCTTCGGATGTTTTCACTCACGAGACTCCCAGTTACACAGCAAATGTTCCTTTTGTTCCATAAAAACTGTTTTTATACCCAAAATACAACGTTTGTTTGTCGCGCTATGTTCAGAAATCCACAGGAAAGAGCGGTCACCACAACGCAGACGTATATTCCAAATAATATCCATAATGTCCACAGAAACATGTCAAACTTTTTTATAATCAATGCTCAGGTTGTTTTTAAAATATATATTCGATAAAATATCAACCGAGTTTGTAGCTTTTCCATTAAAGCGGGAGGAACAATGGCGGGAGGAACAATGGCGGCTTTACTCAATTGCGCACAAACTCACTCTGAGTGCCCCCACCTCTCCACGTACGCAATGTGATCCTTCACGCTCGTTTTTCAAAATAAAAGCCTGAAACTATGTCTGAAGACTGTTGACATCTTAGGGAAGCCACAGAAAAGGAATCTGGTTGATATCCCTTTAAATGAATGCTAGACATGTGTAGGAACAGAAGGGTTTGAAAATAAGAGGCAGTTCCTGATTGGATTTTCCTCAGTGTTTCGCCTGCAATATCAGTTCTGTATTACTCACAGACAATATTTTGACAGTTTTGGAAACTTTAGAGTGTTTTCTATCATGATCTGTCAATTATATGCATATTCTAGCATCTGGTCCTGAGAAATAGGCCGTTTACTTTGGGAATGTTTTTTTTTTCAAACATAAAAATAGTGCCCCCTAGCTTCAAGAGGTTGTAAACAATGGCTTTTTTTCTGGCCTGTCTTCTGTACAGCCCTGCTCTGTGGAGTGTACGGCTTAAAATGGTCCTATGGACAGATACTCCAATCTCCGCTGTGGACCTTTCCAGCACCTTCAGCGTTATCTTCGGTATCTTTGATGTCTCTGATTAATGCTCTTTTGGTGGGCGGCCACCTCTTGGCAGGTTTGTTGTGGTGCCATATTCTTTCCATGTTTTTATAATGGATTTAATGGTGCTCCGTGGGATGTTCAAAGTTTTGGATACTTTTTTATAGCCCATCACTGATCTGTACTTCTCTACAACTTTGTCCCTGACCTGTTTGAAGAACTCCTTGGTTTTCATAGCGCCGCTTGCTTGGTGGTGCCCCTTGCTTAGTGGTGTTGCAGACTCGGGGGCCTTTCAGAACATGTGTATATATACTGAGATCATGTGACAGATCATGTGACACTTAGATTGCACACAGGTGAAATTGATTTACCTAATTATGTGACTTCTGAATGTATTTGGTTGCACCAGATCTTATTTAGGGGCTTGATAGCAAAGGGGGTGAATATATATGCACACACCACTTTTCCTTTTTTTTTATAAGTTATTTTTTAAGTTATTTTTGTCACGCCCTGGCCTTAGTTTACTTTGTATGTTTCTATGTTTTGATTGGTCAGGGTGTGATCTGAGTGGGCATTCTATGTTGGATGTCTTGTTTGTCTATTTCTGCGTTTGGCCTGATGTGGTTCTCAATCAGGGGCAGGTGTTAGTCATTGTCTCTGATTGGGAACCATATTTAGGTAGCCTGGGTTTCACTGTGTGTTTGTGGGTGATTGTTCCTGTCTCTGTGTTTTACACCAGATAGGGCTGTTTTCGGTTTTCGTACGTTTGTTATTTTGTTAGTTTATCGTGTATAGTTTCCGTATTAAATAAAATTAATCACAACTACGCTGCATTTTGGTCCGCTCCTCCTTCCCACAACGAAAGCCGTGACAGAATCACCCACCACAACAGGACCAAGCCGCGTGGTAACAGGCAAGAGCAACAGCAGGAGCAACAAAAGAAGGAATGGACATGGGAGTATGAATTAGACGGAGAAGGACCCTGGGCTCAGCCAGGAGAATATCGCCGTCCCAAGGAAGAACTGGAGGCGAAGAAAGCGGAGAGGTGCCGGTATGAGGAGGCAGCATGTCGAAGCGGATGGAAGCCCAAGAGTCAGCCCCTAAAATTTATTGGGGGGGGGGGGCTCAGGGAGAGTGTGGCAGGCAGGAGTCAGACCTGCGCCCACTCTCCATGTTTATCGTGAGGAGCCAAGGAGGAGACCAGAAACAGAGCCGGTGTTGGAGATGAGCGAAACAGAGACTGTAAAGGAGAAAAATGAGGAAATTGGAGGAGACAGTAATAAGGAAGTTGCTTTGTTGGTGCTTTAAATATAGAATTCGCCCGACGGAGCGTGTCGGGGATTTGATGGCACCTGGGTCAGCGCTCCATACTCGTCCTGAGGTGTGTGCTTGTCGGCTGGTGAAGTTGGTGCCAGCTTCACGCACCAGGCCTCCTATGCACCTCCCGAGCCTTGCATGTCCTGTGCCAGCACTGCTCTCAAGATCTCCAGTACGCCTTCACAGTCTAGCCCATCCTGTGCCACCTCCACACACCAGCCCTCCGATGGCAGCTCCCCGCACCAGGCTTCCTGTGCGTGTCCTCGGCACAGTACCACCAGTGCCAGCACCACGCATCAGGTCTACAGTGCACCTCGCCTCTCCAGCGCTGCCGGAGCCTTCCTCCTCTCCTGGACTGCCGGAGTCTCCCGCCTGTTCAGTGCTGCCCGAGCCTTCCTCCTCTCCTGCGCTGCCGGAGTCTCACGCCTGTTTAGCGCAGCCAGAGCTGTCAGTCTGCATGGAGCAGCCAGACCTGTCAGTCTGCATGGAGCAGACAGAGCTGTCAGTCTTCATGGAACAGCCAGAGCTGCCAGTCTGCATGGAGCAGCCGGAGATGCCAGTCTGCATGGAGCTGCCAGTCTGCAAGGAGCTGCCAGTCTGCAAGGAGCTGTCAGTCTGCAAGGAGCTGTCAGTCTGCAAGGAGCTGCCAGTCTGCAAGGAGCTGCCAGTCTGCAAGGAGATGCCAGTCTGCAAGGAGCTGTAAGTCTGCAAGGAGCTGCCAGTCTGCAAGAAGCTGTCAGTCTGCAAGGAGTTGTCAGTCTGCAAGGAGCTGTCAGTCTGCAAGGAGCTGCCAGTCTGCATGGAGCTGCCAGTCTGCAAGGAGCTGCCAGTCTGCAAGGAGCAGCCAGAGGTAACAGTCTGCATGGAGCAGCCAGAGCTGTCAGTCTGCATGGAGTAGCCAGAGCTGTCAGTCTTCATGGAACAGCCAGAGCTGCCAGTCTGCATGGAGCAGCCGGAGCTGCCAGTCTGCATGGAGCTGCCAGTCTGCAAGGAGCTGCCAGTCTGCAAGGAGCTGCTAGTCTGCAAGGAGCTGTCAGTCTGCAAGGAGCTGTCAGTCTGCAAGGAGCTGCCAGTCTGCAAGGAGCTGAAAGTCTGCAAGGAGCTGCCAGTCTGCAAGGAGCAGTCAGGGCTGCCAGTCTGCTTAGAGCAGCCAGAGCTGCCAGTCTGCAAGGAGCTGCCAGTCTGCAAGGAGCTGCAAGTCTGCAAGGAGCTGTCAGTCTGCAAGGAGCTGTCAGTCTGCAAGGAGCTGCCAGTCTGCAAGGTGCTGCCAATCTGCAAAGAGCTGCCAGTCTGCAAGGAGCAGCCAGAGCTAACAGTCTGCATGGAGCAGTCTGCAGAGCTGTCAGTCTGCATGGAGCTGTCAGTCTGCAGAGCTGCCAGTCTGCAAGGAACAGTCTGCAGGAGATGCCAGTCTGCAAGGCTGCAGTCTGCGGAGCTGCCAGTCTGCATAGAGCTGCCAGTCTGCAAGGAGCTGCCAGTCTGCAAGGAGATGCTCAGTCTGCAAGGAGCTGTCAGTCTGCAAGGAGCTGCCAGTCTGCAAGGAGCTGCCAGTCTGCAAGGAGCTGCAAGTCTGCAAGGAGCTGCCAGTCTGCAAGGAGCTGCCAGTCTGCATGGAGGAGCTGCCAGTCTGCATGGAGATGCCAGTCTGCAAGGAGCTGCCAGTCTGCAAGGAGCTGCCAGTCTGCAAGGAGCTGTCAGTCTGCAAGGAGTTGTCAGTCTGCAAGGAGCTGTCAGTCTGCAAGGAGCTGCCAGTCTGCATGGAGCTGCCAGTCTGCAAGGAGCTGCCAGTCTGCAAGGAGCAGCCAGAGGCTGCCAGTCTGCATGGAGCAGCCAGAGCTGTCCAGTCTGCATGGCTGCCAGTCTGCAGGAGCTGCAGTCTTCATGGAACTGTCAGTCTGCAGGAGCTGCCAGTCTGCATGGAGCTGCCAGTCTGCAAGGAGCTGCCAGTCTGCATGGAGCTGCCAGTCTGCAAGGAGCTGCCAGTCTGCAAGGAGCTGCTAGTCTGCAAGGAGCTGCCAGTCTGCAAGGAGCAGTCTGCAGGGCTGCCAGTCTGCAAGGAGCTGTCAGTCTGCAAGGAGCTGCAAGTCTGCAAGGAGCTGTCAGTCTGCAAGGAGCTTCCAGTCTGCAAGGAGCTGCCAGTCTGCAAGGAGCTGCAAGTCTGCAAGGAGCAGCCAGGGCTGCCAGTCTGCATGGAGCAGCCAGAGCTGCCAGTCTGCAAGGAGCTGCCAGTCTGCAAGGAGCTGCCAGTCTGCAAGGAGCTGTCAGTCTGCAAGGAGTTGTCAGTCTGCAAGGAGCTGTCAGTCTGCAAGGAGCTGCCAGTCTGCAAGGAGCTGCCAGTCTGCAAGGAGCAGCCAGAGGTAACAGTCTGCATGGAGCAGCCAGAGCTGTCAGACTGCATGGAGTAGCCAGAGCTGTCAGTCTTCATGGAACAGCCAGAGTTGCCAGTCTGCATGGAGCAGCCGGAGCTGCCAGTCTGCATAGAGCTGCCAGTCTGCAAGGAGCTGCCAGTCTGCAAGGAGCTGCTAGTCTGCAAGGAGCTGTCAGTCTGCAAGGAGCTGTCAGTCTGCAAGGAGCTGCCAGTCTGCAAGGAGCTGCAAGTCTGCAAGGAGCTGCCAGTCTGCAAGGAGCAGTCAGGGCTGCCAGTCTGCTTAGAGCAGCCAGAGCTGCCAGTCTGCAAGGAGCTGCCAGTCTGCAAGGAGCTGCAAGTCTGCAAGGAGCTGTCAGTCTGCAAGGAGCTTCCAGTCTGCAAGGAGCTGCCAGTCTGCAAGGAGCTGCAAGTCTGCAAGGAGCAGCCAGGGCTGCCAGTCTGCATGGAGCAGCCAGAGCTGCCAGTCTGCAAGGAGCTGCCAGTCTGCAAGGAGCTGCCAGTCTGCAAGGAGCTGTCAGTCTGCAAGGAGCTGTTCCAGTCTGCCAAGGAGACTCTTCCAGATCTGCAGTCAGGTGCTGCTGCAGTCTGCAAGATCTGCCAGTCCAGAGCTTCCAGATCTGCCATGGAGCAGACTCTTCCAGTCTGCAAGGAGACTGCCAGTCTGCAGTCAGGAGACTCTTCCAGATCTGCAGTCAGGAGACTGCCAGTCTGCAGTCAGAGACTTCCAGATCTGCAAGTCAGAGACTGCCAGATCTGCAAGGAGCAGCCAGAGCTGCCAGACTGCATGGAGCAGCCAGAGCTTCCAGTCTGCAAGATCTGCAGTCAGAGCTGCCAGATCTGCCAGTCAGCAGCCAGATCTGCCGCCACTCTTCCAGTCAGCAGCCAGACTCTTCCAGAAGCAGCCAGAGCCCTGCCAGATCAGCATCAACCAGACCATCCAGATCTGCCAGTCAGACTCTGCCAGATCCGCCAGTCAGCCAGACTCTTCCAGATCATGCCAGTCAGCCAGACTCTTCCAGATCTGCCAGTCAGCCATACTCTTCCAGATCTGCCAGTCAGCCAGACTCTTCCAGATCCGCCAGTCAGCCAGACTCTTCCAGATCCGCCAGTCAGCCAGACATCTGCCAGAACTGCCAGTCAGCCAGACTCTTCCAGATCTGCCAGTCAGCCAGACTCTTCCAGATCTGCCAGTCAGCCAGACTCTTCCAGATCCGCCAGTCAGCCATACTCTTCCAGATCCGCCAGTCAGCCAGTCTCTTCCAGATCCGCCAGTCAGCCAGACTCTTCCAGATCCGCGAGTCAGCCAGGATCTGCTGGAACCGTCAGTCTGCCAGACTCTTCCAGATCCGCCAGTCAGCCAGATTCTTCCAGATCCGCCAGTCAGCCAGGATCTGCCAGAGCCTTTCTCCTCTCCTGCGCTGCCGGAGTCTCCCGCCTGTCCGGCGCTGCTGCCGGAGTCTCCCTCCTGTCCTGCGCTGCTGCCGGAGTCTCCCGCCTGTCCGGCGCTGCTGCCGGAGTCTCCCGCCTGTCCGGCGCTGCTGCCAGAGTCTGAAGAGCCCCTCTGTCCCGATCTGCCCCGCTGTCCCGAGCTGCCCCTCTGTCCCGTGTTGTTAAATAGGGTTGCCGTGGCTGGGAGGTCACGGAAGCGGACAAGGTGGGGGAAGACTGCGGTGAAGAGGGGGCCACGTCCAGCACCAGAGCCGCCACCGTGGACAGATGCCCACCCAGACCCTCCCCGATAGGTTCAGGTTTTGCGGTCGGAGTCCGCACCTTGGGGGGGGGTACTGTCACGCCCTGGCCATAGTTTACTTTGTATGTTTCTATGTTTTGATTGGTCAGGGTGTGATCTGAGTGGGCATTCTATGTTGGATGTCTTGTTTGTCTATTTCTGCGTTTGGCCTGATATGGTTCTCAATCAGGGGCAGGTGTTAGTCATTGTCTCTGATTGGGAACCATATTTAGGTAGCCTGGGTTTCACTGTGTGTTTGTGGGTGATTGTTCCTGTCTAAGTGTTTTGCACCAGATAGGGCTGTTTTTGGTTTTTATACGTTTGTTATTTTGTTAGTTTATCGTGTATAGTTTCCGTATTAAATAAAATGAATCACAACTACGCTGCATTTTGGTCCGCTCCTCCTTCCCACAACGAAAGCCGTGACAATTTTTCATTTCTCTTCACCAATTTTGACTATTTTCTGTATGTCCATTACATAAAATCCAAACAAAAATTTGGATTTAAATTTAAATTTCAGGTTGTAATGCAACAAAATAGGAAAAACGCCAAAGGGGATTAATACTTTCGCAAGGGACTGTACACACACAGATATACACACACAGATATACACATATACACACACAGATATACACACACAGATATACACACACACAGATATACACACACAGATATACACACACAGATATACACACACACAGATATACACACACAGATATACACACACAGATATACACACACAGATATACACACACAGATATACACACACACAGATATACACACACAGATATACACACACACAGATATACACACACAGATATACACACACAGATACACACACACAGATATACACACACATATATACACACACAGATATACACACACACAGATGTACACACACAGATATACACACACAGATATACACACACAGATATACACACACACAGATATACACACACAGATATACACACACAGATATACACACACAGATATACACACACAGATATACACACACAGATATACACACACAGATGTACACACACAGATATACACACACAGATATACACACACACAGATATACACACACACAGATATACACACACAGATATAAACACAAACACAGATATACACACACAGATATACACACACAGATATACACACACAGATATACACACACACAGATATACACACACATATATACACACACAGATATACACACACAGATATACACACACAGATATACACACACACACAGATATACACACACAGATATACACACACAGATATACACACACAGATATACACACACACAGATATACACACACACAGATATACACACACACACACAGATATATACACACAGATATACACACACAGATATACACACACAGATATACACACACAGATATACACACACAGATATACACACACAGATATATACACACAGATATACACACACAGATATACACACACACAGATATACACACACAGATATACACACACAGATATACACACACAGATATACACACACAGATATATACACACAGATATACACACACAGATATACACACACAGATATACACACACAGATATACACACACACAGATATACACACACAGATATATACACACAGATATACACACACAGATATACACACACAGATATACACACACAGATGTACACACACAGATATACACACACAGATATACACACACAGATATACACACACAGATATACACACACAGATATACACACACAGATGTACACACACAGATGTACACACACAGATATACACACACAGATATACACACACAGAGATATACACACACAGATATACACACACAGATATACACACACAGATATACACACACAGATGTACACACACACAGATATACACACACAGATGTACACACACACAGATATACACACACAGATATACACACACAGATATACACACACAGATATATACACACAGATGTACACACACAGATATACACACACAGATATACACACAGATATATACACACAGATATATACACACACAGATGTACACACACAGATGTACACACAGAGATATACACACACAGATATACACACACAGATATACACACACAGATGTACACACACAGATGTACACACACAGATATACACACACAGATATACACACACAGATATACACACACAGATATACACACACAGATGTACACACACAGATGTACACACACAGATATACACACACAGATATGTATACACACACACATTAACACAACACATGCCACACACACACAAACACATACACACTCACCTACACAGACTAGCATAATGCTCCATAGAGTTATTCTCTGTAGACTATTTTTCAGGTTGTAAAGCGATTAGTTAAAAGCTGTTTCCCTGCGTCTTTTCCTGTCGTTTGGGGTTCCGTGATGAAGCATCATCATGAAGGGACATGAATCATCAACTCTGTCAAATTAGCCTCACCACGTCACACATATATCATGCAAAACCCACCCAATACTGTATGTAGTAGTTGTGTGTGTGTGTGTGTGTGTGTGTGTGTGTGTGTGTGTGAGGACTTGCATGTAAGTGTATAGGGGTGTGTGTGTGTGTGTGAGTGAGTGTGTGCACGTGCGAGTGAGTGAGTGTGAGTGACTGGTTTGCCAGTTAAGTGTAATAAAGCACTGGACTAAAGTAATGTGATGAGATTAATGACCTGGCCAACCATGAATACAGCAGAGCTCCTCCCAACCCCTCTCTCTCTCTCTCTCTCTCTCTCTCTCTCTTCTCTCTCTCTCTCTCTCTCTCTCTCTCTCCCTCTCTCTCTGTATGGGGAGTTAGGCTGTGAGGTAATGTGAGGAGACAGATGATTTATCTTACTCAGGTGAGAGCGAGGTGGGAGAGTGGGAGGAAAGAGGATATGGGACAAGAAGGGCAGGATTGATGAGGTGTCTACACTGAGTAGAGAGGGGAGAGACAGAGAGAGGAGAGACAGGGAGAGGAGAGACAGAGAGAGTAGAGACGGAGAGAGTAGAGCAAAGAGATGAGAGACAGAGAGAGGAGAGACAGGGAGAATAGATCAAAGAGAGCAAAGAGAGGAGAGACAGAGAGAGGAGAGATAGTGACAGAGAGAGAGCAAAGAGAGGAGAGACAGAGAGAGAGACAGAAGCAAAGAGAGGAGAGACGGAGAAAGGAGAGCAGAGAGAGGAGAGACAGAGAGAGTAGAGACAGAGGGGAGAGATCGAGAGAGGAGAGACAGAGAGGAGATACAGAGAGAGGAGAGACAGAGAGAGGAGAGACAGAGAGAGGAGAGAGCAGAGAGGGAGAGACAGAGAGTAGTGACAGAGAGAGGAGAGATAGAGAGAGGAGAGCAGAGAGAGGAGAGCAGAGAGGAGAGACAGATAGAGGAGAGCAGAGAGAGAGAGGCAGAGAGTAGAGACAGGGAGAGGAGAGACAGAGAGAGGGAGACAGGGAGAGTAGAGCAATGAGAGGAGAGACAGAGAAAGGAGAGCAGAGAGAGGAGAGACAGAGAGAGTAGAGACAGAGGGGAGAGATAGAGACAGAGAGGAGATACAGAGAGGAGAGACAGAGAGAGGAGAGACAGAGAGCAGAGAGCAGAGAGAAAGAGAGCAGAGAGAGGAGAGACAGAGAGAGTAGTGACAGAGAGAGGAGAGATAGAGAAAGGAGAGCAGAGAGAGGAGAGCAGAGAGAGGAGAGCAGAGAGGAGAGACAGATAGAGGAGATCAGAGAGAGGAGAGGCAGAGAGAGTAGAGACAGAGAGAGGAGATACAGGGAGAGGAGAGACAGAGAGAGGGAGACAGGGAGAGTAGAGCAATGAGAGGAGAGACAGAGAGAGGAGATACTTTATATATTATCTACCTCACTTGCTTTGGCAATGTTAACACATGTTTCCCATGCCAATAAAGCCCTTGAATTGAATTGAGTAGAGACAGAGGAGAGGCAGAGAGAGGAGAGACAGAGAGAGCAGAGACAGAGAGAGGAGAGCAGAGAGAAACAGTGACAGAGAGAGGAGTGGGGCAAGTATTGGGGGAGCTGGAGGTTAGAGTGGGATGGGAATTGAAAAGGCAGAAAAGGAGGGAAGTGAGGTTTTAACTCCTGCCTAGAAACAGAAACTGATTAACAATCATTTACTTTTGCCTTGCACCTCATCCCTGTATCTCCTCTTCTACTCTTTCCCCTCCTTTCAAAGTTGTCCTCTCTCTGTCCTCTCAACCCCCTGTATCTTCTCTCACCCTATTTCCTCTCTCCTTGTCCTTCCCTCAAGCCCCCAACCCCCTGTAACTTCTCTCTGTCTTTTCTCTCTCTTTGTCTACTCCTCAACCCCCTGTATCTTCTCTCACCATCTGTCCTCTATTTCTGTCCTCCCCTCAACCCCTGTATCTTCCCTCTCCATCTGTCCTCTCTATGTCCTCCCCTAACCCCCTGTATCTACTTTCTCCATCTGTCCTCTCTCTCTGTCCTCCCCTTAACCCCCTGTATCTCCACTCTCTCTCTGTTTTCTCTCTGTCCTCCCCTCAACCCCGGTATCTTCTCTCTCCATCTGTCCTCTCTCTCTGTCCTCTCCTTAACCCCCATGTATCTTCACTCTCTCTCTGTCCTCTCTATGTCCTCCCCTTAACCTCCTGTATCTTCTCTCTCCATCTGTCCTCTATTTCTGTTCTCTCCTTAACCTCCTGTATCTCCACTCTCTCCATCTGTCCTCTCTATGTCCTCCCCTCAACCCCCGTATCTTCTCTCTCCATCTGTCATCTCTATGTCCTCCCCTCAACCCCTGTTCTTATCTCTCCATCTGTTCTCTATTTCTGTCCTCCCCTCAACCCCCTGTATCTTCTCTCTCTGTCTGTCCTCTCTATGTCTTCTCCTCAACCCCTGTATCTCCACTCTCTCTCTGTTTTCTCTCTGTCCTCCCCTTAACCCCCTGTATCTCCACTCTCTCTGTTTTCTCTCTGTCCTCCCCTCAACCCCCGGTATCTTCTCTCTCCATCTGTCCTCTCTCTCTGTCCTCTCCTTAACCCCCATGTATCTTCACTCTCTCTCTGTCCTCTCTATGTCCTCCCCTTAACCTCCTGTATCCTCTCTCTCCATCTGTCCTCTATTTCTGTTCTCTCCTTAACCTCCTGTATCTCCACTCTCTCCATCTGTCCTCTCTATGTCCTCCCCGCAACCCCCTGTATCTTCTCTCTCCATCTGTCATCTCTATGTCCTCCCCTCAACCCCCTGTTCTTATCTCTCCATCTGTTCTCTATTTCTGTCCTCCCCTCAACCCCCTGTATCTTCTCTCTCTCTGTCCTCTCTATGTCTTCTCCTCAACCCCCTGTATCTCCACTCTCTCTCTGTTTTCTCTCTGTCCTCCCCTTAACCCCCTGTATCTCCACTCTCTCTGTTTTCTCTCTGTCCTCCCCTTAACCCCCTGTATCTTCTCTCTCCATATGTCCTCTCTATGTCCAACGCTCAACCCCCTGTATCTTCTCTCTCCATCTGTCCTCTCTATGTCCTCCCCTTAACCCCCTGTATCTCCACTCTCTCTCTATCCTCTCTCTGTCCTCCCCTCAACCCCCTGTATCTTCTCTCTCTGTCTGTCCTCTCTATGTCTTCTCCTCAACCCCCTGTATCTCCACTCTCTCTCTGTTTTCTCTCTGTCCTCCCCTTAACCCCCTGTATCTCCACTCTCTCTGTTTTCTCTCTGTCCTCCCCTCAACCCCCGGTATCTTCTCTCTCCATCTGTCCTCTCTCTCTGTCCTCTCCTTAATCCCCATGTATCTTCACTCTCTCTCTGTCCTCTCTATGTCCTCCCCTTAACCTCCTGTATCTTCTCTCTCCATCTGTCCTCTATTTCTGTTCTCTCCTTAACCTCCTGTATCTCCACTCTCTCCATCTGTCCTCTCTATGTCCTCCCCGCAACCCCCTGTATCTTCTCTCTCCATCTGTCATCTCTATGTCCTCCCCTCAACCCCCTGTTCTTATCTCTCCATCTGTTCTCTATTTCTGTCCTCCCCTCAACCCCCTGTATCTTCTCTCTCTGTCTGTCCTCTCTATGTCTTCTCCTCAACCCCCTGTATCTCCACTCTCTCTCTGTTTTCTCTCTGTCCTCCCCTTAACCCCCTGTATCTCCACTCTCTCTGTTTTCTCTGTGTCCTCCCCTTAACCCCCTGTATCTTCTCTCTCCATATGTCCTCTCTATGTCCAACGCTCAACCCCCTGTATCTTCTCTCTCCATCTGTCCTCTCTATGTCCTCCCCCTTAACCCCCTGTATCTCCACTCTCTCTCTATCCTCTCTCTGTCCTCCCCTCAACCCCCTGTATCTTCTCTCTCTGTCTGTCCTGTCTATTTCCTCCCCTCAACCCCCTGTATCTTCTCTCTCTGTCTGTCCTCTCTATGTCCTCCCCTTAACCCCCTGTATCTCCACTCTTCTCTCTATCCTCTCTCTGTCCTCCCCTCAACCCCCTCTATCTTCTCTCGCCATCTGTCCTCTCTCTGTCCCCCCTCAACCCCCTGTATCTTCTCTCTCCATCTGTCCTCTCTATGTCCTCCGCTCAACCCCCTGTATCTTCTCTCTCCATCTGTCCTCTCTCTGTCCCCCCCTTAACCCCCTCTAACTCCACTCTCTGTCTGTTTTCTCTCTGTCCTCCCCTCAACTCCCTGTATCTCCTCTCTCTGTCTGTTTTATCTCTGTCCTCCCCTCAACTCCCTGTATCTCCTCTCTCTGTCTGTTTTCTCTCTGTCCTCCCCTTAACCCCCTATATCTCCTCTCTCTGTCTGTTTTCTCTCTGTCCTCCCCTTAACCCCCTATATCTCCTCTCTCTGTCTGTTTTCTCTCTGTCCTCCCCTTAACCCCTATATCTCATCTCTGTCTGTTTTCTCTCTGTCCTCCCCTTAACCCCCTATATCTCCTCTCTCTGTCTGTTTTCTCTGTCCTCCCCTTAACCCCCTATATCTCCTCTCTCTGTCTGTTTTCTCTCTGTCCTCCCCTTAACCCCCTATATCTCCTCTCTCTGTCTGTTTTCTCTCTGTCCTCCCCTTAACCCCTATATCTCATCTCTCTGTCTGTTTTCTCTCTGTCCTCCCCTTAACCCCCTATATCTCCTCTCTGTCTGTTTTCTCTCTGTCCTCCCCTTAACCCCTATATCTCCTCTCTCTGTCTGTTTTCTCTCTGTCCTCCCCTTAACCCCCTATATCTCCTCTCTCTGTCTGTTTTCTCTCTGTCCTCCCCTTAACCCCTATATCCCCTCTCTCTGTCTGTTTTCTCTCTGTCCTCCCCTTAACCCCTATATCCCCTCTCTCTGTCTGTTTTCTCTCTGTCCTCCCCTTAACCCCTATATCCCCTCTCTCTGT
>NC_088224.1:87207954-87272954 GCF_036934945.1 Oncorhynchus masou masou
ATAAAACACACACATGTATTTCCTCAGGGCTGTGGGGTGAGACAGGGATGCAGCTTGTGCCCCAACCTCTTCAACATATGTGAATAATTTTCAGGAAGCTAGGCGTATGTCATGCGTCACTACTTCACAGGAGAACTTTCTGGAACATGTGAACTGTCATGTGCCTTAATAAGAAACTTGTATGCCATCTGTAAATATGAATACAATTATTAAATTACAAGCCTAGTTGGTTTAGCTATTGAAAAAGTTGGGCAACCTTCCACTACCCATGATTGGCTGAGATAATGAGTGAGCTGGACATGCCGAGAGATGACTTTGGTTTGGTCTGCCGTATAGCACGCTTCTGTCTATTTGAACTGGTCAGTATGTGTAGGTAATATTGTCTTGCGCAGCTATTAAATAATTCTGGATGGCCGAGTTTTGAAATCAGTGGAATTAGTGTTTGATAGCTAAGAAGATGGAGAAAAACCTCTTTCTCTGGATTACATCTTCAAACTAAGGGCAACCATGGCATCTGTGACAGGGAGAGGTGTCCATTCATGATGTATGATGGGTAAGATCATTAAGCTAGCTCCCTGTATGATCTTATTATTCATATCTCAGAGCCATTTGCTTGGCTAATTTTGGAATAAAGTTAGCTAGCTAACATTTAAGCTGGTTGCAGGGTAGTAACGTCATGAGTTGGGATTACAGTTCATTGTTTGCCTAGCTAGCTAGCTACACGTCTTTACAAAGACTCCAATATGCAAGTAACCATTTGAATAGAATGTCAGTGTGACAACTGTTGATAGACGTAGCTGGTAATATTTGCTCTGGCTATCTACTCCGATTTCAGAGCACTTTCATCTGAGTGTGCAGAAGAACTGACAAATTTACGACTGCTCAACACCCGATGAATATAGCCGGTGTCAATAAACTTGTCGTAAAAATGTAAATTGTTGCCAGCAGCACAGTTGCTGTCACCAACGCTCTGGATAACGCTCCGGACAACGCTCTGGTTGGGGCAAAAGCTTAAGAGGGTGTGAAAAATACTAAATGGGTCTAGACAAGGAAGAGCTCTCCAGTAGGTAGCAAAACATTCAAAGGCCATTTTCTCAAAATTGAGGTGACAAGTTCATCAACTTTCATAGCATTACTTTCCCATTGTTCCTCAAATGCACTATATGATACAACTGCAAAGTATGATATATCATTATGTAGCTCTGTGTCTCTGCTTTTATCCAATGTAAAAAACAGAAATTAAAATGTTAAACCAACGTTTCAAATGTTGCTACATAATGTATTAGAGTCTAGCTAGCTACATTTTCAGATATTACATGTTTCTCATTTTCAAGTTAAAGTATATTGTTAGCTACCTAGCTAGCTAACATTATGTGTATGATCCGTGTATTAATATTATTTGTATCTCAATGACATTTGCATTGCTAGTTACAGCCTAATGTTAGCTAGCTAGCATTGAACCTAGTTGGTTAGCTACCTGCAGATCTATGCAGGGTAGTAACGTTATGAGTTGGGATTATGGTTCATTGTTTAGCTAGCTAGCTAAGTGTCTAAACAAAATACTCCACTATGCAAGTAACTACAGTACCGATCAAAAGTTTGGACACACCTACTCATTCAAGGGTTTTTTACTTTCTATTTAAAATGTTCTACAGTGTAAAATAATACTGAAGACATCAAAACTGTGAAATAACACATATGGAATCATGTAGTAACCAAGACATTTTAAACAAATGATTTTAGATTTTAGATTCGGGCTACTTGGAAAGATTCTTCAAAGTAGCCACCCTTTGCCTTGGTGGCATTCTCTCAACCAGCTTCGTGAGGTAGTCATTGCAGCACAGTTGCAGACATCAATGCTCTGGATAACATAAAAACAGCCTAAGCAGCTCGCATAGGGCGAGTTAAAATATCAGAGTGAGCTGTTCTCTCATTTATGTCTGGAAGTAGCTAGCAAATTAGCCAATATTGGCCAGTTAGCCTGGGTGCTTGTGTGCTGTTGTTAGGTCAGAAATCTCTGATCAGCTGCACACTCTGGCACTCCAGATTCAATTTACAAACATAACCGTAGTATAAACTAACTTTTAGTCTTCAAATCTTTGGTTGTTTAGTATATAGCCTCACATGTGAATCCTTTAAGAGATGGGCTAAAGCTTAAGAGGTTGTGAACGATGCTGAATGGGTGTAGACACAGAAGGGTTCTCCAATAGGTACTAAAACATTCAAGGGCCATTTTGTAAAAAAGGGAAGTTACACGTTTATCAACATTCCAAGCAGAATTACTTTACCATTGTTTCTCAACTGCAGTGTGCGATATACCATTTTCTAGCTCTGAGTCTCTACTTTTATCCAATGTAAAAAACAGAAGTTAAAATGTTGCTACATGAGACCGAATTGAGCCGTTTGGTCACATACATATCAGTGATTTGGCAAGGGCACTAGTGAACAGCCTGCAGCACCCGGCCTCACTCTACTAGAATCTGAAGTCAAATGTCTACTGTTTGCTGATGATCTGGTGCTTCTGTTCCTTCCCAAGGAGGGACAACAGCAGCACCTAGATATTCTGCCCATATTCTGTCAGACTTGAGCCCCGATAGTGAATCTCAGTAAATCATTGTATTCCAATAAAGGTCCAGTAGCCAAGACCTCGAATACAAACTCTATCTCGAAACGATTTAAATAGAATTACTACCTCGGCCGACACATCAACACCACAGGTACCTTTCAGACGACTGTGAACGATCCAAGAGACAAGGCAAGAAGGGCCTTCTACACCATCAAAAGGAACAGAAAACTTAACAACTCAATTAGGATCTGGCTAAAAGTACTTCAATCAGTTATCTAACCCTCTCCATTCAACAACCAAGAATTTACTAAATGGGACAAACACACAATTGAAACTCTGCATGCAGAATTCTGCAAAAATATACTTTGTGTACAACTCCAAACCCCACAATGCATGCAGAGCAGAATTAGACCAATACCCGCTAGTTATCAACATCCAGAAAGGAGATGTTCAATTCCACAACCATCCAAAAGGAAGCGATGCCCAAACATTCCACCACAAAGCCATCACCTACATAGAGATTAACTTCAGTGGGTCATATGATTGAGTGTAGTCTGGCCCAGGAGTGGGAAGGTGAACGGAAAGGCTCTGGAGCAACGAACCACCCTTGCTGTCTCTGCCTGGCCGGTTCCCCTCTTTCCACTGGGATTCTCTGCCTCTAACCCTGTTACAGGGGCTGAGTCACTGGCTTGCTGGGGCTCTCTCATGCCGTCCCTGGAGGGGGTGCGTCACCTGAGTGGGTTGATTCACTGATGTGGTCATCCTGTCTGGGTTGGCTAAAACATTGGGTTGTGCCGTGGCGGAGATCTTTGCGGGCTATACTCAGCTTTGTCTCAGGATGGTAAGTTGGTGGTTGAAGATATCCCTCCAGTGGTGTGGGGGCTGTGCTTTGGCAAAGTGGGTGGGGTTATATCCTTACTGTTTGGCCCTGTCCGGGGGTGTCCTCGGTGGGGCCACAGTGTCTCCTGACCCCTCCTGTCTCAGCCTCCAGTATTTATGCTGCAGTAGTTTATGTGTCGGGGGGCTGGGGTCAGTTTGTTATATCTGGAGTACTTCTCCTGTCCAATTCGGTGTCCTGTGTGAATCTAAGTGTGCGTTCTCTAATTCTCTCCTTCTCTCTCTCGGAGGACCTGAGCCCTAGGACCATGCCCCAGGACTACCTGACATGATGACTCCTTGCTGTCCCCAGTCCACCTGGCCGTGCTGCTGCTCCAGTTTCAACTGACCTGAGCCCTAGGACCATGCCCCAGGACTACTTGACATGATGACTCCTTGCTGTCCCCAGTCCACCTGGCCGTGCTGCTGCTCCAGTTTCAACTGTTCTGCCTTATTATTATTCGACCATGCTGGTCATTTATGAACATTTGAACATCTTGGCCATGTTCTGTTATAATCTCTACCCGGCACAGCCAGAAGAGGACTGGCCACCCCACATAGCCTGGTTCCTCTCTAGGTTTCTTCCTAGGTTTTGGCTTTTCTAGGGAGTTTTCCTAGCCACCGTGCTTCTACACCTGCATTGCTTGCTGTTTGGGGTTTTAGGCTGGGTTTCTGTACAGCACTTTGAGATATCAGCTGATGTACAAAGGGCTATATAAATAAATTTGATTTGATTTGATTTGAAGAGAAGAGTGCCCTCAGCCAGCTGGTTTTGGGACTGTTTACAAACACAAAGCCCCAGGACAGCAACACAATTAGATCCAATAAAACTTTGAGAAAGCAAAAAGATAAAAAATTGACACACTGGAAATAATCAACCAAAAAACAGAGCAAATCTGGCCCTAAACAGAGAGTACAGAGTGGCAGAATACCTGACTCCTGTGACTGACCCCAAATGAAGAAAAACATTGACATGTACAGACTCAGTGAGCATAGCCTTGCTATTGAGAAAGGCCACCGTAGGCAGACCAGGCTCTCAAGAGAAGACAGGCTATGTGCACACTGCCCACAAAATGAGGTGGAAACTGAGCTGCACTTCCTAACCACCTGTCAAATGTATGACCACATTTGAGATACTGTACATATTTTCCACAGATCACACAGATCCACAAATAATTTGAAAACAAATCAGACATTGATCAACTCCCATATCTGTTAGGCGAAATACTGCAGTCTCCAATCACAGAAGTACAGAAATACTGTGTAGACATTGTTCATGTTGTAAATGACTATTGTAGCTGGAAACAGCATTTGTTTTAAGGAATATCTACATAGGCGTACAGAGGCCCATTATCAGCAACCATCACTCCTGTGTTCCAATGGCACGTTGTGGTAGCTAATCCAAGTTGATCATTTTAAAATGCTAATTTAATGGGCCTCTGTAATCTCCCGTTTCCAGCTACAATAGTCATTTACAACATTATCAATTTGATGAGATAAACAAAAAGGATGTTTCTAAGTGACCCCAAAATTGTGTACAGGTCTCTCTCTCCCTCTCTCTCTCTCTCTCTCTCTCTCTCTCTTTGTCTCTCCCTCTCTTTCTTTTTTTCTCTCTCTTTCTCTCTCTTTTGTCTCTCCCTCTCTTTCTCTTTGTCTCTCCTCTATCTTTGTCTTCTCTCTTTTTCTCTCTCTCTTTGTCTTTCTCTCTCTTTCTCCTTGTCTCTCTCTCTCTTTGTCTCTCTCTCTCTTCTCTCTTTGTGTCTCTCTCTCTTTGTCTCTCTTTCTCTTTGTGTCTCTCTCTCTATCTTTGTCTCTCTCTTTTGTCTCTCTCTCTCTCTCTTTCTCTCTCTTTCTCTTTGTCTCTCTCTCTTCTCTTTGTCTTTGTCTCTCTATCTTTCTCTTTGTCTCTCGTCTCTCTCTTTCTTTGTCTCTCTCTCTCTCTCTCTCTTTTTCTCTCTCTCTCTTTGTCTCTCTTGTCTCTCTCTTCTCTCTTTGTCTCTCTCTCTTTTCTCTTTGTCTCTCTATCTTTCTCTTTCTCTTTGTCTCTCTCTCTTTGTCTCTCTCTCGTTGTCTCTCTCTCTCTTTCTTTCTCTTTCTCTCTCTCTCTCTTCTTTGTCTCTCTCTCTTTGTCTCTCTTTGTCTCTCTCTCTCTTTCTCTTCTTCTCTCTCTCTCTTTGTCTCTCTCTCTTTCTCTTTGTCTCTCCCCCCCTCTCTCTCTCTCTCATATTATGATGTAATCTCCTCTCACCTCCTTCCCACCTCTGACTCTTCTCATCCCTTTCTCCCACATGAGACACATGACCGTGTCTCTCCCTCATTTCTCTTCATCACTGAAACCAAATAAAAAATATGAAAAGACTGCATTTGGTTCCCCAGGCCTGTTAATATGCAAGGCCAATCAGATGGAGGGGGTGTTTTCATGCCTGTGTGTGAGCATTTGTAAATGTGTGTGTGTAGACTGTATGTGCAGCTGAAATCAATAAAGTCAGTGTATGTGTACCATCAGTTCATGTCAGGTTTAAGGGTCAGAGTGGGTCTGGCTTTCCCTCCCTCCCTCCCTTTTCCCCCTCTTCCTTCCTTCCCTCCCTCCCCTCCTCCTTCCTTCCTCTCATCCTTCCCTCCTCTCCTCATTCCCTCCCCTCCTCCTTTTCTAATCTCCTCCTTCCCTTCCCACTTCTCCTTCCCTTCCCTCCTCTCATCTTTTCTCCTCTCCTCCTTCCCTCTCCTCCTCCTTTCTTCTCGCCAATCTCCCTCCCCTACTATTTCCCTCACTATCTCCTTCCCTCATCACCTTCTTTCCTCCTCTCTTACTTCTTTCCTATCCTACTTCCCTCCCGTCCTCATTCCCTGCCCTTCTCCTTCCCTGCTATCCTCTTTCCCTCCTTTCCTCTTTTCTCCTATCTTATCAACCTCCTCTCCTCTTCTTCTATTTTCCTCTCTACTGTCTCCTTCCTTCCTTCCTTCCATCCTTCCTTCCTTCCTTCCTTCCTTCCTTCCTTCCTTCCTATTGACACGACCATGTGTCTCTATGGCAGTTTGCTGTGTTGTGTTCCAGAGCTGCCAGCATGTGGCTCTGACAGCCAATAATGATCTCAGACATAATAGTGGTGATCGGGACACGGGGAATTATGATAGCCAGCCCACACACACACTAACACAGTGTCAACAGACTGAGAAGGCTCCAGCTTTAGCCTTAAAGCTGTCCATCTGTCTTTCTTTCTGTGCTGAGCTTACATCGTGGTCATGAAATGTTGATTACTACTGTAGTTAGAGTCTAGTGTCACTTTGTGTCTGACTGGATCTATTAACACTAAAGACTGTTCATGGACTAGGTGAATGACCAGCAACCCTTATCGAGGTCATAAACACGTTTTTTGCAAGTGTTAACCAACTGATTATATAATTCACAGAACCTGGAACTTTGTGTTTCAGTTCATCCACTCAAAACACAATCAAGAACATTTTGAAAGGGATTCTGGTTATATTTCTTTATGCATGATGGATGATTTGTTCGAGGCAGAGAGACACAGAGAAATGTTTATTGTTGTGATGGACAGATGTTCGCGGGAGATTAACACAGAGAAATTATGGTTGTTGCGAAGTACATATGTTAGCAGGAGAGAGATTGAGAAATCATGGTTGTTGTGTAGGACATATGTTAGCAGGAGAGAGATTGAGAAATCATGGTTGTTGCGAAGTACATATTTTAGAGGCAGACAGGGAAATGATGTTTGTTTTGAAACACAGATGTTAAAAGGAAGAGAGTCACAGATGTTAAAAGGAAGAGAGTAAGAGAAATGATGGTTGTTGTGAAACACAGATGTTAAAAGGAAGAGAGTCAGGGAAATTATGGTTGTTGTGAAACACAGATGTTAGATGTATTTTATAATTTATTAGGATACTCATTAGCTGTTGCGAAAGCATTAGCTACTCTTCCTGGTTTCCACGCAAAACACAAAACATAATACAGAGCATTAAAATCTCTTAAGGATCAGCCCCTTTTTTTAAATTCTTTTTTAAAATGACATACCCAAATCGAACTGCCTGTAGCTCAGGCCCTGAAGCAAGGATATGAATATTCTTGGTACCATTTGAAAGGAAACACTTTGAAGTTTATGGAAATGTGAATTAATGTAATAGAATATAACAGAATAGATCTGGTAAAAGATCATACGAAGAAAGAAAAAAAAACATTTCTTTTTTTTGTACCATCATCTTTGAAATGCAAGAGAAGGGCCATCATGTATTCCAGCCCAGGTGCAATTAAAATGTTGGCCACTAGATGGTGTATATGCAAAGTTGTAGACTGATCCAATGAACCATTGCATTTCTGATAATTTTTTGATATCAAGACTGCCCAATTTGTGCCTAATTTGTTTATTAATAACTTTTCATGTTCATAACAGTTTACTCTACTCAAACAATAGCATGGTATTATTTCACTGTAAAAGCTATTGGTATTTTGGACAGTGCAGTTAGATTAACAATAATTTAAGATTTCTGCCCATATCAGATATGTCTATGTCCATGCTAATCGTATTAGCCTATGTTACCTCAACCATCCCGTCGAAAGGACACCAATACCAAAGAATTAATAGCCAAGAACAGCTCAAGAACAGAACTACATACAGTATATTTTAAAATGACACACATAGCCGACATATCAATACATACACACAAACTATCTAGGTCTCATAAGGGAGAGGAGTTGCTTTATCTGATTTTTTAAAACTAGGTTTACTGTTTATTTGAGCAATATGAGATGGAAGGCAGTTCCATACAATAATGGCTCAATATAATACTGTACACTTTCTTGAATTTGTTCTGGAGGGGAAAGTATGTGTGTCAGAGCTATGTGTGTAGTTGACTATGCAAACAATTTGGAATGTTCAACATATTCACATTTCTTATTAAAATAAGAAGTGATACAGACCGTCAGTCTCTCCTCAACTCTTAGTCAAGAAAGACTGGCAAGCATAGTATTTATATCAGCTCTCTGATTACAATGTAGAGCAAGATGTGCCCCTCTGGGCCAGCTGCAGCTTCACTGGGTCTTCTTTGCAGCACTTGACCACATGACTGGGCAATAATCAAGATTAGACAAAACCAGAGCCTGCAGAGCTTGCTTTTTTTACCTCTATCCTGTCTTTACAACCATTGAACCTACGGTATATGTTTTGACCATGATAGTTTGCAATCTAAGGTAACACCAAGTAATTTAGTTTCCACAACAGTCACACCACGCCATCCATTACCAGATTCAGCTTAGGACTAGAGCTTGGTACCATACAATACTCTTAGTTTTAAAGCTGTTCGGGAACCATTTTATTACTGGCCACGCATTCCAAAACTGACTGCAACTCCTTGTTAAGGGTCTCAGTGACTTTCTTAGCTTTGGTTGCTGACACGTATATGATTGAATCATCAGCATACATAGACACACATGCTTGTTTAATGCCAGTGGCAGGTCATTGGTGAAAATAGAAAACAGTAGAGAGCCTAGAAAGCTGCCCTGGGGTATACCACACCCTACATGTTTGATATTAGAGAACCTTCTATTAAAGAAAACCCTCTGAGTTATATTAGATAGAAAGCTCTTAATCCACAATATGGCAGCAGTTTGATAGGTCTGCTGTTAGAATCCGTAAAGACCATTTTGCCACTCTTGGGTAGTGGGATTACTTTGGCTTCTCTCCAGGCCTGAGGACAAAGACTTTCCTCTTGG
This sequence comes from Oncorhynchus masou masou, assembly GCF_036934945.1. Lineage (NCBI taxonomy): Eukaryota > Metazoa > Chordata > Actinopteri > Salmoniformes > Salmonidae > Oncorhynchus > Oncorhynchus masou. The sequence continues at coordinate 87,217,122 of NC_088224.1, forward strand.
CTCAGATTAAAGATATGACAGATATGAGCAGCTATAGAATCAGCTACCATCCTCAATGCCAGGAGGTTTGTCATTATTGACCGATAACAATAATGTTTCCACCTCTCCCACACTAACTTTACAAAATTCAAAATTACAATGATTTTCTTTCATTATTAGTTTTTTTTATGCATAAATACGATGGCTCACTGTTCGATGTTGGCATTTCCTGCCTACGTTTGCCCACTTTGCCAATTAAGTAATCATTAAAATAATTGGCAACATCAAATGGTTTTGTGATGAATAAGCCATCTGATTCTATGAAAGATGGAGTTGAATTTGTCTTTCTGCCCTTAATTTAATTTCAAGTGCAATGTTTTTTTCCCATCATTCTTTATTTCATTGGTCTTGGTTTCATAATACAGTTTATTCTTCTTTTAATTGAGTTTAGTCACATCATTTCTCAATTTGCAGTAAGTCAGCCAGTCAGATGTGCAGCCAGTCAGATGTGCAGCCAGACTTATTGAGCCACTCCTGTTGCCCCCATCTCTTTCAGCCATACTGTTTTTACATTCCTCATCAATCCACGGAGCCTCAACAGTTCTAACAGTCAATTTGCTAACAGGTGCATGTTTATCGATAATTGGAAGAAGCAATTTCATAAATTCATCAAGTGCGGCGTCTGGATGCTCCTTATTAATGACATCAGACCAGGAGACATTTGTAACATCATCCACATGAGTCATTTTGAAATTTGACATTGGGAGCAACTTTTAAAAAAATCTCTAATTATGCGGTGAGACTGTGACAGCTTTTTGTTCATAAAGATGGTGATTTGTCTCTGAGTGACAAAGCATTTTCTCAATGATCTACGGGAAAAGGAGAAACCGGAGATTTGTGTACCAACTGCCGTGCCCCAGCCTGCTGAGACGTTCCCGACACACATATACCGACTGAGTTATCAACTAAACTCAACAAAGTACTTTACACCCACTGTAGACTAAAAACAATATATCCCGTCATTATCAATTCTTCACCTTCACCCCTTACACTCTCTCTGTCACCCGACCCCCATTCTAATGATGTTATGTCAGCTGTCTATTTCTTCACCCTTACACTGCATTACCTCACACCATCCATTATACTATATTTATCACTCCATCATATATACTGCATAACCTCACCACATCATTTACACTGCATTACCTCACCCTATTCTATACACTGCATTGCCTCACCCCATCCTTTATACTGCATTACCTCACCCCATCATGTATACTGCATTACCTCACCCTATTATATACACTGCATAGCCTCACCCCAACCTTTATACTACATTACCTCACCCTATCCTTTACACTGCATGACCATACTGCATTACCACACCCTATCCTTTATACTGCACTACCTCGCCCTATCCTGTATACTGCATTACATCACCCAATCATTTCTACTGAATTACATCACACAATCATTTATACTGCATTACCGCACCTTATAATTTATACTGCATTACATCACACAATCTTTTAATCTGCATTACCTAACCCTATCATTTATACTGCATTACCTCACCACATCATTTGTACTGCATTACCTCACCTTATCCTTTATTATGCATTACCTCGCCCTATCCTGTATACTGCATTACATTATCCAATCATTTCTACTGCATTACATCACACAATCATTTATACTGCATTACCTCACCCTATCCTTTGTACTGCATTACATCACACAATCTTTTAACCTGCATTACCTCACCATATCCTTTATACCGCATTACATCGCACAATATTTTAACCTGCATTACCACACCCTATCCTTTATACTGCATTACCTCACCCCATAATTTGTACTGCATTACCTCACCTTATCATGTATCATGCATTACCTCGCCCTATCCTGTATACTACATTACATCACCATATCCTTTATACTGCATTACATCACACGATCGTTTAACCTGCATTACCTCACCCTATCCTTTGTACTGCATTACATCACCATATCCTTTATACTGCATTACATCACACGATCGTTTAACCTGCATTACCTCACCCTATCCGTTATACTGCATTACCTCACCCCGTCATATATACTGCATTACCTCACCTTATCGTGTATGCTGCATTACCTCACCATGTCATGTATACTGCATTACCTCACCTTATCATTTATGCTGCAGTACCTCACCCTATCTTTTAACCTGCATTACCTCACCTTATCCTTTATACTGCATTATCTTATTTTATAATATACATATCCCCACAAACATCCCTTTCCTCAACCTCACTTTCTCATGTAAGTACAGTGCCTTTGGAAAGTATTCAGACCCCTTGACTTTTTCCACATTTTGTTAGTTTACAGCCTTATTCTAAAATGGATTAAACTGTTTTCTCCCTCATCGATCTACACACAATACCCCATACTGACAAGGCAAAAACCTTTTTTGAAATGTTTGCTAATTTATAAGAAATGTAAAAAATTTAATATTTCATTTACATAAGTTTTCAGACCCTTTAATCACTACTTTGTTGATACACCTTTGGCAGCAATTACAGCCTCGAGTCTTCTTGGGTATGACACTACAAGCTTGGCACACCTGTATTTGGGGAGTTTCTCCCATTCTTCTCTGCAGATCCTCTCCGCTCTGTCAGGTTGGATAAGGAGCATTGCCGTGCAGCTATTTTCCGGTTTCTCCAGAGATGTTTGATCCGGTTCATGTCCGGGCTCTGGCTGGGCCCTTGACGGACATTTAAAGACCAAGTATGGGCTCTTTCTGGAACATTCACTCATCCAACCTCTTATTCCTCCACCTCTTACTCCTCCTCCTCCTCCTCTTACTCCTCCTCCTCCTCTTCCTCCTCCTCCTCTTCCTCCTCCTCTTCTTCCTCCTCTTCCTCATCCTCTTCCTCCTCATCTTCCTCCTCCTCTTCCTCATCCTCTTCCTCCTCCTCTTCCTCCTCCTCCTCATCCTCTTCCTCCTCATCTTCCTCCTCCTCCTCCTCTAGCTCCCCGTGGACCTCTATTGACTGAAGCCATATAATCCGTGCTATGATTTCTGTGCCATAGGCTGCAGTTAGAGGTGTTTACAATGACCGACTGGAGTCAAAGAGTCATTCTACTGGCTGCAGGGCATTTACTCTGAGGAGCGGCCTTGGATCCATTCTATCTTCATCCCTTTTCTATTCTGTCTGACATTTTGGCGATGATTGGAGGAAGATACAAACAAGAAGAGTAGCTATTTCTTCACTCTATTTTGTTATCCGATCATATCTAAAGGTGAGAACGCGACACATCCATCCACCCACCGTCAAATCCTGTGCATCAACTACTTACACAAATCCAATCAAATCCCATGCTTCTTTTATAGTGAACACAATCGTCATGAATTAATTAAGAGAAAAGATCCATGTAGATGAAATATGAGGTCTATAATGGTCAAGATTCTACAGTGTTCACACCCACTGGAGGATGTTTGTGGAGTGGTCAGTTGTGTTTTCCCCATGCTCTCATCTGCCTTTCCTACCTTTTCAACCTGTCCTCTCCACACTCATTCCACTGGAGATTATCCCCCATGTTCTCTGGGCTTCATCCCTGACCGGAGCGATGGAAATGAGTTAATCAGGGAATGCCCATGATGAGTTAAATGGATATGAGTTAATCAGGGAATGCCCTGGATATGAGCGGGAATGCCCATGAGCGCTGGATATGAGTTAATCAGGGAATGCCCAATGGATATGAGTTAATCCCCATGAGCACTGGATATGAGTTAATCAGGGAATGCCCATGAGCGCTGGATATGAGTTAATCAGGGAATGCCCATGAGCGCTGGATATGAGTTAATCAGGGAATGCCCATGAGCGCTGGATATGAGTTAATCAGGGAATGCCCATGAGCGCTGGATATGAGTTAATCAGGGAATGCCCATGAGCGCTGGATATGAGTTAATCAGGGAATGCCCATGAGCGCTGGATAATCCGAGTGGAGCTTTGTGAAAGCTGTCAGGAGTCAGTGATGTGCTGTTACAGGCTAGTCAGAGAATGACTTTAAAACCCTCTGTCGCACACAGTCACACAAACGCACGTATGTACACACACACACACACACACACACACACACACACACACACACACACACACACACACACACACACACACACACACACACACACACACACACACACACACACACACACACACACACACACACACACACACACACCAAATCAAATGTTATTGGTCACGTTTAGCAGATGTTAATGTGAGTGTAGCGAAATGCTTGTGCTTCTAGTTCCAACCGTGCAGTAATATCTAACAAGTAATCTAACCTAATAATTTCACAACAACTACCTTCTACACACAAGTGTAAAGGAATGAATAAGAATATGTAAATATATATATATGGATGAGTGATGGCCGAACGGCATAGGCAAGATGCAGTAGATGGTGTAGAGTACAGTATATACATATGAGATGAGTAATGTAGGGTATGTAAACATTATATAAAGTGGCATTGTTTAAAGTGACAAGTGATATATTTATTTTACATCCAATTTTTAATTGTTAAAGTGGCTGGAGATTTGAATGAGTATGTTGGCAGCAGCCACTCACTGTTAGTGGTGGCTGTTTAAAACAGTCTGATGGCCTTGAGATAGAAGTTGTTTTTCAGTCTCTCGGTCCCAGCTTTGATGCACCTGTACTGACCTCGCCTTCTGGATGATAGCGGGGTGAACAGGCAGTGGCTCGGGTGGTTGTTGTCCTTGATGATCTTTTTGGTCTTCCTGTGACATCGGTGGTGTAGGTGTCCTGGAGGTCAGGTAGTTTGCCCCTGGTGATGCGTTGTGCAGACCTCACTACCCTCTGGAGATCCTTACGGTTGAGGGCGGAGCAGTTGCCGTACCAGGCGGTGATACAGCCCGCCAGGATGCTCTCGATTGTGCATCTGTAAAAGTTTATGAGTGTTTTCAGTGACAAGCCAAATTTCTTCAGCCTCCTGAGGATTAAGAGGTGCTGTTGCACCTTCTTCACCACGCTGTCTGTGTGGGTGGACCAATTCAGTTTATCCGTGATGTGTACGCCAAGAAACTTAAAACTTTCCAACTTCTCCACTACAGTCCTGTCGATGTGGATAGCGGGGTGCTCCCTCTGCTGTTTCCTGAAGTCCATGATCATTTCCTTTGTTTTGTGACGTTGAGTGTGAGGTTATTTTCCTGACATCACACTCCGAGGGCCCTCACCTCCTCCCTGTAGGCCGTCTCATCGTTGTTGGTAATCAAGCATGCTACTGTAGTGTCGTCTGCAAACTTGATGATTGAGTTGGATGCGTGCATGGCCACGCAGTCATGGGTGAACAGGGAGTACAGGAGAGGGCTGAGAACGCACCTTTGTGAGGCCCCAGTGTTGAGGATCAGCAGGGTGGTGATGCTGTTTCCTACCCTCACCACCTGGGGGGCGGGGCAGCCGTCAGGAAGTCCAGGACCCAGTTGCACAGGGCGGGGTCAAGACCCATGGTCTCGAGCTTAATGACGAGTTCGGAGGGCACTATGGTATTAAATGCTGAGCTGTAGTCGATGAACAGCATTCCTACCTAGGTATTCCTGTTGTCCAGATGGGTTAGGACAGTGTGCAGTGTGATTGTGATTGTGTCGTCTGTGGACCTATTGGGGCAGTAAGCAGATTGGAGTGGGTCTAGGGTGTCAGATAGGGTGGAGGTGATATGGTGCTTGACTAGTCTGTCAAAGGGGCGGCAGCGTAGCCTAGTGGTTAGAGTGTTGGACTAGTAACCGAAAGGTTGCAAATTCAAATCCCTGAGCTGACAAGGTACAAATCTGTCGTTCTGCCCCTGAACAAGCAGTTAACCCACTGTTCCTAGGCCGTCATTGAAAATAAGAATTTGTTCTTAACTGACTTGCCTGGTTAAATAAAAAAATATAAAATAAATAAATAAAAAAAGCACGTCATGATCATGGAAGCACTGAATGTACACACACACACACACACTGAATGTACACACACACACACACACACTGTATGTACACAGACACACACACATATGTACACACACCAGCTCATCACCTCATCAAAGGCAGTATCACTAAAAATGAGAGCGAGGAGGCATAATGTTGAGAACGTCCATAGATCCATGGCCTCCAGTCAAATAGGGGATTTGCGATAGAGGTCACAACAAATACACCCCCACACACACACAACCAGACATCACATTGTAAGGAGAGAGAGAAAGAGAGAGAGAGAGGGAGAGGGAGAGAGAGAGAAAGCGAGTGGGAGAGAGAGAGAGAAAGGGAGAGAGAGAGAGAAAGCGAGAGAGGGAGAGAGAGAGAGAGCATGTACAGTGTACCTGTAGATTCACCACCATAGAAAACCTGAAGCACTATGTTTTTCTTTCACTGTAGATAAGGAGAAGAAGAAAAGTGGAAGATGAATCCAAAACCTGTCAGTTGTACAGTGATGTGAGACAAGATCGCGGACAATAGGAAGCCCATTGAAACATTACAAAGGTTAGATATGTAACGTCAGATTTTTTTCTCCCCTTAAACATGACATCTTCTAGATGCAGCTCGCCAAGTGGAGAAATGCAATCTCTTATCTTGTCACTCTTATTGCAAAGAGGCTGAGAGTGAGAGAGAGCAAGAGAGAGACATCGAGAGAGCATGAGCGAGAGAGAGAGAGGGGGGGTGAGAGGGGAAAAGAAGGAGAGAAAGGGGGAAGAGGTGAGAGGGGAAAAGAAGGCGAGGGAGGGGGGAGGGGCTGAAGGGGGGTTTAGCAAATCTGTCAGGAACAGTAATCCCATTGCACACAGTTCAGTGTAGAAATAGAAAGCGTGAAGCAGAGAGGATGAGAGAGGGAGAAACAGGGGAAGGGAGATGGTGGGTGAAAGAGAGAGAGAGAGAGAGAGAGAGAGAGAGAGAGAGAGAGAGAGAGAGAGAGAGGGAGAAACAGGGGAAGGGAGATGGTGGGTGAAAGAGAGAGAGAGAGAGAGAGAGAGAGAGAGAGAGGAGAGAGAGAGAGAGGGAGAAACAGGGGAAGGGAGATGGTGGGTGAAAGAGAGAGAGAGAGAGAGAGAGAGAGAGAGAGAGAGAGAGAGAGAGAGAGAGAGAGAGAACACTCCCTACACACAGATACTCACCGTGTTTCTCAGTCAGTCCCAGCATTATATTCCCATAAGGCCACGCCTTCCTGCTACATGGGCATAAATCACTCACAGCAATTGATTTGATTTCATTTCTCCAATTCCCCTGTAAACATATGTGCTTAAGAGGCAGGGGCTGTACATTTACCTGATTAAGGGGTAGTGTAAGGTTCTGTATTTATTTTCTTAGTCAACCTTGTGTTCTGTTTCGTTATGTTCTTGAACGTAGACTCATTTTTGTTCATTGATTTCACCTGTGTTAGCTTCCCACCTGGTCTCATCAGCTCCTTATTTACTTCAGTTCATTCTGTTTTTGCCTTTGTGAGGTATTGTTCGTTTTCATTCTACTAAGCCTTTTCCTAGCTCGTTTGTGAGAACCTATTATAGCCTTCAGTCCTAGTTTTGATTCACCTGCCTGTTTGCCTACCTGTGTATGACCATTGCCTACCTGTGACCACAATTCCTGCCTTCTGCGAAATAAACCCCTGCCACGCTCTGCGTGTGAATCTACACCTCTTTCTCCCTGAGTATTCACTACGGATAGGTGGCGGATGGAGAGTTAATGGGGGATAGGTAGTGGGTAGGTAGGGATGGTGACAGGGATGTAGGTGGTAGTGGGTGAAGGTGGTTAGTGGTAGGTGGTTGAGACAATACGAAAGGCAGAGGATGAAGATGGGGTAGGTGGGATGGCGTGATCCCTATGCATCATTTGACTAAGTGACAAGCCAGGCGAGGAGGGGAGACACAGAGCCAGGATAACCCTACTGCAGTACTGTGACAGAGGTTAGGGTCAGAGGTCATGCTGGGAGTAGACGTGGGGTAGCTTAGCTGGGGATGGATAGCTGCACAGAGCCAGGTTAACCCTACTGCAGTACTATGACAGAGGTTAGGGTCAGAGGTCATGCTGGGAGTAGACGTGGGGATGGATAGCTGCACAGAGCCAGGTTAACCCTACTGCAGTACTATGACAGAGGTTAGGGTCAGAGGTCATGCTGGGAGTAGACGTGGGGATGGATAGCTGCACAGAGCCAGGTTAACCCTACTGCAGTACTATGACAGAGGTTAGGGTCAGAGGTCATGCTGGGAGTAGACGTGGGGATGGATAGCTGCACAGAGCCAGGTTAACCCTACGGCAGGTGGAGTGGCTACAGTCTGTACTTACCTTCAGAATGTGTAGTGCAGTGGTGTATATATAGAGCATACTGCAGAATGGACTTGGTTACCGAGCATGACACAAAGTAGACAGATTGCATTAGATCATGGAGGCTAGTAATTTAGATGGCACTGAGACAGGCTGCGTTGTAGATGTTGTGTCTCTGTAGATGATGTGGTATAAACTGAGACAGACTACTAATGCATGTTAGATCACGTTGCAGGCTGTGCCTGTTGGATGTGTGGCAGTCGGTTGGTTGGTCCAACCTGGACTCAGCAGTAGACGTAACATAGTGAAAGTAAATCCAAGACACTCCAATTAGTATGATATGTTATGTTTCTCATGGTATGCATTAATTTGTGAATTTCCATCATTCATTTCATATGATATGTTACAAATTACAATTTGAATTATATGTTACGAATTGCAATTAATACAATATGTTACGAATTTGCAAAACATATGAATTATGAATTAATATATGTTATGAATTCCAATTTCTTTTGGCTAACGTTAACAAGGCTAGGGTTATTAGTTAAGGTTAGGGTTAGGGAACGGGTAAGCTAACATGCTAAGTAGTTGCAAAGTTGGGTACCACTTTACTTGACACCTAGCGTCATAACACGTATTGAAACTGGCATAACCATGGCTACAATATGTACTAACAGATGACATATCTTGTCAGAACTTGTCATAATATGATCATTACAGTGTCATGACACATATAATTAGATGTTGTGACATACAGTGTAAGTATTCAGACCCCTTGCCTTTTTCCACATTTTGTTACGCTACAGCCTTATTCTAAAATTGATTAAGTATTTTTTTTCCTCATCAATGTACACAGAATTCTCCATAATGCCAAAGCAAAAACCAAATAAAAAAATGAAATATTATATTTATATAAGTATTCAGACCCTTTACTCAGAACTTTGTTGAAGCACCTCTGGCAGAGATTACGGCCTCAAGACTGCTTGGGTATGAGGCTACAACCTTGGCACACCTGTATTTGGGCAGTTTCTCTAATTCTTCTCTGCAGATCCTCTCAAGTCTGGGCTCTGGGGGGGCCACTCAAGGACATTCAGAGACTTGTCCCGAAGCCACTCCTGCGTTATCTTGGCTGTGTGCTTAAGGTCGTTGTCCTGTTGGAAGGTGAACCTTCACCCTAGTCTGACATCCTGAACACTCTGGAGCAGGTTTTTATCAAGGATCTCTGTACTTTTCTCCCTTCATCTTTCCCTCAATTCTGACTGGTCTCCCAGTCCCTGCCGCTGATTGACATCCCCACACCATGATGCTGCCTCCACCATGCTTCACAGTAGGATGATGCCAGGTTTCCTCCAAACATGACACTTGGCATTCAGGCCAAAGAGTTCAATTTTGGTTTCATCAGACCAGACAATCTTGTTTCTCATGGTCTGAGAGTCTTAGGGTTAGCTCCAAGCGGGCTGTCATGTGCCTTTTACTGAAGAGTAGCTTCCATCTGGCCACTCTGGCATAAAGTCCTGATTGGTGGATTGCTGCAGAGATGGTTGTCCTTCTGGAAGGTTCTCCTATCTCCACAGAGGAACTGTGGAGCTCTGTCAGAGTGACAATTGGGTTCTTGGTCATCTCCCTGACCAAGGCCCTTCTCCTCCGATTCCTCAGTTTGGCCGGGCGGCCAGCTCCACGAAGAGTCTTCCAAACTTCTTCCATTTAAGAATGATGGAGGCCACTGTGAAATGTTTCGGTACTCTTCCCCAGATCTGTGCATCAACACAATCCTGTCTCAGAGCTCTTTGGACAATTCCTTTGACCACATGGTTTGGCTTTTGCTCTGACATGCACTTTCAACGGCTGGACCTTATATAGACGGGTGTGTACCATTCCAAAATATGTCCAATCAATTGAATTTACATGTGACTCCAATCAAATTTTAGAAACATCTCAATCAATGGAAACAGAATGCGCCTGAGCTCAATTTCGAGTCTGTCACGTTCTGACCTTAGTTCCTTTATTTTGTCTTTGAGTTAGTTTGATCAGGGCGTGAGTTGGGGTGGGTAGTCTATGTTCTTTTTTCTTTGTTTTATTTCTGTGTTTGGCCTGGTATGGTTCTCAATCAGAGGCAGCTGTCAATCGTTGTCTCTGATTGAGAATCATACTTAGGTAGCCTGTTTTCCCCATTTTAGTGGTGGGTGATTATTTTCTGTTTAGTGTTTTTCGTCACCTTACAGGACTGTTCGTTTGTCGTTTTTGTTGTTTTGTTCAGTGTTCAAGTTGTTTTATTAAAATAAATGACACCACGCTGCACATTGGTCCTCCACTCTTTCTCCTGATGACAAGCGTTACAGAGTCTCATAGCAAAGGGTCTGAATACTGAATATAAATTTGCTAACGTTTAAAAAAAAAATGTTTTCACCTTTTCAATATGGGGGATTGCATGTAGATTGATGAGAAAAACAATATATTTATTCCATGCTAAAATAAGGCAGTAATGTAACAGCATGTGGAAAAAGGGAAGGGGTCTGAATACTTTCTGGATGCCCTGTATATCACGTTGTGTCATGGCTGGTTATGACTCCCATAAAGACCTACCTGCATAAGACTGTCAAACAAATCCAAAAGGTGGTAGGAATAGCACAAAAAAAGCCTACTAAAAACAAAACAGAATGGTCCAGTTTCTTTATGGCTGGTAATGACACCCATAAAGACCTGACAAAAAGCACAATGCATAAGACTGTCAAACCCACAAAACCTACTATGGTAGTTTCTTTATGGCTGGTTATGACTCCCATAAAGACCTACCTGCATAAGACTGTCAAACCCACAAAACCTACTATGGTAGTTTCTTTATGGCTGGTAATGACACCCATAAAGACCTACCTGCATAAGACTGTCAAACCCACAACCTACTATGGTAGTTTCTTTATGGCTGGTACCTAAAGACTATGGACTAAACCCACACAACCTACTATGGTAGTTTCTTTATGGCTGGTAATGACACCCATAAAGACCTACCACACAAAGCCAAACATTCCATTACACCATAGCCTACATGTCAACAGTATGTTTATGTTATATAACATTTTCTGAAATGGACCATATTCAGTTATCATTGTAATTGTGCACACGTTGATGTCAGACATGCACCTACCCCAACGCTCTGTTGCTGATGTCTGGGATGAATGCAGGAGCAGATTTCAGGAGCAGGACAAGACACCCTCTTTGTGACTGCTGACTGATATAAGGGCATGTACGTGATAGGACTATCTGGCCTTTTTGGCTTATATGATTATGATGGTTATGATGCTTCTTGGCAGTGTTATAAAGTGTATTTTGATCGACCATGTAAAGTGACATAGGATGGTTATAATGCTTCTTGGCAGTGTTATAAAGTGTATTTTGATCGACCATGTAAAGTGACATAGGATGGTTATAATGCTTCTTGGCAGTGTTATAAAGTGTATTTTGATCGACCATGTAAAGTGACATAGGATGGTTATAATGCTTCTTGGCAGTGTTATAAAGTGTATTTTGATAGTTCATGTAAAGTGACATAGGATGGTTATAATGCTCCTTGGCAGTGTTATAAAGTGTATTTTGATAGTCCATGTAAAGTGACATAGGATGGTTATAATGCTTCTTGGCAGTGTTATAAAGTGTATTTTGATAGTCCATGTAAAGTGACATAGGATGGTTGTAATGGTTCTTGAAGGTATCATGAAGTGTATTTTCTGCAAGTAGTTTAAAATATGATGAAAAACACCCCCAAAATAATTCATTACAACAACAAACGACTTAAGGAACAAACTTTGAAACAAAAGGAAACATCTTGGCAGGGAAGTGGTGCGTGCATATTTATTCATCCCCTTTGAAGATCCTAAATAAGATCTGGTGCAACCAATTACCTTCAGAAGTCACATAAATAGCAAAATAATGTGTATATCTGTGTGTATATCTGTGTGTGTACATCTGTGTGTGTATATCTCTGTGTACATCTGTGTGTGTACATCTGTGTGTGTATATATCTGTGTGTGTGTATATCTGTGTGTGTATATCTGTGTGTGTATATTTGTGTGTGTACATCTGTGTGTGTATATATCTGTGTGTGTGTATATCTGTGTGTGTATATCTGTGTGTGTACATCTGTGTGTGTATATCTGTGTGTGTATATCTGTGTGTGTATATCTGTGTGTGTACATCTGTGTGTGTATATCTGTGTGTGTATATCTGTGTGTGTACATCTGTGTGTGTATATCTGTGTGTGTATCTGTGTGTGTACATCTGTGTGTGTATATCTTGTGTGTGTACATCTGTGTGTGTACATCTGTGTGTGTATCTTGTGTTTATATCTGTGTGTGTATATCTGTGTGTGTATATCTCTGTGTGTACATCTGTGTGTGTACATCTGTGTGTGTATATATCTGTGTGTATATATCTGTGTGTATATCTGTGTGTGTATATCTGTGTGTGTACATCTGTGTGTATATATCTGTGTGTATATCTGTGTGTGTACATCTGTGTGTGTACATCTGTGTGTGTATATATCCGTGTGTGTATATCTGTGTGTGTATATCTGTGTGTGTATATATCTGTGTGTGTATATCTGTGTGTGTATATCTGTGTGTGTATATCTGTGTGTGTATATCTGTGTGTGTATATCTGTGTGTGTATATCTGTGTGTGTATATATCTGTGTGTGTATATCTGTGTGTGTACAGTGCCTTGCGAAAGCATTCACCCCCTGGGCATTTTTCCTATTTTGTTGCATTACAACCTGGAATTTAAATAGATTTTTATTTGGATTTTATGTAACGGACATAGAGAAAATAGTCAAAATTGGTGAAGAGAAATTAAAAATAACTAAAAAAATAACTTAGAAATAACTTATAAAAAATAGACAAAAGGAAAAGTGCATATATATATTCACCCCCTTTGCTATCAAGCCCCTATATAAGATCTGATGCAACCAAATACCTTCAGAAGTCACATAATTAGCTAAATCAATTTCAACTGTGTGCAATCTTAAGTGTCACATGATCTGTCACATGATCTCAGTATATATACACATGTTCTGAAAGGCCCCCGTGTCTGCAACTCTTGGTGTGGGGCTCTGTTGGTGTGGGGCTCTGTTGGTGTGGGGCTCTGTTGGTGTGGGGCTCTGTTGGTGCGGGGCTCTGTTGGTGTGGGGCTCTGTTGGTGTGGGGCTCTGTTGGTGCGGGGCTCTGTTGGTGCGGGGCTCTGTTGGTGTGGGGCTCTGTTGGTTGTGGGGCTCTGTTGGTGTGGGGCTCTGTTGGTGTGGGGCTCTGTTGGTGTGGGGCTCTGTTGGTGCGGGGCTCTGTTGGTGCGGGGCTCTGTTGGTGCGGGGCTCTGTTGGTGCGGGGCTCTGTTGGTGCGGGGCTCTGTTGGTGCGGGGCTCTGTTGGTGCGGGGCTCTGTTGGTGTGGGGCTCTGTTGGTGTGGGGCTCTGTTGGAGCGGGGCTCTGTTGGTGCGGGGCTCTGTTGGTGCGGGGCTCTGTTGGTGCGGGGCTCTGTTGGTGTAGCTCTGTTGGTGTAGGGCTCTGTTGGTGTGGGGCTCTGTTGGTGTGGGGCTCTGTTGGTGTGGGCTCTGTTGGAGCGGGCTCTGTTGGTGCGGGGCTCTGTTGGTGCGGGGCTCTGTTGGTGTGGGGCTCTGTTGGTGTGGGGCTCTGTTGGTGTGGGGCTCTGTTGGTGCTGGGCTCTGTTGGTGCGGGGCTCTGTTGGTGCTGGGCTCTGTTGGTGCGGTGCTCTGTTGGTGCGGGGCTCTGTTGGTGCGGGGCTCTGTTGGTGCGGGGCTCTGTTGGTGTAGGGCTCTGTTGGAGCGGGCTCTGTTGGTGTGGGGCTCTGTTGGTGTGGGGCTCTGTTGGTGCGGGGCTCTGTTGGTGCGGGGCTCTGTTGGTGCGGGGCTCTGTTGGTGTGGGGCTCTGTTGGTGTGGGGCTCTGTTGGTGTGGGGCTCTGTTGGTGTGGGGCTCTGTTGGTGCGGGGCTCTGTTGGTGTGGGGCTCTGTTGGTTGTGGGGCTCTGTTGGTGTCTGTTGGTGCTCTGTTGGTGCGGGGCTCTGTTGGTGTGGGGCTCTGTTGGTGCGGGGCTCTGTTGGTGCGGGGCTCTGTTGGTGCGGGGCTCTGTTGGTGCGGGGCTCTGTTGGTGCGGGGCTCTGTTGGTGTGGGGCTCTGTTGGTGCGGGGCTCTGTTGGTGCGGGGCTCTGTTGGTGTGGGGCTCTGTTGGTGCGGGGCTCTGTTGGTGCGGGGCTCTGTTGGTGTAGGGCTCTGTTGGTGTGGGGCTCTGTTGGTGTGGGGCTCTGTTGGTGTGGGGCTCTGTTGGTGCGGGGCTCTGTTGGTGCGGGGCTCTGTTGGTGTAGTGCTCTGTTGGTGCGGGGCTCTGTTGGTGTAGGGCTCTGTTGGTGTGGGGCTCTGTTGGTGTGGGGCTCTGTTGGTTGCGGGGCTCTGTTGGTTGTGGGGCTCTGTTGGTGTGGGGCTCTGTTGGTGCGGGGCTCTGTTGGTGCGGGGCTCTGTTGGTGTGGGGCTCTGTTGGTGTGGGGCTCTGTTGGAGCGGGCTCTGTTGGAGCGGGGCTCTGTTGGTGCGGGGCTCTGTTGGTGTAGGGCTCTGTTGGTGTAGGGCTCTGTTGGTGTGGGGCTCTGTTGGTGTGGGGCTCTGTTGGTGTAGGGCTCTGTTGGTGCGGGCTCTGTTGGTGCGGGGCTCTGTTGGTGCGGGGCTCTGTTGGTGTAGGGCTCTGTTGGTGTGGGGCTCTGTTGGTGTGGGGCTCTGTTGGTGCTGGGCTCTGTTGGTGCGGGGCTCTGTTGGTGCTGGGCTCTGTTGGTGCGGTGCTCTGTTGTTGCGGGGCTCTGTTGGTGCGGGGCTCTGTTGGTGCGGGGCTCTGTTGGTGTAGTGCTCTGTTGGTGTGGGGCTCTGTTGGTGTGGGGCTCTGTTGGTGCGGGGCTCTGTTGGTGCGGGGCTCTGTTGGTGCGGGGCTCTGTTGGTGCGGGGCTCTGTTGGTGCGGGGCTCTGTTGGGCTCTCTGTTGGTGCGGGGCTCTGTTGGTGCGGGGCTCTGTTGGTGCGGGGCTCTGTTGGTGCGGGGCTCTGTTGGTGCGGGGCTCTGTTGGTGCGGGGCTCTGTTGGTGCGGGGCTCTGTTGGTGCGGGGCTCTGTTGGTGCGGGGCTCTGTTGGTGCGGGGCTCTGTTGGTGCGGGGCTCTGTTGGTGCGGGGCTCTGTTGGTGTAGGGCTCTGTTGGTGTCTGGGGCTCTGTTGGTGTGGGGCTCTGTTGGTGCGGGGCTCTGTTGGTTGTGGGGCTCTGTTGGTGCGGGGCTCTGTTGGTGTAGGGCTCTGTTGGTGTGGGGCTCTGTTGGTGTAGGCTCTGTTGTTGCGGGGCTCTGTTGGTGCGGGGCTCTGTTGGTGCGGGGCTCTGTTGGTGCGGGGCTCTGTTGGTGCGGGGCTCTGTTGGTGTGGGGCTCTGTTGGTGCGGGGCTCTGTTGGTGCGGGGCTCTGTTGGTGTGGGGCTCTGTTGGTGCGGGGCTCTGTTGGTGTGGGGCTCTGTTGGTGCGGGGCTCTGTTGGAGCGGGCTCTGTTGGTGCGGAGCTCTGTTGGTGCGGAGCTCTGTTGGTGCGGGGCTCTGTTGGTGCGGGGCTCTGTTGGTGCGGAGCTCTGTTGGAGCGGGCTCTGTTGGTGTGGGGCTCTGTTGGTGTGGGGCTCTGTTGGTGTGGGGCTCTGTTGGTGTGGGGCTCTGTTGGTGTGGGGCTCTGTTGGAGCGGGTTCTGTTGGTGTAGGGCTCTGTTGGTGTGGGGCTCTGTTGGTGTAGGGCTCTGTTGGTGCGGAGCTCTGTTGGAGCGGGTTCTGTTGGTGTGGGGCTCTGTTGGTGTAGGGCTCTGTTGGTGTGGGGCTCTGTTGGTGTGGGGCTCTGTTGGTGTAGGGCTCTGTTGGTGTGGGGCTCTGTTGGTGTAGGGCTCTGTTGGTGTGGGGCTCTGTTGGTGCGGGGCTCTGTTGGTGTGGGGCTCTGTTGGTGCGGGGCTCTGTTGGTGCGGGGCTCTGTTGGTGCGGGGCTCTGTTGGGGCGGGGCACTGTTGGGGCTGTTGGTGCGGGGCTCTGTTGGTGCGGGGCTCTGTTGGTGTGGGGCTCTGTTGGTGCGGTGCTCTGTTGGAGCGGGTTCTGTTGGTGCGGGGCTCTGTTGGTGCGGGGCTCTGTTGGTGTAGGGCTCTGTTTGCTGTGGGGCTCTGTTGGTGTGGGGCTCTGTTGTTGTAGTGCTCTGTTGGTGCGGGGCTCTGTTGGTGCGGGGCTCTGTTCGCTCTGTTGGTGCGGGGCTCTGTTGGTGCGGGGCTCTGTTGGTGTAGGGCTCTGTTGGTGTGGGGCTCTGTTGGTGCGGGGCTCTGTTGGTGCGGGGCTCTGTTGGGGCGGGGCTCTGTTGGTGTAGGGCTCTGTTGGTGTAGGGCTCTGTTGGTGCGGGGCTCTGTTGGTGCGGGGCTCTGTTGGTGCGGGGCTCTGTTGGTGTGGGGCTCTGTTGGTGCGGGGCTCTGTTGGTGCGGGGCTCTGTTGGTGCGGGGCTCTGTTGGTGTAGTGCTCTGTTGGTGCGGGGCTCTGTTGGTGTAGTGCTCTGTTGTTGCGGGGCTCTGTTGGTGTAGGGCTCTGTTGGTGCGGGGCTCTGTTGGTGTAGGGCTCTGTTGGTGCGGGGCTCTGTGGCTCTGTTGGTGCTGTTGGGCTCTGTTGGAGCGGGTTCTGTTGGTGTGGGGTTCTGTTGGAGCGGGTTCTGTTGGTCACAGGGCCTGTTGGACCTGTCTGTTTTTGGATGGTTCTGTTGTGTGGGGCTCTGTTGGAGCGGGTTCTGTTTGGAGCGGGTTCTCTTTCAACCTCACTGCGAGTCCAGTGTCTGATACACACACACACACACACACACACACACACACACACACACACACACACACACACACACACACACACACACACACACACACACACACACACACACACACACACACACACACATTCTCTCTCTCACACACACACATTTACATTTGATTCATTTAGAAAATGCTCTGATCCGGAGAGATTTACTTTTAGTGAATTCGTCTTAAGATAGCTGGGTGGGACAACCGCATATCTCAGTCATAGTCAGTACATTTTTCCTCAGTAAAGTGTCTATCAGCAAGTCAGAGCTAGTAAGGGGAGGGAGGGTTGTAAAATAAATAATGAGTGCATTTCCCCACTTACTACCATTGATTGCTGACAGACAAATGTAAGTCTCTCTGGATAAGAGCATCTGCTAAATGAATCAAATATCATTGTAAATGTGTGCGTGTGTGAGAGTGTGTGAGTGTAAATGTGTGTGTGTGTTTGTGTGTCTCTTTCTCACACACATGCCAAAATGAGAGAGTGTGATGTCGGATCCCACATGCATAGCACAGACACTGAACACACACACACACACACTCACATTCCATACACACTCACATTCCTCACACATACTGTATACACACATGCATCCAAAATCCCAAATTCTCTACATGTAGTTCTTCTAAGAGTAGAAAGGAGAGCGGCTGTGGAGCTGCTGGCAGCCATTAGAGTCAGGTCAAGTACAAAGCCAATGGATATCTGGCTGCTAGCCTCTGGGGTAATGAGAAGAGATTGGCTGAAATGGACTCAATTTGACTATCAAAGGTAACTGTAATAAGGCCTGTATGAGACTGAGAATGAGGATAATGCCAGGGATAGTGAGTATAATTAATGGAACTGATTTAAATGAAATGAACTAGATCTTTTCAAACTAACCACCCAACGTAATATCTATTCATTCTTATTTTTTCATTCCCTCTCTCTTTCTCCTTTATGTCCTAGCTTCTCCCTGTCCTTCTCCCCCTCTTTCTGTTTCTCGCTCCCTGAAAAGGAGGGAAGAATAGAGGCAGAGCTCTCTCTCTGCCCACTCATCCTTCTCTCTCTCTGCCCACTCATCCTTCTCTCTCTCTGCCCACTCATCCTTCTCTCTCTTCCTCCCTCACGCTTTTTCATTTACCCTTTAGAAAATAAAAGACAGTTTGAAATGTGGTGGATTAGCTCCATGTTTTCCCTCACGCTTTGGGTTTCCCTTTAGACAATAAAAGACAGGGGTTGAAATGTGGTGGAATCCCATGACTCTGGTCCCAACCTTCTGATGCCATGACTCTGGTCCCAACCTTCTGATGCCATGACTCTGGTCCCAACCTTCTGATGCCATGACTCTGGTCCCAACCTTCTGATGCCATGACTCTGGTCCCAACCTTCTGATGCCATGACTCTGGTCCCAACCTTCTGATGCCATGACTCTGGTCCCAACCTTCTGATGCCATGACTCTGGTCCCAACCTTCTGATGCCATGACTCTGGTCCCAACCTTCTGATGCCATGACTCTGGTCCCAACCTTCTGATGCCATGACTCTGGTCCCAACCTTCTGATGCCATGACTCTGGATATGAAGGTAGGGTGTTCGATCCCAGTCGTAGACAATGGTTTTCAATTTATTTTAGCCTTATCCCAAACCTTAACCCTGACCTTAACCATTAGGAATGAGAGAATGCACTTAACCCTTACCTTCAACATTTTAGTTTTGGAAAAATGGAACTCTACAGGATAGCAGGATTAACAAAAACATTTTGAAATGTGTTATTTGGAGAACGTCTCATTCTGCAGTGAGACAGTGAGAGCTTGTTGACAATTCAGCTGCCATGGCATTCTTCCTTGTTGTTATATTGCCTGCTTCAAAGGTCTAGCATGGCACACACCAAATAGCAATAGATGAGAAGGGCTGTTCATGTGTGTGTGGCAAGGGGATAAACCACCAAGACAATTAGTGCTCGCAATTAGAGCTTGTTTTATGTCTAGGGATGATATAATGATATAAAGGCTAATAGCCAACCCTCCCACCACACACACACGCACACGCGCACGCACACGCGCACGCACACACACAGCACACACACCCTGTAGATGTCCTTTGCCGAGAATGGAAGATTTCAGAACTCACTGTGACAGCTTTAAGAGCTGTGTTTATTGTTCTAAATTGGCCACAACAGATTGATGTGGTGGGGTCATGGGTCGTCTGTTGTGGACTATTACAGAGCAAAGGACAATTGTTCCTGGTTTGTGTTGAACTTCAGCAGCCAAATGTTAACAGGAACTCTTAGGCCACAGAAGCAGGAGTAAACATGTTTTGAGCAGAAAAATGCAGGCACGGAAGCGTGAGCTCGGTGAAGAGCTGACAGAAGGACATGAACATGTTAGTGGAAGGATCCTCACCACACACACACACATCGCAGGCCAAGGTGACCTTTGGAAAGTGGCCGTCACAATCAGAGCCCTCGACAGGGAGTTGTCACTCGTCAGGGGTTAGAGCAAGGAATTATAGGATATGAAGGGCTAGCCCAAGGGAAGGGGTATGTGGGGGTAAGTCAGGACGAGAGAGAGAATCTGACGAAGGAGACATGGATTAATGGAAGACGTTTGAACTTGATAGAGATGTTAATATCAAGAGAAAGAAATAGAAGAAATAGAAAATGTATGATATCAATTAACATTGAAACTGCTAAAGCGGTCCCCTGGTTTTATGTATTACTCTGCCATTTGTGATGTCATGCCCCCCACTGTCCTTGACTTGTCCTAAATAAGTCTATATAAGACACTGTCGGTATTAGAATCTTAAAATGAAAACAGAACTGGAGTGTTAAGCAGGTTTCGCAAATTGCCCCTCCTCTCAGCAGTAAGGCCTGCTCCACTCCTTCTCCCAGCAGTAGGGCCTGCTCCACTCCTTCTCCAAGCAGTAGGGCCTGCTCCACTCCTTCTCCCAGCAGTAGGGCCTGCTCCACTCCTTCTCCAAGCAGTAGGGCCTGCTCCACTCCTTCTCCCAGCAGTAGGGCCTGCTCCACTCCTTCTCCCAGCAGTAGGGCCTGCTCCACTCCTTCTCCAAGCAGTAGGGCCTGCTCCACTCCTTCTCCCAGCAGTAGGGCCTGCTCCACTCCTTCTCCCAGCAGTAGGGCCTGCTCCACTCCTTCTCTCAGCAGTAGGGCCTGCTCCACTCCTTCTTCCAGCAGTAGGGCCTGCTCCACACCTTCTCCCGGTAGTAAGGCCTGCTCCACTCCTTCTCCCAGCAGTAGGGCCTGATCCACTCCTTCTCCCAGCAGTAGGGCCTGCTCCAATCCTTCTCTCAGCAGTAGGGCCTGCTCCACTCCTTCTCCCAGCAGTAGGGCCTGCTCCACTCCTTCTCCCAGCAGTAGGGCCTGCTCCACACCTTCTCCCGGTAGTAAGGCCTGCTCCACTCCTTCTCCCAGCAGTAGGGCCTGCTCCACTCCTTCTCCCAGCAGTAGGGCCTGCTCCACTCCTTCTCTCAGCAGTAGGGCCTGCTCCACTCCTTCTCCCAGCAGTAGGGCCTGCTCCACTCCTTCTCCCAGCAGTAGGGCCTGCTCCACTCCTTCTCCCAGCAGTAGGGCCTGCTCCACCCTCCTCCCAGTAGTAAGGCCTGCTCCACTCCTTCTCCCAGCAGTAGGGCCTGCTCCACTCCTTCTCCCAGCAGTAGGGCCTGCTCCACTCCTTCTCTCAGCAGTAGGGCCTGCTCCACTCCTTCTCCCAGCAGTAGGGCCTGCTCCACTCCTTCTCCCAGCAGTAGGGCCTGCTCCACTCCTTCTCTCAGCAGTAGGGCCTGCTCCACTCCTTCTCTCAGCAGTAGGGCCTGCTTCACTCCTTCTCCCAGCAGTAGGGCCTGCTTCACTACTCCCAGCAGTAGGGCCTGCTCCACTCCTTCTCCTGACAGTACGGCCTGCTTAACTCCTTCTCTTGACAGTAGGGCCTGCTCCACTCCTTCTCAGCAGTAGGGCCTGCTCCTCTTTCCAGCAGTAGAGCCTGCTCCACTCCTTCTCTCAGCAGTAGGGCCTGCTCCACTCCTTCTCTCAGCAGTAGGGCCTGCTCCTCTCCTTCCAGCAGTAGAGCCTGCTCCACTCCTTCTCCCAGCAGTAGGGCCTGCTCCACTCCTTCTCTCAGCAGTAGGGCCTGCTCCACTCCTTCTCCCGACAGTAGGTCCTGCGTCCCTCCTTCTCCTGACAGTAGGGCCTGCTCCCCTCCTTCTCCTGACAGTAGGGCCTGCTCCCCTCCTTCTTCCTGACAGTAGGGCCTGCTCCCCTCCTTCTCCTGGCAGTAGGGTCTGCTCCACTCCTTCTCCTGGCAGTAGGGCCTGCTCCACTCCTTCTCCTGGCAGTAGGGCCTGCTCCACTCCTTCTCCTGACAGTAGGTCCTGCTTCACTCCTTCTCCTGACAGTAGGGCCTGCTCCACTCCTTCTCAGCAGTAGGGCCTGCTCCACTCCTTCTCCTGACAATAGGGCCTGCTCCACTCCTTCTCCTGACAGTAGGGCCTGCTCCACTCCTCTCAGCAGTAGGGCCTGCTCCACTCCTTTCCCCAGCAGTAGGGCCTGCTCCAATCCTTCTCCTGATAGTAGGTCCTGCTTCACTCCTTCTCCTGACAGTAGTGCTTGCTTCACTCCTACTGACAGTAGTGCCTGCTCCACTCCTTCTCAGCAGTAGGGCTTGCTCCACTCCATCTTCCAGCAGTAGAGCCTGCTCCACTCCTTCTCTCAGCAGTAGGGCCTTCTCCACTCCTTCTCGCAGCAGTAGGGCCTGCTCCACTCCTTCTCCTGACAGTAGGGCCTGCTCCACTCCTTCTCCTGACAGTAAGGCCTGCTCCACTCCTTCTCCTGACAGTAAGGCCTGCTCCACTCCTTCTCCTCTAGACAGTAGGTCCTGCCTCACTCCTTCTCCCGACAGTAGGGCCTGCTCCACTCCTTCTCCTGACAATTTTTTTTTTTTTTTTTTTTTATTTCACCTTTATTTAACCAGGTAGGCTAGTTGAGAACAAGTTCTCATTTACAACTGCGACCTGGCCAAGATAAAGCATAGCAGTGTGAACAGACAACACAGCATTACACATGGAGTAAACAATTAACAAGTCAACAACACAGTAGAAAAAAAAGGGGAGTCTATATACAATGTGTGCAAAAGGCATGAGGAGGTAGGCGAATAATTACAATATTGCAGATTAACACTGGATTGATAAATTATCATGTACAGGTAGAGATATTGGTGTGCAAAAGAGCAGAAAAGTAAATAAATAAAAACTGTGGGGATGAGGTAGGTGAAAATGGGTGGGCTATTTACCAATAGATTATGTACAGCTGCAGCGATCGGTTAGCTGCTCAGATAGCTGATGTCTGAAGTTGGTGAGGGAGATAAAGGTCTCCAACTTCAGCGAGTTTTGCAATTCGTTCCAGTCACAGGCAGCAGAGTACTGGAATGAAAGGCGGCCGAATGAGGTGTTGGCTTTAGGGATGATCAGTGAGATACACCTGCTGGAGCGCGTGCTGGGATGGGTGTTGCCATCGTGACCAATGAACTGAGATAAGGCTGAGCTTTACCTAGCATGGACTTGTAGATGACCTGGAGCCAGTGGGTCTGGCGACGAATATGTAGCGAGGGCCAGCCGACTAGAGCATACAAGTCGCAGTGGTGGGTAGTATAAGGTGCTTTAGTGACAAAACGGATGGCACTGTGATAAACTGCATCCAGTTTGCTGAGAAGAGTGTTGGAAGCAATTTTGTAGATGACATTGCCGAAGTCGAGGATCGGTAGGATAGTCAGTTTTACTAGGGTAAGCTTGGCAGCGTGAGTGAAGGAGGCTTTGTTACGGAATAGAAAGCCGACTCTTGATTTGATTTTCGATTGGAGATGTTTGATATGGGTCTGGAAGGAGAGTTTGGGGCCTGTTCCACTCCTTCTCCTGACAGTAGGGCCTGCTCCACTCCTTCTCCTGACAGTAGGGCCTGCTCCACTCCTTCTCCTGACAGTAGGTCCTGCTCCACTCCTTCTCCTGACAGTAGGGCCTGCTCCACTCCTTCTCCTGACAGTAGGTCCTGCTTCACTCCTTCTCCTGACAGTAGGGCCTGCTCCACTCCTTCTCCTGTCAGTAGGGCCTGCTCCACTCCTTCTCCTGTCAGTAGGGCCTGCTCCACTCCTCTCAGCAGTAGGGCCTGCTCCACTCCTTCTTCCAGCAGTAGAGCCTGCTCCACTCCTTCTCTAAGCAGTAGAGCCTGCTCCACTCCTTCTCTCAGCAGTGGAGCCTGCTCCACTCCTTCTCTCAGCAGTAGAGCCTGCTCCACTCCTTCTCCTTACATTAGGGCCTGCTCCACTCCTTCTGACAGTAGGTCTTGCTACCCTCCTTCTGACAGTAGGGCCTGCTCCACTCCTTCTCCTGACAGTAGAGCCTGCTCCACTCCTTCTCCCGACAGTAGGGCCTGCTCCACTCCTTCTTCCGACAGTTGAAAGTGCAGTGCCCAGCTCATAATCCCCCTAATAATTGTCTCAAAACTGAACCTAAACTCTACCAAAACTAATTTCACACATACAACAGATTAAATAAATGAAGTAATTTATGATGGGGGGGAATGGGTGAGTTAATGAGCGAGGGGAAGCGAACGATGCACAATTTATGTAGTCAACACTTGTCAATGAAGAACAGGACTATATTTTATTGTTTGATTGTAATTATAGTCATAAAATGTGGCGATGGGACTGGAGAATGTGGAGATGGGACTGGAGAATGTTGAGATGGGACTGGAGAATGTGGAGATGGGACTGGAGAATGTGGAGATGGGACTGGAGAATGTTGAGATGGGCCTGGAGAATGTGGAGATGGGCCTGGAGAATGTGGAGATGGGCCTGGAGAATGTGGAGATGGGCCTGGAGAATGTTGAGATGGGACTGGAGAATGTTGAGATGGGACTGGAGAATGTGGCGATGGGCCTGGAGAATGTGGCGATGGGCCTGGAGAATGTGGCGATGGGCCTGGAGAATGTGGAGATGGGCCTGGAGAATGTGGTGATGGGACTGGAGAATGTGGAGATGGGACTGGAGAATGTGGAGATGGGCCTGGAGAATGTGGTGATGGGACTGGAGAATGTTGCGATGGGCCTGGAGAATGTGGCGATGGGACTGGAGAATGTGGAGATGGGACTGGAGAATGTGGAGATGGGACTGGAGAATGTGGAGATGGGCCTGGAGAATGTGGAGATGGGACTGGAGAATGTGGAGATGGGACTGGAGAATGTGGCGATGGGACTGGAGAATGTGGAGATGGGCCTGGAGAATGTGGATGATGGGACTGGAGAATGTGGCGATGGGCCTGGAGAATGTGGAGATGGGCCTGGAGAATGTGGAGATGGGACTGACTGGAGAATGTGGAGATGGGCCTGGAGAATGTGGTGATGGGACTGGAGAATGTTGCGATGGGCCTGGAGAATGTGGCGATGGGCCTGGAGAATGTGGAGATGGGACTGGAGAATGTGGAGATGTGACTGGAGAATGTGGAGATGGGACTGGAGAATGTGGAGATGGGACTGGAGAATGTGGAGATGGGACTGGAGAATGTGGAGATGGGACTGGAGAATGTGGCGATGGGCCTGGAGAATGTGGCGATGGGACTGGAGAATGTGGAGATGGGACTGGAGAATGTGGAGATGGGACTGGAGAATGTGGAGATGGGACTGGAGAATGTGGAGATGGGACTGGAGAATGTGGAGATGGGCCTGGAGAATGTGGAGATGGGACTGGAGAATGTGGAGAAGGCCTGGAGAATGTGGAGATGGACCTGGAGAATGTGGAGATGGGCCTGGAGAATGTGGAGATGGGCCTGGAGAATGTTTGAGATGGGCCTGGAGAATGTGGAGATGGGTCTGGAGAATGTGGAGATGGGCCTGGAGAATGTGGAGATGGGCCTGGAGAATGTGGAAATGGGACTGGAGAATGTGGAGATGGGCGAGAATGGGATGGGACTGGAGAATGTGGAGATGGGCCTGGAGAATGTGGAGATGGGCCTGGAGAATGTGGAGATGGGACTGGAGAATGTGGAGATGGGCCTGGAGAATGTGGTGATGGGACTGGAGAATGTGGCGATGGGACTGGAGAATGTGGAGATGGGACTGGAGAATGTGGCGATGGGCCTGGAGAATGTGGAGATGGGACTGGAGAATGTGGCGATGGGACTGGAGAATGTGGAGATGGGACTGGAGAATGTGGCGATGGGACTGGAGAATGTGGAGATGGGACTGGAGAATGTGGTGATGGGACTGGAGAATGTGGCGATGGGACTGGAGAATGTGGTGATGGGGTTTGTGGAACCTAACACAGTTAAGGGGAGAAATGTCACCATGGACAATTTCTTCACTTCACTGTCATCGGCAAACAAGTTGCTTGGGGAGAAAACAAGTCTGGCCAGCACCATGAAAAATATAGCACCTGCACAGCAATTGTACTCCTCAGGGGTGCAGAAGAATGAGAAAACAACTGGAACACAATTTAGCAAAAACCAGAGACTATCACGCACTATGACCAGACAATGGAATGTCAAAGTGTGTCAAGCAAGTTAAAGTTATTAAGAAAGATCTGTGTCAACTGTTAGGACAAGGGACAACAGCTAAATCAAATCAAATCTAATTGTATTTGTCACGTGTGCCGAATACAACAGGTTTAGATTTACTGTGAAATGCGTAATTACTGTGAATGCTTTTTATATATATATATATATATATATATATATATATATATTTTTTTTTAATATAGCCTACGGTAATATGAGGAAACATTGAATTGTAATGATACCCAAGGTCTTCATAAACACAACCAAATTATTATTTATGCGTTGGCATATATGACATATATTGTATTATAAAAAATATATTGAATGTTGCCGTCAAAATGACTGCTCCTTAGCTTGAAGGGGGGGGTCCATCGAGGCCCAGCGGTTCTAGGGTTAACATGTTGCCGTCAAAATGACTGCTCCTTAGCTTGAAGGGGGGGGGGGGTCCATCGAGGCCCAGCGGTTCTAGGGTTAACATGTTGCCGTCAAAATGACTGCTCCTTAGCTTGAAGGGGGGGGGGGTCCATCGAGACCCAGCGGTTCTAGGGTTAACATGTGATTGCTAACACTATGTACTCTGCCAGTGTGCGTGCGTGCGTGCGTGAGTGCGTGCAGCACAAAGTCAGTTATGGCGTTCTATTACACTGATGAGCGATTTCCTTCACATAAATAGTAGATTAATTCTGAATAATGCTTTATGGCAGGTACCACGATTCAAACCATCCTGAATATGAAGGAAACATCTCTACCATTCATCTTGTAACAGTTTTCTTCCTGGGAAGGAGAGGAGGACCAAAATGCAGCGTGGTAATTGTTAAGAATCTTTAATAAAAGACCAAAACGTAAACACTATACAAATACAAAATAAGAAAACGTGGCAAACCAGAAACAGTCCTAACTGGTGCAGAGAACACAGAGACAGGAAACAATAACCCACATGATACCTAAAGAAAATGGCTGCCTAAATATGGTTCCCAATCAGAGACAATGATAAACACCTGCCTCTGATTGAGAACCACTCCAGGCAACCATAGACTTACCTAGAACACTCAACTGAACACAACCCCATAGACTACATAACCCCTAGACAAAACAAGACACATAAATCACCCATGTCACACCCTGGCCTAACCAACATAATAAAGAAAACACAGAATACTAAGGCCAGGGCGTGACACATCTTTGTGATTGAGCAGTGCCTAATAGTGAACAATATTTTCTGTTTTACAGATTTATCCCATTTTAATGAACAGATTTACAATTTTAACTGCAGAAATTCCTCATATTTTTCATTTAAAAAAAAATTTGGCTTTACAATCAGATTGTTGGCATTATTGTTGTGGCTATCCTCTCTTGAATTAAAATCACAAACAAGTAAACATTTATTTAAAAAATAAAATAAAAGGCAAGGTAGAAAACATTTTTTGGGACAAATGGAAACAGAGGAAGGAGGGGAAGAGGGAGGTCATTTGGCCCCAGTAATTTCATGCTCTCTCCTGTCTATCCAACCTTGACTAAAGTATGGGTTTCATTTCTGATAGTCCATCCACCTATATGAAATACGTACTGAGTTTAGCTGAGGGGTAGAAAAAAAGATAGACTAGACCTGACCCACTCTATTAAATTAGTCAAAACAGGAACATTTTACATCTGGCTCGAAACTAATAAGGAAAATGATCTAAACAGAGCAAAATGTCCTTAAGTGTGCTACCTATATCCCCCCAGTAGAATCCCCATTCTTCAACGATGACAGCTTCTCCATCCTAGCGGGGGATATCAAACATTTCCAGGCCCAGTGACATGTACTAGTCTGTGGCGACCTAAATTCCAGAACTGGAGAAGAAGTTGACACCCTGACAAACACCTTCCTGGAGGTGACAGCATTCCCTCCCCATATGCCCCCCTAGACACAACTACGACAACATAAACAGAAATGGGTCACAACTCTTACAGCTTTGTCAGACGCTGGGTATATACACAGTCAAAGCCGTCAAGGGGACTCCTTTGGTAGGTACACCTACAGCTCAGTTATTGGCAGTAGTACAGTAGACTACTTTATCACTGACCGTAACCCAGAGTCTCTTAGAGTGTTCACAGTCCGCTGATGCCCCTATCAGATCTCAGAAAAACCACAGTCTACTTGAACAGAGCTGTGCTCTATCATGAGGCATCAAAGCCAAAGGAACTGAATAATATTAAGAAATGCTATAGAGGGAAGGAAAGTAGTGTGGGAACCTACCAAAAATTAAGCAACAATGAATTCAATCCCTTCTAGATCATTTTCTGGACAAAATGTTTCACTCCTGAGTGGCACAGCAGTCTAAGGCATATCAGTGCTAGAGGTGTCATTTCAGACCCTGATTCGATTCCTGGATGTATCGGAACCAACTGGGATTGTGAGTCCCATACGGTGCAGCACAATGGGCCCAGCGTTGTTAGGGTTCGGCCGGGGTCGGCCACAATAGGCCCAGCGTTGTTAGGGTTCGGCCGGGGTCGGCCATCATTGTAAAGAAGAATTTGTTCATAACTGACTTACCTAGTGAAATAAAAAAACACCATGTCAGAAATCAACTCATTGTAATTGAAGAATCCATAGATTCTGACAACTTCTTGGAAAATTGGAAAACTGTAAACAAACAGCAAAAACAAAGACTTATATTATCTCCAAAACGGAGATGTATGGATAAATCACTCCTCCAATCTTTTTTGACTCTAAAGATCAAACGCAAAATCAGATCAAGATCAAATAAATCCTAGAATCAGCTATTAACGACTACCAGAACCCATGCATTTTTGTGGCATCATCTTTGAAATACAAGAGAAGGGCCATAATGTATTATTCCAGCCAAGGCGCAATTTAGATTTCGACCACTAGATGGCAGCTCTGTATGTGCAAAGTGTAAAACTGATCCAACGAATCATTGCATTTCTGTTCAAAATGTTGTATCAAGACTACCCAAATGTGCTTAATTGGTTAATTCATATGTTTTCACGTTCATAACTGTGCACTCTCCTCAAACATTAGCATGGTATTCTTTCACTGTAATAGTTACTGTAAATTGGACAGTGCAGTTTTAAGCTTTAATTTAAGCTTTCTGCCAATATCAGATATGTCTATGTCCTGGGAAATGTTCTTGTCACTTACAACCTCATGCTAATCGCATTAGCCTACATTAGCCTAGAAGACAGGCTATGTGCACACTGTCCACAAAATGAGGTGGAAACTGAGCTGCACTTCCTAACCTGCCAAATGAATGACCATATTAGAGACACATATTTCCCTCAGATTACACAGACCCACAGAGAATTCAAAAACAAATCCAATTTTGATAAACTCCCATATCTACTGGGTGAAATACCACAGTGTGCCATCACAGCAGCAAGATCTGTGACCTGTTGCCACAAGAAAATGGTAACCAGTGAAGAACAAACATCACTGTAAATGCAACCTATATTTATGTTTATTCTTTTTAAACTATTTGCATATTACAACACCGTACATAGACATAATACTCCTTATTCTTCTGGAACTGTACATTATTTATTGTTTATTATCTAGTTCACTTGCTTTGGCAACGGTAACATATGTTTCCCATGCCGGGAAAGCCCTTTGAATTGAATTTCTTTGAACTAGGCAAGTTAGTTAACCTCTTGAAACTCTAGGGGCGCAATTTCAGTTTTGGATGAAAAACGTTCCCGTTTTAAACAAGATATTTTGTCACAAAAAGATGCTCGACTATGATATATAATTGATAGCTTTAGAAAGAAAACACTCTGAATTTTCCAGAACTGCAAAGATATTGTCTGTGGGTGCCCTAGAACGGGAGCTACAGGCAAAACCAAGATGAAACGGTAACCAGGAAATCAGTAGGATTTTTGAGGCTCCGTTTTCCATTGTCTCCTTATATGGCTGTGAATGCGAGAGGAATGAGCCTGCCCTTTCTGTCGTTTCCCCAAGGTGTCTGCAGCATTGTGACTTATTTGTAGGCATATCATTGGAAGATTGACCATAAGAGACTACATTTTCCAGGTGTCCGCCCGGTGTCCTCCGTCGAAATTGGTGCGTCTTTTTCAGCTGCTGGTATTTTTCCATGCGATTCTGAGGGGAAAGCAGGCTTCCACGAACTGCATATCAATGAAGAGATATGTGAAAAAACACCTTGAGGATTGATTCCAAACAACGTTTGCCATGTTTCGGTCGATATTATGGAGTTAATTCGGAAAAAGTTTGACGTTTTGGTGACTGAATTTTCGGTTCGTTTCGGTAGCCAAATGTGATGTACAAAACGGAGCGATTTTGTCCTACTCAAAGATTCTTTCAGGAAAAACTGAACATTTGCTATGTAACTGAGAGTCTCCTCATTGAAAACATCCAAAGCTCTTCAAAGGTAAATGATTTTATTTATTTGGTTATCTGGTTTTTGTGAAAATGTTGCGTGCTAAATGCTACTCAAAATGCTAAGCTAGCTTAGCATACTCTTACACAAATTAGTGATTTGCTATGGTTCAAAAGCATATTGAAAATCTGAGATGACAGTGTTGTTAAGACAAGGCTAAGCTTGAGAGCAGGTGCATTATTTTCATTTTATTTGCGATTTTCAGAAATCGTTAACGTTGCGTTATGCTAATGAGCCTGAGGCTTTATTCACGATCCCGGATCCGGGGTGGGGACTATCAAGAGGTTTTAACAAATTCTTATTTTCAATGACACTCTACCGGGGAACAGTGGGTTAATTGAAGTGGGTTAATATCCCTTGAAGTAGGTAGGAGTTTGGGATAGATGACAGAAGCATGTTTTTGCTTGGTCACCACACACAAACACAACACACACCACATACACACACATCTACACACACACATAACACACCACATACACACACACACACACAACACATAAACACGCCACATACACACACAAACACAAACATGCACACACAAACACCACATACACAAACACCACATACACAAACACGCACACATATACACACACACACCACATCACACACACACAAACTACATACACACACACAAACTACATACACACACCACACACACACACACACACCACATACAAGCACACAGACACTTACAGACACACCCTATACATTTACATTACATTTACATTTAAGTCATTTAGCAGACGCTCTTATCCAGAGCGACTTACAAATTGGTGAATTCATACACAAACACACACACATAAGTACACACACGTACACACACACATACACACAGTAAGTCAGGGATATGCCATAGAATAGAGATGGGTTGGGTGTGTGTGTGCGCATGCATGTGTTCATGTGTGTGTGTGTGTGCGTGCATGTGTGTGTGCATATGTGTGTGTGTGTGTGTTCAGGTGACAGGGAGGTCGAGAGGAGGGTGCTGACTATCACAGTTCAGGCTCTTTTTCAGTTCACACGTCTTTAAGAATACACAGGAGAGCTGTGTGTGTGTGTGTGTGTGTGTGTGTGTGTGTGTGTGTGTGTGTGTGTGTGTGTGTGTGTGTGTGTGTGTGTGTGTGTGTGTGTGTGTGTGTGTGTGTGTGTGTGTGTGTGTGTGTGTGTGTGATTCCCTCTGCTGACTCATGGGTCCTTTTCATAGCACTGAAACAGGCTAAGGTGGCTGAATGGAGGAAATAAAACGATTTATTTCAGAAAGAAGGGATGAAGGGATAGAATTTTGGGCACGAGGAGGAAGGGGTAAGGAGGGATGAGGATGAAGAAGGGGTGGAGGAGGAAGGGGTAAAGAGGGACGGAGGAGGAAGGAGGGACGGAGGAGGAAGGAGGGACGGAGGAGGAAGGGGTAAAGAGGGACGGAGGAGGAAGGAGGGACGGAGGAGGAAGGGGTAAGGAGGGACGGAGGAGGAAGGAGGGACGGAGGAGGAAGGGGTAAAGAGGGACGGAGTAGGAAGGAGGGACGGAGGAGGAAGGAGGGATGGAGGAGGAAGGGGTAAAGAGGGACGGAGGAGGAAGGAGGGATGGAGGAGGAAGGGGTAAAGAGGGACGGAGGAGGAAGGAGGGATGGAGGAGGAAGGGGTAAAGAGGGACGGAGGAGGAAGGAGGGATGGAGGAGGAAGGGGTAAAGAGGGACGGAGGAGGAAGGAGGGATGGAGGAGGAAGGGGTAAAGAGGGACGGAGGAGGAAGGAGGGATGGAGGAGGAAGGGGTAAAGAGGGACGGAGTAGGAAGGAGGGATGGAGGAGGAAGGAGGGATGGAGGAGGAAGGAGGGACGGAGGAGGAAGGAGGGATGGAGGAGGAAGGAGGGACGGAGGAGGAAGGGGTAAAGAGGGACGGAGGAGGAAGGAGGGATGGAGGAGGAAGGGGTAAAGAGGAACGGAGGAGGAAGGAGGGATGGAGGAGGAAGGGGTAAAGAGGGACGGAGGAGGAAGGAGGGATGGAGGAGGAAGGGGTAAAGAGGGACGGAGGAGGAAGGAGGGACGGAGGAGGAAGGGGTAAAGAGGAACGGAGGAGGAAGGAGGGATGGAGGAGGAAGGGGTAAAGAGGGACGGAGGAGGAAAGGGTAAAGAGGGACGGAGGAGGAAGGAGGGATGGAGGAGGAAGGGGTAAAGAGGGACGGAGGAGGAAGGAGGGACGGAGGAGGAAGGGGTAAAGAGGGACGGAGGAGGAAGGAGGGATGGAGGAGGAAGGGGTAAAGAGGGACGGAGGAGGAAAGGGTAAAGAGGGACGGAGGAGGAAGGAGGGATGGAGGAGGAAGGGGTAAAGAGGGACGGAGGAGGAAGGAGTAAAGAGGGACGGAGGAGGAAGGAGGGATGGAGGAGGAAAGGGTAAAGAGGGACGGAGGAGGAAGGAGGGACGGAGGAGGAAGGGGTAAAGAGGGACGGAGGAGGAAGGAGGGATGGAGGAGGAAGGGGTAAAGAGGGACGGAGGAGGAAGGAGGGATGGAGGAGGAAAGGGTAAAGAGGGACGGAGGAGGAAGGAGGGATGGAGGAGGAAGGGGTAAAGAGGGACGGAGGAGGAAGGAGGGATGGAGGAGGAAGGGGTAAAGAGGGACGGAGGAGGAAGGGGTAAAGAGGGACGGAGGAGGAAGGAGGGATGGAGGAGGAAAGGGTAAAGAGGGACGGAGGAGGAAGGAGGGACAGAGGAGGAAGGGGTAAAGAGGGACGGAGGAGGGAGGAGGGACGGAGGAGGAAGGGGTAAAGAGGGACGGAGGAGGAAGGAGGGACGGAGGAGGAAGGAGGGACGGAGGAGGAAGGAGGGACGGAGGAGGAAGGAGGGATGGAGGAGGAAGGGGTAAGAGAGGGACGGAGGAGGAAGGAGGGACGGAGGAGGAAGGAGGGAGGGAGGAGGAGGAAGGGGTAAGAGGGACGGAGGAGGAAGGAGGGATGGAGGAGGAAGGGGTAAAGAGGGACGGAGGAGGAAGGAGGGACGGAGGAGGAAAGGGTAAAGAGGGACGGAGGAGGAAGGAGGGACGGAGGAGGAAGGGGTAAAGAGGGACGGAGGAGGAAGGGGTAAAGATGGACGGAGGAGGAAGGAGGGACGGAGGAGGAACGGGTAAAGAGGGACGGAGGAGGAAGGAGGGACGGAGGAGGAAGGGGTAAAGAGGGACGGAGGAGGAAGGGGTAAAGAGGGACGGAGGAGGAAGGAGGGACGGAGGAGGAAAGGGTAAAGAGGGACGGAGGAGGAAGGAGGGACGGAGGAGGAAGGGGTAAAGAGGGACGGAGGAGGAAGGAGGGACGGAGGAGGAAGGAGGGACGGAGGAGGAAGGGGTAAAGAGGGACGGAGGAGGGAGGAGGGACGGAGGAGGAAGGAGGGACGGAGGAGGAAAGGGTAAAGAGGGACGGAGGAGGAAGGAGGGACGGAGGAGGAAAGGGTAAAGAGGGACGGAGGAGGAAGGAGGGACGGAGGAGGAAGGGGTAAAGAGGGACGGAGGAGGAAGGGGTAAAGATGGACGGAGGAGGAAGGAGGGACGGAGGAGGAACGGGTAAAGAGGGATGGAGGAGGAAGGAGGGACGGAGGAGGAAGGGGTAAAGAGGGACGGAGGAGGAAGGAGGGACGGAGGAGGAAGGGGTAAAGAGGGACGGAGGAGGAAGGAGGGACGGAGGAGGAAGGAGGGACGGAGGAGGAAGGGGTAAAGAGGGACGGAGGAGGAAGGAGGGACGGAGGAGGAAGGTGTAAAGAGGGACGGAGGAGGAAGGAGGGACGGAGGAGGAAGGAGGGACGGAGGAGGAAGGGGTAAAGAGGGACGGAGGAGGGAGGAGGGACGGAGGAGGAAGGAGGGACGGAGGAGGAAAGGGTAAAGAGGGACGAAGGAGGAAGGAGGGATGGAGGAGGAAGGGGTAAAGAGGGACGGAGGAGGAAGGGGTAAAGAAGGACGGAGGAGGAAGGGGTAAAGAGGGACGGAGGAGGAAGGAGGGACGGAGGAGGAAGGAGGGACGGAGGAGGAAAGGGTAAAGAGGGACGAAGGAGGAAGGAGGGATGGAGGAGGAAGGGGTAAAGAGGGACGGAGGAGGAAGGGGTAAAGAGGGACGGAGGAGGAAGGAGGGATGGAGGAGGAAGGGGTAAAGAGGGACGGAGGAGGAAGGAGGGACGGAGGAGGAAGGGGTAAAGAGGGACGGAGGAGGAAGGAGGGACGGAGGAGGAAGGGGTAAAGGGGACGGAGGAGGAAGGAGGGACGGAGGAGGAAGGGGTAAAGAGGGACGGAGGAGGAAGGAGGGACGGAGGAGGAAGGGGTAAAGAGGGACGGAGGAGGAAGGAGGGACGGAGGAGGAAGGGGTAAAGAGGGACGGAGGAGGAAGGAGGGATGGAGGAGGAAGGGGTAAAGAGGGACGGAGGAGGAAGGAGGGACGGAGGAGGAAGGGGTAAAGAGGGAGTGAGGAGGAAGGGGTGAGGAGGGACAGAGGAGGAAGGGGTGAGGAGGGACGGAGGAGGAAGGGGTGAGGAGGGACAGAGGAGGAAGGGGTGAGGAGGGACTGAGGAGGAAGGGGTAAGAAGGGATGGAGGAGGAAGGAGTAAGGCAGGATGGAGGAGGAAGAGGTAAGGAGGGATGGAGGAGGAAGGGGTGAGGAGGGACAGAGGAGGAAGGGGTGAGGAGGGATGGAGGAGGAAGGGGTGAGGAGGTACGGAAGAGGAAGGGGTGAGGAGGTACGGAGGAGGAAGGGGTAAAGAGGGACGGAGGAGGAAGTTGTAAGGAGGGATGGAGAAGGAAGGGGTGAGGAGGGACAGAGGAGGAAGGGGTCAGGAGGTACGGAGGAGGAAGGGGTAAGAAGGGATGGAGGAGGAAGGAGGGATGGAGGAGGAAGGGGTAAGGAGGGACAGAGGAGGAAAGGGTAAGGAGGATCGGAGGAGGAAGGGGTGAGGAGGGACAGAGGTGTAAGGGGTGAGGAGGGACGGAGGAGGAAGGGGTAAGAAGGGATGGAGGAGGAAGGAGGGACGGAGGAGGAAGGAGGGATGGAGGAGGAAGGGGTGATGAGGGACAGAGGAGGGAGGAGGGATGGAGGAGGAAGGGGTAAGGAGGGATGGAGGAGGACGTAGGGATGGAGGAGGAAGGGGTAAGGAGGGATGGAGGAGGGATGGAGGAGGAAGGGGTAAGGAGGGATGGAGGAGGAAGGAGGGACGGAGGAGGAAGGGGTGAGGAGGGACAGAGGAGGAAGGGGTAAGGAGGGATGGAGGAGGAAGGGGTAAGGAGGGATGGAGGAATGAAGGACGGAGTAGGAAGGATTAAGGCAGGATTGAGGTGGAAGGGGTATGAAGCGATGGAGGAGGAAAGAGGGACGGAGGAGGAAGGAGTAAGGCAGGATGGAGGAGGAAGTGGTAAGGAGGGATGGAGGAGGAAGGAGGGACGGAGGAGGAAGTAGTAAGGCAGGATGGAGGAGGAAGGGGTAAGAAGGGATGGAGGAGGAAGGAGGGACTGAGGAGGAAGGAGTAAGGCAGGATGGAGGAGGAAGGGGTAAGGAGGGATGGAGGAGGAAGGAGGGATGAAGGAGGATGGGGTAGGGAGGGATGGAGGAGGGATGGAGGAGGAAGGGGTAAGGAGGGATGGAGGAGGGAGGAGGGAAGGAGAAGGAAGTGGTAAGGAGGGATGGAGGAGGAAGGGGTAAGGCAGAATGGAGGAGGAAGGGGTAAGGAGGGGTGGAGGAGGAAGGGGTAAGGAGGGATTGAGGAGGAAGGGGTAATAATGAGGGATGGAGGAGGAAGGGGTGAGGAGGGACAGAGGAGGAAGGAGCGACAGAGGTGGGATGGATAAGGAAGGGGTAAGGGGGGATGGAGGAGGAAGGGGTAATGAGGGATGGAGGAGGAAGGAGCAATGAGGGATGGAGGAGGAAGGGGTAAGGAGGGATGGAGGAGGAAGGGGTAAGGAAGGATGGAGGAGGAAGGGGGGATGGAGGGGTAAGAAGGGATGGAGGAGGAAGGGGTAAGCCAGAATGGAGGAGGAAGGGGTAAGGTGTGGTGGAGGAGGAAGGGGTAAGGGAGGAAGGGGTAAGGGGGAATGGAGGAGGAAGGGGTAATGAGGGATGGAGGAGGAAGGGGTAAGGAGGGATGGAGGAGGAAGGGGTAAGGAAGGATGGAGGAGGAAGGGGAGATGGAGGGGTAAGAAGGGATGGAGGAGGAAGGAGGGATGGAGGAGGATGGGGTAATGAGGGATGGAGGAGGAAGGAGGGATGGAGGAGGAAGGGGTAAAGAGGGATAGAGGAGGAAGGGGTGAGGAGGAAGGAGGGATGGAGGAGGAAGGGGTAAGGAAGGATGGAGGAGGAAGGGGGGATGGAGGGGTAAGAAGGGATGGAGGAGGAAGGATGGATGTAGGAGGATGGGGTAAGGAGGGATGTAGGAGGAAGGAGGGATGGAGGAGAAAGGGGTGAGGAGGGATGGAGGAGGAAGGAGGGATGGAGGAGGAAGGGGTGAGGAGGAAGGAGTGATGGAGGAGGAAGGGGTGAGGAGGGATGGAGGAGGAAGGAGGGACGGAGGAGGAAGGAGTAAGGAGGGATGGAGGAGGAAGGGGTGAGGAGGGATGGAGGAGGAAGGAGGGACGGAGGAGGAAGGAGTAAGGAGGGATGGAGGAGGAAGGGGTAAGGACTGACGGAGGAGGAAGGGATATGAAGGGATGGAGGAGGAGGGAGGGACGGAGGAGGAAGGAGGGATGGAGGAGGATGGGGTAATGAGGGATGGAGGAGGAAGGAGGGATGGAGGAGGAAGGGGTGAGGAGGGATAGAGGAGGAAGGGGTGAGGAGGAAGGAGGGATGGAGGAGGAAGGGGTAAGGAAGGATGGAGGAGGAAGGGGGGATGGAGGGGTAAGAAGGGATGGAGGAGGAAGGATGGATGTAGGAGGATGGGGTAAGGAGGGATGTAGGAGGAAGGAGGGATGGAGGAGAAAGGGGTGAGGAGGGATGGAGGAGGAAGGAGGGATGGAGGAGGAAGGGGTGAGGAGGAAGGAGTGATGGAGGAGGAAGGGGTGAGGAGGGATGGAGGAGGAAGGAGGGACGGAGGAGGAAGGAGTAAGGAGGGATGGAGGAGGAAGGGGTGGGAGGAGGGATGGAGGAGGAAGGAGGGACGGAGGAGGAAGGAGTAAGGAGGGATGGAGGAGGAAGGGGTAAGGACTGACGGAGGAGGAAGGGATATGAAGGGATGGAGGAGGAGGGAGGGACGGAGGAGGAAGGAGTAAGGTAGGATGGAGGAGGAAGGGGTAAGGAGGGATGGAGGAGGAAGGAGTGATGGAGGAGGAAGGAGGGACGGAGGAGGAAGGGGTAAGGAGTGATGGAGTTGGAAGGGTTAAGAAGGGATGGAGGAGGAAGGAGGGACGGAGGAGGAAGAAGTAAGGAGGGATGGACGAGGAAGGGGTAAGGAGGGATGGAGAAGGAAGGGGTAAGGAAGGATGGAGGAGGAAGGGGGGTGGAGGAGGAAAGGGTAAGAAGGGATGGAGGAGGAAGGGGTGAGGAGAGACGGAGGGGGAAGGGGTGAGGAGGGACAGAGGAGGAAGGGGTAAGGAGGGATGGACGAGGAAGGGGTAAGGAGGGATGGAGTGGAAGGAGGGGCGGAGGAGGAAGGAGTAAGGAGGGATGGGGGAGGAAGGGGTAAGGAGGGATGGAGAAGGAAGGGGTAAGGATGGATGGAGGAGGAAGGGGTAAGGAGGGATGGAGGAGGAAGGGGTAAGGAAGGATGGAGGAGGAAGGGGGGGTGGAGGAGGAAGGAGTAAGGAGGGATGGGGGAGGAAGGGGTAAGGAGGGATGGAGAAGGAAGGGGTAAGGAAGGATGGAGGAGGAAGGGGGGGTGGAGGAGGAAAGGGTAAGAAGGGATGGAGGAGGAAGGGGTGAGGAGAGACGGAGGGGGAAGGGGTGAGGAGGGACGGAGGACGAAGGGGTAAGAAGGGATGGAGGAAGGAGGGACGGAGGAGGAAGGGGTGATGAGGGACGGAGGAGGAAGGGGTAAGGGGGATGGAGGAGGAAGTAGGGACGGAGGAGGAAGTTGTAAGGAGGGATGGAGGATGAAGGAGGGACGGAGGAGGAAGGGGTAAGGAGGGATGGAGGAGGTTGGAGTCTGAGGTTGGAGTCTGTTTGATTGAGTGTGTGGACAGTTGTCTTTTATTCAGTTAACGAGTTCAAACAGGTGCAGTTAAAATTTCAGACCTCGACATGCATTGTAAGTAGGAAAACCTGCAAAACCCACCCAATACCGTATGTAGTAGTAGTGTATGTGAGCACTTGCATGTAAGCGTGTAGGGGTGTGTGTGAGGACTTGCATGTAAGTGTATAGTGGTGTGAGTGAGTGTGTGCATGTGCGAGTGAGTTAGTGTGAGTGACTGGTTTGCCAGTTAAGTGTAATAAAGCACAGGACTAAAGTAATGTGATGAGATTAATGACCTGGCCAACCATGGATACAGCAGAGCTTCTCTCTCTCTCTCTCTCTCTCTCTCTCTCTCTCTCTCTCTCTCTCTCTCTCTCTCTCTCTCTCTCTCTCTATATATATATATATATATATATATATATATATCTCGGAAGTGTATGGGGCACCCGTCATCAAAGCTATGGTCCCAGAGCTCAGCCCCGAACTACAAAGACTCTACATCTATGAGATGCAATCAATAATTCACTACTCTACTGTGGATCACAATAAAAAACCTTCCCTCCTCACTTTACCCTAGGAATACCCTAGCAGAGTAATAGAGAAATGCACCAAGGACCAATAACAAAGGGGAAATCAGTGTCTTCCTCCATTAGGCTTCTGTGCTCCTGTCTGAAACGGCACGCTGTTCCCCGTATAGTACATTACTTTAGGCCAGGGGGACACAGTCACCATAATGGAGGTATACAGTACACCGTAGGCAAATAACAATGGGATTTCCCTCCTGATCCAGATGCACAGAGCCTGCCTGAAGATGCCTGGCTCAGACTGGGGGTGTATCTCAATGGTCTGCCTGAAGACACCTAGCTTAGTCTGGAGGTGTGTCTCAGGGGATGGAACTCCACTGACAGGACAGGCGATATAACCACAATGATAACCTTAACCCTAACCACAATGATAACCTTAACCCTTGAACCACAATGATAACCTTAACCCTAACAAAAGCGATAACCTTAACCCCAGAACCACGGTGATAACAAAACGATGAACTCCAGGAAATAACCTGTTTTCCATTGTCAATGATAAACTTAACCCCAACCACAGTGATAACCTTAACCCTAACCACAATGATAACAGCTTAACCCTAACCACAATGATAACCCCAACCACAATGATAACCCTAGCCCTAACCACAATGATAGCCTTAGCCCTAACCACAATGATAACCTTAACCCTAACCACAATGATAACCTTAATTCCTAACCACAATGATAACCTTAACCCTAACCACAATGATAACCTTAATTCCTAACCACAATGATAACCTTAACCCTAACCACAGAGATAACCTTAACCACAATGATAACCTTAATTCCTAAACCACAATGATAACCCCATCCACAATGATAACCCTAGCCCTAACCACAGTGATAACCTTAGCCCTAACCACAATGATAACCTTAACCATAACCACAACGATAACCTTAATTCCTAACCACAATGATAACCTTAATTCATAACCACAATGATAACCTAAACCCTAACCACAACGATAACCTTAATTCCTAACCACAATGATAACCTTGATTCCTAACCACAACGATAACCTTAACCACAGCGATAGCCTTAATTCCTAAACTTAAATTATGGCCACTTTGTAGTTGGGGAAATTAGTTCTGCCACCAGGGCAAGACTCATCATGACCATCAACGTCAACATGCTCCAAAAACAGACGTCTCACTGTATCTCAATTTCAGTAAATTCTTCTCACACAGACAAACAGGTGTGTGTAGAACCACACACACACACACACCACATACACACATAGACACCTGAATTTCTCAGTGCACTGCAGACATCTGGTCCCCCTGGTAACTGAGGAATTGGAGAATAAAACACTGTGATGGAGAGTGAAGGGAGGAGAGGAGATTGGAAGGAGAACAGGAGAGGGGGAGAGTAGGAGAGGAGAGGGGAAGGAGGAGTGGAAGGATGAAAGGAGAGGGGGAGAGTATGAGAGGAGAGGGGAAGGAGGACAGGAGAGGGGGAGAGAAGGAGAGGAGAGGGGGGAGGGAAGGAGAGGGGGAGAGTAGGAGAGGAGAGAGGAAGGAGGAGAGGGAAGGAGGACAGGAGAGGGGGAGAGGAGGGGAGGAGAGGAGGAGAGGGGAAGGAGGACAGGAAAGGGGGAGAGGAGGAGAGGGGAAGGAGGACAGTAGAGGGGGAGAGGAGAGGGGAAGGAGGACAGGAGAGGGGGAGAGGAGGAGAGGGGAAGGAGGCCAGGAGAGGGGGAGAGGAGGAGAGGAGAGGGTAAAGAGGAGAGGAGAGGGGAAAGAGGACAGGAGAGGGGGAGAGGAGGAGAGGAGGAGAGGAGAGGGGGAGAGGAGGAGAGGATGAGAAAACCAGGTCAGGTAACCAGTTCCTACTAACAATAATGTGCAGTGCTACTCGATACCCAGAGCCTATTCCTCTCCGTACTATAACGGCTAAGACTGGTGAAGGCACTAGTGAAGTTCTTCTCTACGTTTGGACTCCCTAAAGTAATCCAAACTGATCAGGGATCTAACTTCATGTCTAAACTGTTTTCAAATGTGTTAAAGACATTGTGTATTTCCCATCAGGTCTCCAGTCCGTATCATCCAGAGAGTCAAGGGTCTCTAGAACGCTGGCATCAGACACTGAAGGCAATGCTACGCAAGTATTGTATGGATACCAGTACTGATTGGGATGAGGGGGTGCCCTTTGTCCTATTTGCTATAAGGGAAACGATACAAGAGTCCTTAGGGTTCAGCCCTAAAGACCTTGTGTTTGGACACACCCCAAGGGGTCCGCTGAAGGTTTTGAAGGAGCATATCTTATCTCCTACAACCAGTAGTGCCCCAGTGCTTGCCGCCCCTAACTTTGACAAACCTTTTAAGTTGGAGGTAGACGCTAGTATTGTGGGTGTGGGTGCGGTTCTCTTACAGGAAGATGAAGACGGAGTGGATCGGCCCGTCAGTTTCTTCTCCCGTAAGTTCAACTCGTGTCAGTCAAGGTACTCTACAATTGAACAAGAGACGCTGGCTTTATTGCATGCCTTACAGTTCTTTGAGGTATATGTGGGCTCCAGTGCCTTGCCTGTAATGGTCTTCACGGACCATAATCCATTGGTGTTCTTGAAACAAATGTACAACCAGAACCGCCGCCTTATGCGGTGGGCTCTGATTGTACAAGGATATAATGTACAGATAGCTCATGTGAAGGGCTCGGCGAATGTATGTAGTTGCTGACGCTCTATCACGGGTTTACTAACTGGGGATGCGTTGTCTTTTGTTATTGCAAAACTAGGTTTGCAATTTTTGTGGTGGGTGTGTTACGTTCCCCAGTTTATGTGTTGTAGTTTGTATGTTTGCATGTGTTTATTTCAGGAAATGGCTTCCTGAAATCC
Organism: Oncorhynchus masou masou; assembly: GCF_036934945.1. NCBI lineage: Eukaryota > Metazoa > Chordata > Actinopteri > Salmoniformes > Salmonidae > Oncorhynchus > Oncorhynchus masou. Next base: position 87,258,739 of record NC_088224.1, read on the forward strand.
CTCAAGCAGCTGATTGGTCAACTCCATGGCTAATTGGAGAGCTGACCCCGCCCCCTCGTCAAGACGCAGCTGTCTCCAATTACCCATTCATTCTGAAGTTATATAAATGCCAGTGTTCTGTTCAAGTCATTAGAGAGATTTGCTGGGAGGTCATTAGAGAGATTTGCTGGGAGGTCATTGCAGAGATTTTGCTAGAGAGATTTGCTGGGAGGTAATTAGAGAGATTTGCTGGGAGGTCATTGCAGAGATTTTGCTAGAGAGATTTTGCTAGAGATTTTGCTGGGAGTTCATTGCTGAGAGTTGGTATGTTTAGTGAGTTTGTTGCTCAGATAGAGCTTATTTGACATCCTGTGTTTCTTAGTTTGTTTGCGAAAATTGTTTAATATTCTGTTTAATTTGTTCCCAGGGGGGAAGGGGAAGGCACCTAGGGAGTGCTTAGGCAAGAGGCCCGCGGGCATACATATACCCGTAGCATATTCGCTGTCTAGGCACACTAGGAAAGACCTGGGCGGACCACCCCTTGTATTTTGGTTAGGGCACCAGGTGGTGCTAAATTAGGTAAGTAGTGGGTAGGCAGGTAAGATAGGAGAGGGGGGGGCTTTGAGATTTACTTTCTTTGCTTTGGTTCCGTCCAGCCCCTTTTCCCCATATTACCGTGTAAAGGAATCCTTACTCGCACCTACAGTCCATACCTTTTTCACTTCAGGGAGAGTTTAGTTGTAGCAGGGTGTTGCGTTCCCTCTTCATAGAGGCGTGCGTAACAGAGGGGAAGGAGGATAGGAGAGGGGGAGAAATGTGTGATGGTTGGACTGAAAACCCACAGGACGGTAGATCTCCAGGAAGAGGGTCGGACTGAAAACCCACAGGACGGTAGATCTCCAGGAAGAGGGTCGGATTGAAAACCCACAGGACGGTAGATCTCCGGGAAGAGGGTCGGACTGAAAACCCACAGGACGGTAGATCTCCAGGAAGAGGGTTGGACTGAAAACCCACAGGACGGTAGATCTCCAGGAAGAGGGTTGGACTGCCCTGAAGTACTCCTTTCAAAACAGAGTTCATTATCCATTAATTTGAGGATGATCTCATTATTCCGTACTCCAGTCCAGTCAATCATATACAACTTTAAATCTCTCTAATCCATTTAAATACGTGCTGGGGGGGAAATGTAATGTAATTGTATTAGAATATGACTTAAGAATCTAATGAAGAAGGATAACCAAATGTATGTAAATGACTCTTCAAGACCACAGGGGTTATATGCTCCTTGACGATTACAGACGACGATGACACTGACTCTGCTCTCTCCTGGACTTTCAATGAAGTTAAATATAACAATCTCTTAACACTAATCATTTGAGGGAGACGTCAGCAATTAGATCCAGTCAGAATGCTCGACACTGGACCCTGTGAAGGGTGGTATAGACTGAGGGATTCTGTGCGGGGAGACAGGGGATTACATGTCTCTGTGATGGATGACAGGGGATCTGTGAAGGATTACATACCTGTTACATCTGTGAAGGATTACATACCTGGTGATGTAGACAGGGGATCTGTGAAGGATTACATACCTGGTGATGTAGACAGGGGATCTGTGAAGGATTACATACCTGGTGATGTAGACAGGGGATCTGTGAAGGATGACATACCTGGTGATGTAGACAGAGGATCTGTGAAAGGGTTACATATCTGGTGATGTAGACAGGGGATCTGTGAAAGGTTTACATATCTGGTGATGTAGACAGGGGATCTGTGAAGGATTACATACCTGGTGATGTAGACAGGGGATCTGTGAAGGATTACATACCTGGTGATGTAGACAGGGGATCTGTGAAGGGTTACATATCTGGTGATGTAGACAGGGGATCTGTGAAGGATTACATACCTGGTGATGTAGACAGGGGATATGTGAAGGATTACATACCTGGTGATGTAGACAGGGGATCTGTGAAGGATTACATACCTGGTGATGTAGACAGGGTGATCTATCTGTGATGTAGACAGGGTTACATATCTGGTGATGTAGACAGGGGATCTGTGAAGGATTACATACCTGGTGATGTAGACAGGGGATCTGTGAAGGATTACATACCTGGTGATGTAGACAGATGATCTGTGAAGGATTACATATCTGGTGATGTAGACAGGGGATCTGTGAAGGATGACATACCTGGTGATGTAGACAGGAGATCTGTGAAGGATTACATACCTGGTGATGTAGACAGGAGATCTGTGAAGGATTACATACCTGGTGATGTAGACAGGGTATCTGTAAAGGATTACATACCTGGTGATGTAGACAGGGGATCTGTGATTACATACCTGGTGATGTACAGGGGATCTGTGAAGGATTACATACTGGTGATGTGGACAGATGATCTGTGAAGGGTTACATATCTGGTGATGTAGACTGTGAGGATTCTGTGAAGGGTTAAATGTCTTGTGATGTAGACTATGGGGATCTGTGAAGGGTTAAGTGTTTAATCCCGGTCGTTTATTTCGGGAATCATCCAAGTTGTCTCCGATGAGGGATGAACTAGTTAGACAAGTGTTTGGGACCGATGACAGCACACACACACACGCACACACACAGACACACACACACACACACACACACACACACACACACACACACACACACACACACACACACACACACACACACACACACACACACACACACACAGTCATGAAGGTTGTTTGGGGTTATCAACCATTTAGCAGCAGATGACCCACAGTCGACAGGCTATGATGTAGTGCATGAGCCCAGCACATTCAATTAGAGGTCAGAGGTCATCACACACATCAGCATGGGGCATCCGTCATGGCCTCCATAGATTTTGTGTGTGTGTGTGTGTGTGTGTGTGTGTGTGTGTGTGTGTGTGTGTGTGTGTGTGTGTGTGTGTGTGTGTGTGTGTGTGTGTGTGTGTGTTTATTTTAAATGTGTGTGTGTATACGTGTACCTGTTTATACAAGCAATAAGGTTGTTTATTTTAAATGGGTATTTTAAAGTCCACCGGTTCATGTGAGAAAGTTCATTCTAAAGACAGCCGTGTTGCCTGTTAGAACAGGAGAGCAGAACCACTCATTCTAAAGACAGCCGTGTTGCCTGTTAGAACAGGAGAGCAGAACTACTCATTCTAAAGACAGCCGTGTTGCCTGTTAGAACAGGAGAGCAGAACTACTCATTCTAAAGACAGCCGTGTTGCCTGTTAGAACAGGAGAGCAGAACTACTCATTCTAAAGACAGCCGTGTTGCCTGTTAGAACAGGAGAGCAGAACTACTCATTCTAAAGACAGCCGTGTTGCCTGTTAGAACAGGAGAGCAGAACCACTCATTCTAAAGACAGCCGTGTTGCCTGTTAGAACAGGAGAGCAGAACTACTCATTCTAAAGACAGCCGTGTTGCCTGTTAGAACAGGAGAGCAGAACCACTCATTCTAAAGACAGCCGTGTTGCCTGTTAGAACAGGAGAGCAGAACCACTCATTCTAAAGACAGCCGTGTTGCCTGTTAGAACAGGAGAGCAGAACCACTCATTCTAAAGACAGCCGTGTTGCCTGTTAGAACAGGAGAGCACAGACCGTGTTGCCTGTTAGAACAGGAGAGCAGAACTACTCATTCTAAAGACAGCCGTGTTGCCTGTTAGAACAGGAGAGCAGAACTACTCATTCTAAAGACAGCCGTGTTGCCTGTTAGAACAGGAGAGCAGAACTACTCATTCTAAAGACAGCCGTGTTGCCTGTTAGAACAGGAGAGCAGAACTACTCATTCTAAAGACAGCCGTGTTGCCTGTTAGAACAGGAGAGCAGAACCACTCATTCTAAAGACAGCCGTGTTGCCTGTTAGAACAGGAGAGCAGAACCACTCATTCTAAAGACAGCCGTGTTGCCTGTTAGAACAGGAGAGCAGAACCACTCATTCTAAAGACAGCCGTGTTGCCTGTTAGAACAGGAGAGCAGAACTACTCATTCTAAAGACAGCCGTGTTGCCTGTTAGAACAGGAGAGCAGAACTACTCATTCTAAAGACAGCCGTGTTGCCTGTTAGAACAGGAGAGCAGAACCACTCATTCTAAAGACAGCCGTGTTGCCTGTTAGAACAGGAGAGCAGAACTACTCATTCTAAAGACAGCCGTGTTGCCTGTGAGAACAGGAGAGCAGAACTACTCATTCTAAAGACAGCCGTGTTGCCTGTTAGAACAGGAGAGCAGAACTACTCATTCTAAAGACAGCCGTGTTGCTTGTTAGAACAGGAGAGCAGAACTACTCATTCTAAAGACAGCCGTGTTGCCTGTTAGAACAGGAGAGCAGAACTACTCATTCTAAAGACAGCCGTGTTGCCTGTTAGAACAGGAGAGCAGAACTACTCATTCTAAAGACAGCCGTGTTGCCTGTTAGAACAGGAGAGCAGAACCACTCATTCTAAAGACAGCCGTGTTGCCTGTTAGAACAGGAGAGCAGAACTACTCATTCTAAAGACAGCCGTGTTGCCTGTTAGAACAGGAGAGCAGAACAACTCATTCTAGAAGACAGCCTCATTCTAAAGACAGCCGTGTTGCCTGTTAGAACAGGAGAGCAGAACCACTCATTCTAAAGACAGCCGTGTTGCCTGTTAGAACAGGAGAGCAGAACCACTCATTCTAAAGACAGCCGTGTTGCCTGTTAGAACAGGAGAGCAGAACTACTCATTCTAAAGACAGCCGTGTTGCCTGTTAGAACAGGAGAGCAGAACTACTCATTCTAAAGACAGCCGTGTTGCCTGTTAGAACAGGAGAGCAGAACCACTCATTCTAAAGACAGCCGTGTTGCCTGTTAGAACAGGAGAGCAGAACTACTCATTCTAAAGACAGCCGTGTTGCCTGTTAGAACAGGAGAGCAGAACTACTCATTCTAAAGACAGCCGTGTTGCCTGTTAGAACAGGAGAGCAGAACTACTCATTCTAAAGACAGCCGTGTTGCCTGTTAGAACAGGAGAGCAGAACTACTCATTCTAAAGACAGCCGTGTTGCCTGTTAGAACAGGAGAGCAGAACCACTCATTCTAAAGACAGCCGTGTTGCCTGTTAGAACAGGAGAGCAGAACCAGAACTCATTCTAAAGACAGCCGTGTTGCCTGTTAGAACAGGAGAGCAGAACTACTCATTCTAAAGACAGCCGTGTTGCCTGTTAGAACAGGAGAGCAGAACCACTCATTCTAAAGACAGCCGTGTTGCCTGTTAGAACAGGAGAGCAGAACTACTCATTCTAAAGACAGCCGTGTTGCCTGTTAGAACAGGAGAGCAGAACCACTCATTCTAAAGACAGCCGTGTTGCCTGTTAGAACAGGAGAGCAGAACTACTCATTCTAAAGACAGGAGAGCCGAGTTGCCTGTTAGAACAGGAGAGCAGAACCACTCATTCTAAAGACAGCCGTGTTGCCTGTTAGAACAGGAGAGCAGAACCACTCATTCTAAAGACAGCCGAGTTGCCTGTTAGAACAGGAGAGCAGAACCACTCATTCTAAAGACAGCCGAGTTGCCTGTTAGAACAGGAGAGCAGAACTACTCATTCTAAAGACAGCCGAGTTGCCTGTTAGAACAGGAGAGCAGAACCACTCATTCTAAAGACAGCCGTGTTGCCTGTTAGAACAGGAGAGCAGAACCACTCATTCTAAAGACAGCCGTGTTGCCTGTTAGAACAGGAGAGCAGAACTACTCATTCTAAAGACAGCCGAGTTGCCTGTTAGAACAGGAGAGCAGAACCACTCATTCTAAAGACAGCCGTGTTGCCTGTTAGAACAGGAGAGCAGAACTACTCATTCTAAAGACAGCCGAGTTGCCTGTTAGAACAGGAGAGCAGAACTACTCATTCTAAAGACAGCCGTGTTGCCTGTGAGAACAGGAGAGCAGAACTACTCATTCTAAAGACAGCCGAGTTGCCTGTGAGAACAGGAGAGCAGAACCACTCATTCTAAAGACAGCCGTGTTGCCTGTGTGAGAACAGGAGAGCAGAACCACTCATTCTAAAGACAGCCGTGTTGCCTGTTAGAACAGGAGAGCAGAACCACTCATTCTAAAGACAGCCGAGTTGCCTGTTAGAACAGGAGAGCAGAACTCATTCTCATTCTAAAGACAGCCGTGTTGCCTGTGAGAACAGGAGAGCAGAACTACTCATTCTAAAGACAGCCGTGTTGCCTGTGAGAACAGGAGAGCAGAACCACTCATTCTAAAGACAGCCGTGTTGCCTGTTAGAACAGGAGAGCAAAACTATGTTCCTTGGGGGACTTTTTATCCTTCCCTTTTAATCAGAGAGTGAATAACCTAATGTGGGTTCTCTCTGGCTAGTCGATAGCATTAATTAATCAATGAAGTGTCATGGAGAAACTGAATGAAATAAGCAGGACTGATGGCCTCCTGAACTGGAGTTACACACCTCTACACTGGGCTCCTCCAGATGGGGAACTGCTGAAGACAGACAGCTGAAACCAGACAGTTAAAGACAGACAGCTGAAACCAGACAGTTAAAGACAGACAGTTGAAGACAGACAGCTGAAACCAGATAGTTAAAGACAGACAGCTGAAACCAGACAGTTAAAGACAGACAGCTGAAACCAGACAGTTAAAGACAGACAGCTGAAACCAGACAGTTAAAGACAGACAGTTGAAGACAGACAGCTGAAACCAGACAGTTAAAGACAGACAGCTGAAACCAGACAGTTAAAGACAGACAGCTGAAACCAGACAGTTAAAGACAGACAGCTGAAACCAGACAGTTAAAGACAGACAGCTGAAACCAGACAGTTAAAGACAGACAGTTGAAACCAGACAGTTAAAGACAGACAGATGAAACCAGACAGTTAAAGACAGACAGCTGAAACCAGACAGTTAAAGACAGACAGTTGAAGACAGACAGATGAAACCAGACAGTTAAAGACAGACAGCTGAAACCAGACAGTTAAAGACAGACAGCTGAAACCAGACAGTTAAAGACAGACAGCTGAAACCAGACAGTTAAAGACAGACAGCTGAAACCAGACAGTTAAAGACAGACAGCTGAAACCAGACAGTTAAAGACAGACAGCTGAAGACAGACTGATGAAACCAGACAGTTAAAGACAGACAGCTGAAACCAGACAGTTAAAGACAGACAGCTGAAACCAGACAGTTAAAGACAGACAGTTGAAACCAGACAGTTAAAGACAGACAGTTGAAGACAGACAGATGAAACCAGACAGTTAAAGACAGACAGTTGAGAGAGGGTGGGGGGTTATCTAATTCTGACATGATAGTGTGAGAGCTATTTGGTGTTTGGGTGAGGGGTGATAAAGTAGAGTGAGGCCAGGTGAGTTTGACTGAAGCTGAATGGCACAATGATTCTCTCACTGCCATTAAGTATTAATGACACAAATGAAGGCATTGAAACAGGACAAATTCAAATTGGAAAGCCAAATGCACACACACACACACACACACACACACACACACACACACACACACACACACACACACACACACACACACACACACACACAGACACACACACACACACACACACACACACAACACACACATACATACACACATACATACACACACACACTCTATCATGGTAGGGACCCACTCTTTCGTCTCAATGTTATTAGACTGTATTCCATTGCTCGACAACATCATTAGATTACCAAAGGTTCCTGGAATACACTTTGAGTGTACTGTTTTCACTTCAAACACACACACACACACACACACACACACACACACACGTAAACACTCCCCCGTTTGGCATTGGACGGCAATATACAGATGAATCAGTCCAATAGATAAATTAGGCTGGGAGATTTACTGGTAATGGGTGGGGTTATGTCTCTTTTGGAAAATGATCCTCTCAAGAGTGTCAATGGGCATTCAGCAATGGACTCTTCACTCATAATGCAACATGATTAGATATTATGGAGGTGCTTTTAACTTCCTGTCTCCTCTTCCCTCTGATGACCTGATAGGGATTCCCCTCTGAGCTTTATCATAGAAATATAATAAGTAGAACAGACAGAGATACTCTCTATCTACACTACTTTTCAAAGGTTTGGGGTCACTTAGAAATGTTTTTTGTTTTTTTAAAGCTATTTTTTTTTGTCCATTAAAAACAAGATCACATTTATCAGCAATACAGTGTAGACATTGTTCATGTTGTAAATGACTATTATAGCTGGAAACGGCTAATTTTCTATAGAATATCTACATATGAGTACAGAAGCCCATTATCAGCAACCATCGCTCTTGTGTTCCAGTGGCACGTTGTGAATGTTTGAGAAACAGACGCCTCACAAGTCCTCAACTAGCAGCTTCATTAAATAGTACCCGCAAAACACCAGTCTCAACGTCAACAGTGAAGAGGCGACTCCGGGATGCTGGCCTTCTAGGCAGAGTTGCAAAGAAAAAGCCATATCTCAGACTGGTCAATAAAAACAAAAGATTAAGATGGGCAAAATAACAGAGACACTGGAGAGAGGAACTCTGCCTAGAAGGCCAGCTACACAGAGTCGCCTCTTCACTGTTGACGTTGAGACTGGTGTTTTGCGGGTACTATTTAATGAAGCTGCTAGTTGAGGACTTGTGAGGCGTCTGTTTCTCAAACTAGACACTCTAATGTACTTGTCCTCTTGCTCAGTTGTGCACCTGGGCCTCCCACTCTTTCTACTCTGGTTAGAGCCACTTTGCGCTGTTCTGTGAAGGAAATAGTACACAGCTTTATGCGAGATATTCAGTTTCTTGGCAATTTCACACATGGAATAGCCTTCATTTCTCAGAAAATGAATAGACTGACGAGTTTCAGAAGAAAGGCCTTTTTGAGCCTGTAATCGAACTCACAAATGCTGATGCTCCAGAAGGACAGTTTTATTGTGCTATGCTAACTTAATTGCAAAAGGGTTTTCTAATGAACAATTAGCCATTTAAAATTCTAAACTTGGATTAGCTAACACAACATGCCTATGTAGATATTCCATAAAGAAATCTGCCGTTTCCAGCTACAATAGTAATTTACAACATTAACAATGTCTAGACTGTACTTTTGATCAATTTGAAGTTATTGTAACGGACAAAAACTAACGTTTGAACGGTAGTGTACCAAAAATACAGACGAATATAGAAACGATCCTGAGAGAAAACTAGACAAAAAAGAGAGAGGAGTGAGAGAAAGGAGTGGAGAGAGAGTGGGAGAAAGTGAGGGAGGGAAAGAGGAGTGGAGAGAGAGCGGGAGAAAGAGAGGAAGGGAAAGAGGAGTAGAGAGAGAGCGGGAGAAAGAGAGGAAGGGAAAGAGGAGTGGAGAGAGAGCGGGAGAAAGAGAGCGGGAGAAAGAGAAAGCGAGGGAGGGAAGAGGAGGAGAGAGAGCGGGAGAAAGAGAGGAAGGGAAAGAGGGAGAGTGGAGAGAGAGCGGGAGAAAGTGAGGGAGGGAAAGAGGAGTGGAGAGAGAGCGGGAGAAAGAGAGGAAGGGAAAGAGGAGTGGAGAGAGAGCGGGAAAGAGGAGGGAAAGAGGAGTGGAAAGAGGGGAGTGGAGAGAAGGGAAAGAGGGAGGGAGAGAAGAGGGAGGAAGGGAAAGAGGAGTGGAGAGAGAGCGGGAGAAAGAGAGGAAGGGAAAGGGGAAAGAGAGTGGAGAGAGAGCGGGAGAAAGAGGAGCGAGGAGGGAAGAGGAGAAGAGAGTGGAGAGAGAGGGAGAAGGAGGGAGAAGAGCAGGGAGAAGAGCAGGAGAAAGAGAGGGAAAGAGGAGTGGAGAGAGAGCAGGGAGAAAGAGAGGGAGGGAAGAGAGGGAGTGAAGAGAGAGCGGGAGAAAGAGAGGGGGGAGGGAAAGAGGAGTGGAGAGAGAGAGCAGGAGAAAGGGAGAAAGAGAGTGGAGGGAAAGAGGAGTGGAGAGAGAGGAGTGGAGAGAGAGCAGGAGAAAGAGAGGGAGGGAAAGGGGAGTGGAGAGAGAGCGGGAGAAAGAGAGGGAGGGAAAGAGGAGTGGAGTGAGAGCAGGAGAAAGAGAGGGAGGGAAAGAGAGGAGTGGAGAGAGAAGAGTGGAGAGAGAGCAGGAGGAAGAGAGGGAGGGAAAGAGAGGAGTGGCGAGAGAGGAGTGGAGAGAGAGCAGGAGAAAGAGAGGGAGGGAAAGAGAGGAGTGGAGAGAGAGGAGTGGAGAGAGAGCAGGAGACAGAGAGAAGTGGAGAGAGAGTGGGAGAAAGAGAGGGAGGGAAAGAGAGGAGTGGAGAGAGAGCAGGAGAAAGAGAGGGAGGGAAAGAGAGGAGTGGAGAGAGAGCAGGAGAAAGAGAGGGAGGGAGGGAGTGGAGGGAGTGGAGAGAGAGGAGTGGAAAGAGAGTGGAGAGAGAGGAGAAAGAGAGGGAAGGAAAGGAAAGAGGAGTGGAGAGAGAGGAGTGGAGAGAGAGAGCAGGAGAAAGCGAGGGAGGGAAAGAGAGGAGTGGAGAGAGAGGAGTGGAGAGAGAGCAGGAGAAAGAGAGGGAGGGAAAGAGAGGAGTGGAGAGAGAGCGGGAGAAAGAGAGGGAGGGAAAGAGGAGTGGAGAGAGAGCGGGAGAAAGAAAGGGAGGGAAAGAGGAGTGGAGAGAGAGCAGGAGAAAGAGAGGGAGGGAAAGAGGAGTGGAGAGAGCAGGAGAAAGAGAGGGAGGGAAAGAGTGGAGTGGAGGAGAATGAGCGGGAGAAAGAGTGGGGGCCTCAGAGAAGTGGAGAGAATCAGGGGGAGAAAGAGAGGAGGGGAGAGGAGTGGAGAGAGAGCAGGAGAAAGAGGAGGGAGCAGGAGGCCTCAGCAGAGGAGTGGAGAGTGCCAGGCCTCAGCAGTGGTGCAATCAGGAGTGGTGCAAGGCCTCAGCAGAACATGTATAGTCCAATCAGGAGTGGTGCAAGGCCTCAGCAGAACATGTCGTTCAATCAGGAGTGGTGCAAGGCCTCAGCAGAACATGTCGTCCAATCAGGAGTGGTGCCAGGCCTCAGCAGAACATGTCGTTCAATCAGGAGTGGTGCAGGCCTCAGCAGAACATGTCGTCCAATCAGGAGTGGTGCCAGGCCTCAGCAGAACATGTCGTCCAATCAGGAGTGGTGCCAGGCCTCAGCAGAACATGTGCAATCAGGAGTGGTGCCAGGCCTCAGCAGAACATGTATAGTCCAATCAGGAGTGGTGCCAGGCCTCAGCAGCAGAAATCATGGTAGGCCTCAGCAGAACATGTCCAGTCAGGAGTGGTGCCAGGCCTCAGCAGAACATGTCGTCCAATCAGGAGTGGTGCCAGGCCTCAGCAGAACATGTATAGTCCAATCAGGAGTGGTGCCAGGCCTCAGCAGAACATGTATAGTCTAATCAGGAGTGGTGCCAGGCCTCAGCAGAACATGTATAGTCCAATAAGGAGTGGTGCCAGGCCTCAGCAGAACATGTATAGTCCAGTCAGGAGTGGTGCCAGACCTTGGCAGAACATGTATAGTCCAATCAGGAGTGGTGCCAGGCCTCAGCAGAACATGTATAGTCCAATCAGGAGTGGTGCCAGGCCTCAGCAGAACATGTATAGTCCAATCAGGAGTGGTGCCAGACCTCAGCAGAACATGTCGTCCAATCAGGAGTGGTGCCAGGCCTCAGCAGAACATGTATAGTCCAATCAGGAGTGGTGCAAGGCCTCAGCAGAACATGTATCCAATCCAATTTAACAGGAGTCACTGAAACCACACACAGTACTGAAATACAGAAGGGGAGAATGGTAGAGGGGGAGAGGGGGAGGAGTGATGGAGAGACACTCAGAAACAGTACTGAAATACATGGTAGAGGGGAGAGGGGGAGGAGTGATGGAGAGACAATCACTGAATCAAAAGTAATTGGTAACATGGAGAGACAATCACTGAAACCACACACAGTACTGAAATACAGAAGGGGAGAATGGTAGGGGAGAATGGTCAGAAACCACACACAGTACTGAAATACAGGGGGAGAATGGTAGGGAGGAGTGATGGAGAGACACTCACTGAAACCACACACAGTACTGAAATACAGAAAGGGAGAATGGTAGAGGGGGAGAGGGGGAGGACTGATGGAGAGACAATCACTGAAACCACACACAGTACTGAAATACAGAAGGGGAGAATGGTAGAGGGGGAGAGGGGGAGGACTGATGGAGAGACAATCACTGAAACCACACACAGTACTGAAATACAGAAAGGGAGAATGGTAGAGGGGGAGAGGGGGAGGACTGATGGAGAGACAAAGGCATATAGGAAGAATGACAGAGGTAGAGAGAGAGAGTGAAAGGGGGAGAGATAAAAGAGGGCAGGGTAAAGGAGAAGGCAATTCCAGTTAAATTAGTGCTGTCCAGAATAAACAGTTAGCCTAAATTTTAGTGGTCTCCCAGGGTTACAGTTTGAAGAAGTGGCTGTTAAGGGACTAATTATGTGTACATTTCAATCAGGACTGACTAATCAGAATACTATTATATTACTGTATACGTATGAGTTTTCTTTTTAATCCTAGTACTGAATATAATTGGGATGGCAGGGTAGCCTAGTGGTTAGAGCGTTGGACTAGTAACCAAAAGGTTGCAAGTTCAAACCCCCGAGCTGACAAGGTACAAATCTGTCATTCTGCCCCTGAACAGGCAGTTCACTGTTCCTAGGCCGTCATTGAAAATAAGAATTTGTTCTTACCTGACTTGACTAGTAAAATAAAGGTAAAATTTAAAAATAATGTGTGTAAATATAATCAAGAATTAGAACAATGACTGTCTGTTCCTTGGTAGAAATAAATGAACTATATTGCCAGACTGGCTAGAATGCTTATCTACACAGGCTGACCTTAGCTCTAGACGATGTGGGAAGGCATGAGAACTATACAGCCTTTGAAACAGAAAGAAGAGACGGAACAGTTTAGAAAAATGCTGACGTCATTTTCAGTTTATAACCTGTGATAAAATGTATCATGGGCAGTACTCTGGAGAATAAACTCAGCTGGTTGATTTCAAAGACTGGTCTCTGTCCATTTTATTCAAATAAGGGTCATACAAATTCTTTTGAATTGACAGATTGTTTTAATTGGGTATTAAAACATAGAGGAATTTAATTCCTGTAAATGTGGTCTCCCAGCGTTACAGTTGGAAGAGGTGGTCTCCCAGCGTTACAGTTGGAAGAGGTGGTCTCCCAGCGTTACAGTTTGAAGAGGTGGTCTCCCAGCGTTACAGTTTGAAGAGGTGGTCTCCCAGCGTTACAGTTTGAAGGAGTGGTCTCCCAGCGTTACAGTTTGAAGAGGTGGTCTCCCAGCGTTACAGTTTGAAGAGGTGGTCTCCCAGCGTTACAGTTTGAAAAGGTGGTCTCCCAGCGTTACAGTTTGAAGAGGTGGTCTCCCAGCGTTACAGTTTGAAGAGGTGGTCTCCCAACGTTACAGTTTGAAGAAGTGGTCTCCCAGCGTTACAGTTTGAAGAGGTGGTCTCCCAGCGTTACAGTTTGAAGAGGTGGTCTCCCAGCGTTACAGTTTGAAGAGGTGGTCTCCCAGCGTTATAGTTTGAAGAGGTGGTCTCCCAGCGTTACAGTTTGAAGAGGTGGTCTCGCAGCATTACAGTTTGAAGAGGTGGTCTCCCAGCGTTACAGTTTGAAGAGGTGGTCTCCCAGCGTTACAGTTTGAAGAGGTGGTCTCCCAGCGTTACAGTTTGAAGAGGTGGTCTCCCAGCATTATAGTTTGAAGAGGTGGTCTCCCAGCGTTACAGTTTGAAGAGGTGGTCTCCCAGCGTTACAGTTTGAAAAAGTGGTCTCCCAGCGTTACAGTTTGAAGAGGTGGTCTCCCAGCGTTACAGTTTGAAGAAGTGGTCTCCCAGCGTTACAGTTTGAAGAAGTGGTCTCCCAGCGTTACAGTTTGAGGAACATGCAAAAAGAGGAGAAGATAGAGAGGGGGAGGGAGAGAGTGGGAGAGAGGGGGAGAGCGGGAGAGAGAGAATGAAGAGGAGGAGGGTATGGGTCCTTAAATGTAAGCGTGTGATGGTGTGTGAATGCCTTGACAGTGTGATATTTGACAGGTGAAAGTGGTAGGACCGCTCGTGAATTCAATTAACCAAACAGAATTAAAGTTCCCTCTCTTTGTGACTGAAAACCTTTCCATATTGCCCTGAAAACTGAACCACAGTAGAATTTTAATTAGATTTCCCCACTCCTTCCTTGGAAAACTAGCTCTGCTGGAATAAGAGGCTGTGTGTGTGTGTGCGTGTGTGTGCGTGCGTGTGTGTATGTGTGTGTGTCTGTG
>NC_088224.1:87275454-87310454 GCF_036934945.1 Oncorhynchus masou masou
TGCACGGGGATGAGGCTGTAGATGAGGCTGGGTCTAGTCGTGTAGATGAGGCTGGGTCTATGGATTGACGGGGCTGTAGATGAGGCTGGGTCTAGTCGTGCTATGGACGGGGGTGTAGATGAGGCTGGGTCTAGTCGTGCTATGGACGGGGGTGTAGATGAGGCTGGACGGGGGTGTAGATGAGGCTGGGTCTAGTCGTGCTATGCACGGGGCTGTAGATGAGGCTGGGTCTAGTCTTGCTATGCATGGGGGTGTAGATGAGGCTGGGTCTAGTCGTGCTATGGACGGGGGTGTAGATGAGGCTGGGTCTAGTCGTGCTATGCACGGGGGTGTAGATGAGGCTGGGTCTAGTCGTGCTATGGACGGGGGTGTAGATGAGGCTGGGTCTAGTCGTGCTATGGACGGGGGTGTAGATGAGGCTGGGTCTAGTCTTGCTGTGGACAGGGGTGTAGATGAGGCTGGGTCTAGTCTTGCTATGGACGGGGGTGTAGATGAGGCTGGGTCTAGTAAAGAAGAGACCTTCTTTTCAGACTCGTCCTCAATGGGTCCAAAGCTGACAGCCAGTCAGGCAGAGGGGTCAAAGTACATGGTGAGGGAACTGTCAAGGTTCCTGAATGAGAGTAAAGGGAAATATAAAGGGAATCTTGAGAAATGAAGGGCATGGTGTCCTCTCACCCAGGATACGTTGTAGGTTGAGGAAGTGGGTCACAATAGTGTGCTAGGGTCTACCTTCAGACGCTGTTTAGGTGAATCGTTTTTATCTGGCATCAGGGCTTTTTGAGCTTTGCCATTGGTCTCTTTCTTTGCTGGCTTTTCTCCCACTTCTCATGGAGACTCTTCTGGTAGGCTCGTTTAATCTAAATGGTGCCAGTGATGCGTTTAAAGAGGAGTCTGTTGGGTGAATAACAAAAAAGTACAGCTGTTTCTGTAGGAGATGCATAGTGATGTGGTGAATGAAGTCGACTGGGGGTTCTGGTGGAAAGAGGCAAGTGTGCTGAGCCATGGGACAAATGTTGGTGCAGTGGTGGCAGTCCTTTTTTGTCTGTAAACATTTGCTCATCAGAAGAGGTGTGTAAGGGTAGACTGCTTGTAGTAGAAGCAGAAGTTAATTACAGGGGTTTTGTCCTTATAAATGTGTATGTGCCTAACACAGGGAAGGAGAGGGGGCTTATGTTTGGGTGTCTTAGACAGGAACGCGCCTGAGGAGACGCTGGTGGTCGGCAGGGATTGGAACTGCACAATGGATTTTGCGAAATATAGAAATGGGGAGAAGCCTCATTCAGGCTCGGTGGTGTTAAGGGACATCATTAAACAGTTCGACCTAGTGGATGTTTGGAGAACTGGACATCCAAACACAAGACAGTAAACATGGGTGAAGGTCTTTGGGACTAGGCTAAGTGCAGCACAACACAAGACAGTAAACATGGGTGAAGGTCTAGGTGAGTGCAGCCCAACACAAGACAGTTTGGGACTAGGGTGAGTGCAGCCAAACACAAGACAGTAAACATGGGTGAAGGTCTTTAGGACTAGGGTGAGTGCAGCCCAACACAAGACAGTAAACATGGGTGAAGGTCTTTGGGACTAGGGTGAGTGCAGCCAAACACCAGACAGTAAACATGGGTGAAGGTCTTTGGGACTAGGGTGAGTGCAGCCCAACACAAGACAGTAAACATGGGTGAAGGTCTTTGGGACTAGGGTGAGTGCAGCACAACACAAGACAGTAAACATGGGTGAAGGTCTTTGGGACTAGGGTGAGTGCAGCCAAACACAAGACAGTAAACATGGGTGAAGGTCTTTGGGACTAGGGTGAGTGCAGCCCAACACAAGACAGTAAACATGGGTGAAAGTCTTTGGGACTTGGGTGAGTGCAGCCCAACACAAGACAGTAAACATGGGTGAAAGTCTTTGGGACTAGGGTGAGTGCAGCCAAACACAAGACAGTAAACATGGGTTTTTGGGACTAGGGTGTGCCCCAACACAAGAATAAACATGGGTGAAAGTCTTTGGGACTTGGGTGAGTGCAGCCCAACACAAGACAGTAAACATGGGTGAAAGTCTTTGGGACTAGGGTGAGTACAGCACGGACTCAGTTTTACACGTCCAAGAATCTGTTGGACACGACCATTCTCCCGGTTTTTTTTCGGATCACCACATAACCATTGCTCGGCTGTCTATTTCACCAGGGCCTCAGCAGGCATCCTATTGGAAGTTTAATATAAAGGTCTTACAAGATGCCACCTTGTGCTCTGGTTTCCAGACTTTTTTTGGGAAAGGTGGGAGCAGCAAAGAGAGAAGTATGAGTCTCTGAGTCAAAGGTGGGATTCCAAATTCGACTTTTCTGTCAACAGTATACAGCGCTCTCATCCTCAGAGGCTTGGAGCGTATTGAGGGGACTCGAGTATAGTATCAGTGAGATGGAGGTAGAGCTGGTGGGGCAAGGCAATGTCGGACTCCAGGCTAATTTAGCTGAATTATGTAGGGACCTGGGCTGCTTTTTCCAGGTTAAAGCAAAGGGAGCACAAATAAGAGCAACGGCTGTCGGATGGGCGGGGGACCTCTGTGGTGGGGAGATGTGGCTGTCTGATGGGCGGGGGACCTCTGTGGTGTGGGAGATGTGGCTGTCTGATGGGCGGGGGACCTCTGTGGTGGGGGAGATGTGGCTGTCTGATGGGCGGGGGACCTCTGTGGTGGGGGAGATGTGGCTGTCTGATGGGTGGATGACCTCTGTGGTGGGGAGATGTGGCTGCCTGATGGGCAGGTGACCTCTGTGGTGGGGAGATGTGGCTGTCTGATGGGCGGGTGACCTCTGTGGTGGGGGAGATGTGGCTGTCTGATGGGTGGATGACCTCTGTGGTGGGGGAGATGTGGCTGCCTGGGGGGGGGGACCTCTGTGGTGGGGGAGATGTGGCTGCCTGATGGGCGGGGGACCTCTGTGGTGGGGAGATGTGGCTGCCTGATGGGCAGGTGACCTCTGTGGTGGGGGAGATGTGGCTGCCTGATGGGTGGATGACCTCTGTGGTGGGGGAGATGTGGCTGTCTGATGGGTGGATGACCTCTGTGGTGGGGGAGATGCAGGTGCGGACTGTGGAGTTTTATAATGGGTTGCATACGGCAGAACTGTGTGATCCTATGTGTGCCCAGGTCTTGTTTGCGGATCTCCCTCTCTGGCACACAGGACTGAAATGGACATTTCCCCGTTGTCTCATAAACTGGCAGAGTTCGTAACCCAGATGTGCCCCGGCTGTGCATAGGGAGTTGATGGACTCCAAGTGGAGTTTTATTTTTTTTAAATCTGTGGAATAGTTGTGCTGGATTTCCTTTGCATGTTCCTTTGCATGTTGCGTGAGTGCGTCGGGGTAGGAGAGTTGCTGATGAGTTGTCATAGGGCAGGTCTGACTGTCCTGCCCAAGAAATTGGACTTGTGTGAACTTAAGAACTGGAGGCCTGTGGCATTGCTCTGTGCGGACTACAAGATATGGGGTGGGAGACAATGCAAAAAGTCCTGGTAACCATTTGATTAGCTATTCAGGATGGCTTTGGGGTAGAAGCTGTTTTTGGACTGAGACTTGACACTCCGGTACCGCTTGATGTGCGGTAGCAGAGAGAACAGTCTATGACTATGGTGGCTGGAGTCTTTGGCAATTTTTGGGCCTTCCTCTGACACCACCTGGTATAGACGTCCTGGATGGCAGGAAGCTTGGCCCCAGTGATGTACTGGGCCGTACACACTACCCTATGTGAAGTGATCCAACCAGTCAGGATGGCAGGAAGCTTGGCCCCAGTGATGTACTGGGCCGTACACACTACCCTTTGTGAAGTGATCCAACCAGTCAGGATGGCAGGAAGCTTGGCCCCAGTGATGTACTGGGCCGTACGCACTACCCTTTGTGAAGTGATCCAACCAGTCAGGATGGCAGGAAGCTTGGCCCCAGTGATGTACTGGGCCGTGAACAGTCAGAAGTGATCAACCAGTCAGGATGGCAGGAAGCTTGGCCCCAGTGATGTACTGGGCCGTACACACTTTTGTGAAGTGATCCAACCAGTCAGGATGGAGGAAGCTTGGCCCCAGTGATGTACTGGGCCGTACGCACTACCCTTTGTGAAGTGATCCAACCAGTCAGGATGGCAGGAAGCTTGGCCCCAGTGATGTACTGGGCCGTACACACTACCCTCTGTGAAGTGATCCAACCAGTCAGGATGTCAGGATGCTCTCGATGATGCAGCTGTAGAACTTTTCAAGGATCTGAGGACCCATGTCAACTATTTTCAGTCTCCTGAGGGAGAATATGCTTTGTCGTGCCCTCTTCACGACCCTTTGTGAAGTGATCCAACCAGTCAGGATGGCAGGATGCTCTCGATGATGCAGCTGTATAGCTTTTTTGAGGATCTGAGGACCCAAATCTTTTCAGTCTCCTGAGGGGGGATAGGCGTTGTTGTGCACTTTTCACGACTGTCTTGGTGTGTTTAGACCATGATAGTTAAATATGTATTTTTTTCTTCCCCCAACTGGTGACATTCGCATGATCGGTTTTATATCGCTCATTTTCACGTTACGTTAATGATATCATGTCACCGTGTGGGACTGTGGGTCAATTAACCTTGTCGGAGTGGGCGACCTGATTCTAATTTGTGAGCTCGGCCTGGTAAGGTCTCCCACTCAAAAGTACGAGAAGGGAGGGCGGGGGTAGGTTGACCTCAGGTCTCCCCAATGGAAGCCCGAGGTAGGAGGAGCGGGGAATCTATCAAATAGCTCACCTCTAACTTTGTACAGTACTAATGCAATTAGTAATGCAATTAGTTGTGCAATTTGTGTGTTTCTTGTTTGAAGTGCAGTAGTGTAGTGGTGTAATAGTGTAATAATCAGGTTCTCTTCTTCATAAGTGTGTTATTCTAGTTGTGTATTTGTGTGATATAGGATTTTTGTAATTCAATTTTGTGTTTTTTTGTTAGCAAAAGGATAATAGTGTTTTAATTCAATTCTCTTTTTATTTGTATTTATATTTGTATGTATTTATTTGTCACGGTCTTCCTCCTCTTCATCTGATTTTTTTCATCTGATTTTTTTCTCTTCATCTGAAGAGGAGAGGTGAGAAGGATCAGAGGACCAATTTGCGGCGTGGTATGTGTTCATAGTGAATTTTAGTAAAGAGAACACTGAACACTATACAAAAGAGTTGCGTGGGCAGTCTGAGTTGTTTGCCGCTCCAAACTCAGGTGGAAAACAGGCTGCCTAAGTATGATCCCCAATCAGAGACAACGATAGACAGCTGCCTCTGATTGGGAACCATACCCAGCCAACAAAGAAACAGAAAATCTAGAATGCCCACCCTAATCCTGCCCAACCTAACCAAATAGAAAAATAAAAAGGCTCTCTAAGGTCAGGGCGTGACATATATACTACAATTTCTTTCTATTTGTCTATGTTGCTTCTTTTTGATATTTATGAGTCCTTTATTTGTATATATATTTATAGTTATGTAGTTTTAAATGTTATAATTATTTTTAGGTGTTGTTCCAAATGTCTGAAGTGGGAGGGGGGTCGTCCAGGGAGCCATACAAGCAAGAACCGCCCTGCTCAGGCCTTCCACTGTTGTGTCGTTGGCACTGAATGATGATGTTTGAGTCATGCTTGGCCATGCAGTCATAAGTGAACAGGGAGTACAGGAGGGGACTGAGAATGCACCCCTGAGTGGCCCCCGTGTTGAGGATCAGCGTGGCAGATGTGTTGTTACCTGCCTTTACCACCTGGGGGTGGCCCGTCAGGAATCCGTGGATATTTTCTGCTTAGGCCATCACTGACTGAGAGCGGCAGTGTTGTGTACAGTGCCTTGCAAAAGTATTCAGCCTCTTGGAGTTTATCCTATTTGTTCCATTCCAACCTGTAATTTAAATAGATTTTTATTTGGATTTCATAAAATGAACATACACTAAATAGAAATGTTTATTTTTATTTTACCTTTATATAACTAGGCAAGCCAGTTAAGAACAAATTCTTATTTTCAATGACGGCCTCGGAACAGTGGGTTAACTGCCTTGTTCAGGGGCAGAACGACAGATTTGTACCTTGTCAGCTCAGGGATTTGAACTTGCAACCTTCCGGTTACTAGTCCAACGCTCTAACCACTAGTGTCACGAAGTACTAAGGTGAGTGGAATCAGGCGCAGAGAGCAGGTACAGTAATAGACAGTTTATTCTCCGATGTACAAACGACGGTCAACCCAACACACAGGGTGAATGATCCAACACAGGAACATAAAAATGACCGGAGAATAAAAACCACAAGTACTCCACAAACATGACATGAAGAGAAAACAATCCCGCACAAAACAAGGGCGGGACAACCTACTACATATACAGACACTAATAAACTAAACTACACCCAGGTGAAACCAATCAGACAAAACCAACAGACAAACGAAAGGGGATTGGTAGTGGCTAGTAGGACGGTGACGACGACCGCCGAGCACCGCCCGAACAGGCAAGAGAGCCAACCTCGGCGGAAGTCGTGACAACTAGGCTACCCTGCCACCCCAAATGTAAAAAAAGACATGTTTCAAAAAATTCAACAAAAAAATACGAAAAAGTGGTGCGTGCATACAGTTGAAGTCGGAAGTGCAGGGATTGATATAGGATCGATATGACAACAGCCAGTGTAATTGCAGGGCGCCAAATTAAAAATCCCAGAAATCCCAAAATTAAAATTCCTCAAACATACATGTATTTTATACCGTTTTAAATGTAATCTTGTTGTTAATCCCACCACAGTGTCCGATTTCAAAAATAGGCTTTACAGCTAAAGCATCACAAATGATTATGTTAGGTCACCACCAACTCACAGAAAAACAGGGCCATTTTTCCAGCCAAAGACAGGAGTCACAAAAAGCACAAAGAGATAAAATGAATCACTAACATTTGTAGATCTTCATCAGATCACAATCATAGGACTTCATGTTACACAATAAATGTATGTTTTGTTTGATAAAGTTCATATTTATATCAAAAGATCTCAGTATACATTGACGCGTTACGTTCACTAGTTCCCAAAAATGTCCGGTGATATTACAGAGAGTCATTTTACAGAAATAGTCATTATAAATGTTGATAAAAATACAATTGTTTTGTCATGGAAACATAGATATTACTCTCCTTAATGCAACCGCTGTGTCAGATTTCAAAATAACTTTACGGAAAAAGCAAACCATGCAATAATCTGAGAACTGCGTTAAGAAAAAAAAATCTGCCATGTTGGAGTCAACAGAAATCAGAAATAACATTATAAATATTCCCTTACCTTTGATGATCTTCATCAGAATGCACTCCCAGGAATCCCAGTTCCACATCAAATGTTTGATTTAGTTCGATAATGTCCATTATTTATATCCAGCTACTTTTGTTAGGGCGTTTAGTACACATATCCAAACGCTCGTGCAGACGATTATCAGGCGAAAACTTCAAAAAGTTATATTACATGTTGTAGAAACATTTCAAACTAAGTATTGAATCAATCGTTTTTATCATAAATCTTCAATAACGTTCCGACCGGAGAATTCCATTGTCTGTAGAAAAGCCATGGAACGCAGGTCGCTATCATGTGAAATGCGTTTGACCAGGACGTGTCTCTCTGCCAGACCACTGACTCAAACAGCTCCCATCCGGCTCCACATCACAGTAGAAGACTAATTCAAGTTTCTAAAGACGGTTGGCACCTAGTGGAAGCCTTAGGAAGTGCAACAAAACCAATATACCACTGTGTATTCAATAGGGGCTGGGTTGAAAATCGACCAACTTCAGATTTCCCACTTCCTGTTTGGATTTCTTCTCAGGTTATAATAATAATAATATGCATATATTAGCAACAGGGACTGAGGAGCAGGCCGTTTACTCTGGGCACCTCTGGACACCTTTCATCCAAGCTGCTCAATACTGTCCCTGCAGCCATAAGAAGTTAAACAAAAATAGAACTGTTTGGCCATAATGACCATCGATATGTTTGGAGGAAAAAGGGGGAAGCTTGCAGGCAGAAGAACACTATCCCTACTGTGAAGCACCTGGGTGGTAGCATCATTTGTTTGGGGGGGGGGGGCAGAAGGGACTGGTGCACTTCACAAAATAGATGGCTTCATGAGGAGGAAAATGATGTGTATATATTGAAGCAACACCTCAAGACGTCAGTCAGGAAGTAAATTGCTTGGTCGCAAATGGGTCTTCCAAATGGACAATGACCCCAAGCATACAACCACAGTTGTGGCAAATTGGCTTAAGGACAACAAAGTCAAGGTATTGGAGTGGCCATCACAAAGCCCTGACCTCAATCCTATAAAAAATGTGTGGGCAGAACTGAAAAAGCATGTGTGAGAATGGAGACCTACAAACCTGACTCAGTTACACCAGCTCTGTCAGGAGAAATGGGTCAAAATTCACCCAACTTATTGTGGGAAGCTTGTGGAAAGCTACCCGAAACGTTTGACCCAAGTTAAACAAGGCAATGCTACCAAATACTAATTGAGTGTATGTAAACTTCTGATCCACTGGAAATATGATGAAAGAAATAAAAGCTGAAATAAATAATTACCTCTACAATTATTCTGACATTTCACATTCTTAAAACAAAGCATATATGCACCTGTTCTGAAAGGCCCCAGAGTCTCCAACACCACTAAACATGGGGCACCATCAAGCAAGAGGCACCATGAAGACCAAGGAGCTATCCAAACAGGTCAGGGACAATGTTGCAGAGAAGTACAGATAAGGGTTGGGTTATAAAAAAATATACCAGAAACCTTGAACATCCCATGGAGCAGCATTAAATATATTATAAAAAATGGAAAGAATATGGCACCACAACAAACCTGCCAAGAGAGGGCCCCCCACCAAAACTCACAAAAAAAGCAATTACTTCAAGAAAAAAATAAGGCATGTGGGAGACTCCCCAAACATGTGGAAGAAGCCACTCTGGTCAGATGAGACTAAAATGTAGCTTTTTGGCCATCAAGGAAAACGCTGTGTCTGGCGCAAACCCAGCACCTCTCATCACCCCGAGGATACCACCCCCACAGTGAAGCATGGTGGTGGCAGCATCATGTTGTGGGGATGTTTTTCATTAGCAGGTAATGGGAAACTGGTCAGAATTGAAGGAATGATGGGTGGGGCTAAATACAGGGAAATTCTTGAGGGAAACCTGTTTCAGTCTTCCAGAGATTTGAGAGTGGGACAGAGGTTCCTCAATCCAAATGAGAATCTGTGGTTTGACTTAAAGATTGCTGTACACCAGCGGAACCCATCCAACTTGAAGGTGCTTGAGCAGTTTTGCCTTGAAGAATGGTCAAAGATCCCAGTGGCTCGATGTGCCAAGCTTATTGAGACATACCCCAAGAGACTTGCAGCTGTAATTGCTGCAAAAGGTGGCTCTACAAACTTTTGACATTGGGGGGGTGAATAGTTATCCACGCTCATGTTTTCTGTATTTTTGTCTTATTTCTTGCTTGTTTCACGATAAAAAAATATTTAGCATCTTCAAAATGGTAGGCATGTTGTGTAAATCAAATGATACAAACCCCCCAAAAATCAATTTTAATTCCAGGTTGTCAGGCAACAAAATAGGAGAAATGCCAATGTGGGTGAATACTTTCGCAAGCCACTGTATATCTGTCCACAAAGGAGGACAGGGCATGGGTGAATTGGAGAGCAGGGTGGCTGCATTCCGATTAAAGGCGACGCAGAGACTGCTGTACCATCCTGGTGTCGGCTGGAGGGAACCAGCATGCATGCTTCTGAGCTGGGGGATTGGGGTTGGACTGGCAGCTGTTCCTCATGAGGCTGGAGAGGCTGAGTACAGCAGGTCTCTCTGATTTTTACTCTGTGGTTCTGAGGGCCTGTCAGCTGCTACAGCCCACACGAGAAGGGGGTATGGAGCCTGGGCTGTAGGTGTGGGAGGAGCCTATCTTCCACAACCCAGCCATCCTTTTGAGATCAGTTCAGTCGGTGACTGATGGTAGAGGGTTTACTAACGCTGGGAAACCTGTGCCTGCAGGAGGAGGAGGCGTGGAACACCCTGGAAGTCTTTGCACAACAAACAGGACTAACATCTCTTAGGCTGCCGGAGAGAATCCTGAGGGAGGCACAGGACCCAAAGGGGGAGGGGTCGACCAATGTTTCCCCCACTGCAGCTGATGGCAGAGACTGGGGACTGGCAAGGGGGTCTGGAGTACTTGTTGGACTTTAACAATCCGGGCCTGAAGGAGTTTGAGGTAGTGGGAGGTAAAGCCCTCTACAACCTCTGCATTAAGGTGAGGAAGATTAGGATCCTAACAGGAGTGAAGGCACATCAGTGGTAGGGGGTATGTGGGGAGGAGAGTATGGTGGGTTTTAGATAGAGGGGGCTCTACAAACTCTCAGAACCAAAGAGGTCAGGGGACCTCCAGTGGAGGGTTCTACATGGAGCCCTGGACAGTAACAGCTGGTTGGCACGGGTTGACAATGGAGTCGGACAGGGCTGTCCTTTCTGTGTTATGAGTGAAACTGTGATTCATGTGTTTTCTGTGTGCGACAGGTTATTGCCATTAATGTCTCTGTTTGAATGTTTGTGTGAGAAGCTGGGGGTGGAGTTTACTGTCAGAATGTTTGTAATGGGGTACAGTCATTCGAATATAGAAAAGGACAAATGTGTGTTGTTGAATTTTCTGTTTGCTCAGGAAAAATTGGCTATTTGTCTAAGAAGGAGGAACAGGGTCAAAGGTGGTGATAACAGACCCTTTACTATTATTTAATGTGATGGTCTCTGCGCCTTAGAGTGGAATTTGAGTTGTATAAAATGATAAACAGTGTAGAGATGTTTCAGGAGATATGGTGTGGGGGCCATCTGTACAGCTGGCGAAGATGGGTTAGATATACAGTTGTAGAAGTGGTGAGGTGTGGTGTTGTTTTGTATCATAGGGTATAGTGCAAGATGAGTAAGCAGCACAGGGGATATTTGTTTTTAAAGAGGGGTGGGGGGTGAGGTTCTAGTTAAATGAAATGAGGATTTAGTGTATCAGTAAAGAAAGACAAAGTCCCTCTCTCTCTGTCTCTCTGTCTCTCTCTCTCTCATTCTCAATTCAATTCAAAGGGTTTTATTAGCATGGGAAACACATGTTTACATTGCCAAAGCAAGTGTAAAAGATTAGAAACAAAAGTTAAATTAACAACAAAAAAACAGGGAACATTACACTCACAAAAGTTCCAAAATAATAAAGACATTTGTCAATATACAGTGTTATATTGATGTGCAAATAGTTCAAGTACAAAAGAGAAAATAAATAAACATAAATATGTGTTGTATTTACAATGGTGTTAGTTATTCACTGATATCCATTTTCTTGTGGCAACAGGTCACAAATCTTGCTACTGTGATGGCACACTGTGTTATTCCACCCAATAGATAAGGGAGTTTATCAAAATTGGATTTGTTTTGGAATTGTTTGTGTATCTGTGTAACCTGAGGGAAATATGAGTCTCTAATATGGTCATACATTTGTCAGGAGGTTAGGAAGTGCAGTTCAGTTTCCACCTATTTTGTGGGCAGTGTGCACATAGCCTGTCTTCTCTTGAGAGCCAGGTCTGCCTGCGGCGACCTTTCTCAATAGCAAGGCTTTGCTGACTGTGTCTGTACATAGTCAAAGCTTTCCTTAAGTATGGCTCAGTCACAGTGGTCAGGTATTCTGCCACTGTGTACTCTCTGTTTAGAGCCAACAAGCATTCTAGTTTGCTCAGTTTTTTTGTTAATTCTTTCCAATGTGTCAAGTAATTACCCCAGAACTCACAGACCTTAGCCAGCAGCATCCCCACCCTGCATCCCACTGCTGGTTTCCCACTGAAGGTAAGCAGTGTAGATCCTGGATGGGAGACCAGATGCTGCAGGAAGTGGTGCTGGAGGCCCAGTAGGAGTCACTCTTCTTCTGGTCTATATGGGAGACCAGATGTTGCAGGAAGTGGCGTTGGAGGGTCAGTAGGAGGCACTCTTTGCTCTGGTCTCGATGAGAGACCAGCAACTGCTGGTAGTGGTGTTGGAGGGCCAGTAGGAGACACTCTTTCCTCTGGTCTAAATGGGAGACCAGATGCTGCAGGAAGTGGTCTTGGAGGGCCTGTAAGAGGCGCTCTTTCCTCTGGTCTAGATGGGAGACCAGATGCTGCAGGAAGTGGTGTTGGAGGGCCAGTAGGAGACACTCTTTCCTCTGTTCTACAAAAAAAGTATTCCAGGGCAATGATTGAGGACGTTGCCATGTGTTGGGTGCCATCTCTCTGTGGTCACTAAACATCCCATGGCACTTATTGTAAGAGTAGAGGTGTTAACGCCGGTGTCCAGGCTAAATCCATCATGGACACCTAATGCATGTTTATTATGGATCCCTAGTAGATCCTGCCAAGGCAGCCACTACTCTTCTTGGGGTCCACACATTAACCTCTCTGGGGTATGTGTCGCGTCTCACCTCGTCAACAGCCAGTGAAACTGCAGGGCGCCAAATTCAAAACAACAGAAATCCCATAATTAAAATTCCTCAAACAATCATGTATTTTACACCATTTTAAAGATACACTTGTTGTAAATCCAGCCACAGTGTCCGGTTTCAAAAACGCTTTACGGCGAAAGCAAACCAAACGATTATGTTAGGTCAGAACCAAGTCACAGAAAACACAGCCATTTTTCCAGCCAAAGAGAGAGGAGTCACAAAAAGCAGAAATATAGATAAAATGAATCACTAAACTTTGATGATCTTCATCAGATGACACTCATAGGACTTCATGTTACACAATACATGTATGTTTTGTTCGGTAAAGTTCATATTTATATAAAAGAAATCTCAGTATACATTGGCACGTTACGTTCAGTAGTTCCAAAACATCTGATTATTTTGCAGAGAGCCACATCAATTTCCAGAAATACTCATCATAAATCTTTATGAAAATACAAGTTTTATACATGGAATTTTAGATCCACTTCTCCTTAATGTAACCGCTGTGTCAGATTTCACAAAAACTTAATGGAAAAGCAAATAATGCAATAATCTGAGTACGGAGCTCAGACGACATATCAACCCAAAGAGATATCCGCCATGTTGGAGTCAACAGAAGTCAGAAATATCATTATAAATATTCCTTTTCCTTTGATGATCTTCATCAGAATGCACTCCCAGGAATCCCAGTTCCACAAGAAATGTTTGTTTTGTTCGTTAACCTCTTGAAACTCCCCATCCCGGATCCGGGATTGTGACTAAGCCTCAGGCTCATTAGCATAACGCAACGTTAACGATTTCTGAAAATCGAAAATAAAATTAAAATAATGTGTTTGCTCTCAAGCTTAACCTTTTCTTAACAACACTGTCATCTCAGATTTTCAAAATATGCTTTTGAACCATAGAAATTGACTAATTTGTGTAAGAGTATGCAAAGCTAGCATAGCATTTTGTGTAGCATGTAGCACGCAACATTTTCACAAAAGCCAGATAACCAAATAAATAAAATCATTTACCTTTGAAGAGCTTCTGATGTTTTCAATGAGGAGACTCCCAGCCACATACCAAATGCAGTGTTTCCTGAAAGCGTCTGTGTGTAGGAGAAATCGTTCCGTTTTCTACATTGCGTACCGAAACCCGAAAATGCAGTCACCTACAACGTGAAACTTTTTCCGGATTAACTACATAATATCGACCGAAACATGGCAAACGTTGTTTGGAATCAATCCTCAAGGTGTTTTTTCACATATCTCTTCATTGACATGCAGTTCTTGGAAGCTTGCTTTTCTCTCTCTGCCCCATGGAAAAATACTGGCAGGTGACTTTTGCACAATTTCGGCGCAGGACACCGGGCGGACACGTGGTAAATGTGGTCTCTTATGGTCAATCTTCCAACGATCTGCCTACAAATCGTCAAATGCTGCAGACACCTTGGGGAAACCAGAAAGGGCAGACTCATTCCTCTTGCGTTCACAGCCATATAAGGAGATCATGAAAGACAGAGCCTCAAAAATCCTTGTCATTTCCTGGATGCCAAGTCATCTTGGTTTTGCCTGAAGCTCATGTTCTAGGGCACGCACAGAGAAGATATTTGTATTTCTGGACACGTCAGAGTGTTTTCTTTCGAACAGTAGCAATTATATGCATAGTCGAGCATCTTTTTGTGACAAAATATCTTCTTTAAAACGGGAACGTTTTTCTTCCAAAAATGAAATAGCGCCACCATAAGTGTAAGAGGTTAATGTCCATCATTCATGTCCAAATCCCTCCTTGTTGTTCGCGCGTTCAGTACACAATCTAAACTCACGACACGCGTGCAAGGCCAAAAAGTTCCGTTACAGTCCGTAGAAACATGTCAAACTACGTATAGAATCAATCTTTAGGATGTTTTTAACATAAAATAAGAATTTGTTCTTAACTGACTTGCCTAGTAAAATAAAGGTAAAATAAAAAAATATAAATAAATCTTCAATAATGTTTCAACCGGAGAATTCCTTTGTCTGTAGAAAAGCATTGCAACGTAAGCTACCTCTCATGTGTATGCCCGTGACCAGCTCGTGGCTCTCTGGCAGACCTCTGACTCATTCCTCTCAGTTTTAGAAACTTCAGAGTGTGTTCTATCCAAATCTACTAATAATATGCATATCCTAGAATCTGGGCCTGAGTAGCAGGCAGTTTACTCTGGGCTTGCTTTTCATCTGGACGTGAAAATACTGCCCCTACCCCAAAGAAGTTAAGTGCTGCAGTAATTTCAGTCACTGTAGTAGCTGACTGAAATAGTGTAGTGTTGAGTAATCCGCTTTACTCAAAGCCAGTCGCATGTCGTTGGCACAGATTTTAAAATGTATGTGGCCGAGACAGCTGCCCTGGGGAATTCCTGATTATACCTGGATTATGTAACAGAGGCTTCCATTGAAGAACACCCTCTGTGTTCTGTTAGACAGTTAACTCTGTATCCACAATATAGCAGGGGGTGTAAAGCCAAAACACATACATTTTTCCATCAGCAGACTGTGATCAATAATGTCAAAAGCCGCACTGAAGTCAAACAATCAATTTCTCTCAGCCAATAATCAGTAATTTGTGTAAGTGCTGTGCTTATTGAATATCCTTACCTACAAGCGTGCTGAAAGTCTGTTGTCAACTTGTGTACTGTAAAATAATATTGTATCAGGTCAAGCACCATTTTTTCCAAAAGTTTACTAAGGGTGATCGGTGGGCTATTTAAGCCAGTAAAGGGGGCTTTACTATTCTCAGTAGTGTAATGACTTTTGCTTCCCTCCAGGCACAATGTTGTCCGCTATTATACTCAGCAATTTTCCATTCAAGTTGTCAGACCCTGGTGGCTTGTCATTGTTGATCTGAAGATCTGAACATGAGGTAGAAGCCACCAGACAGGGAGACAGAACAGAGGACGAAGGTGCAGGTACCTCCAGATTGAATCTTGAATCGGGAAGGTCCCAGGGAAGAAGGCGCCGGAACCTCTGGATCAAGGGCGGCAATGCTGATTCTGGTCTGTGTCTGGTCTGGGCTTAACACCTCCAAGGAGGCCCCCGTTGTCAGAGGACACTGTTTTCAACTTCTGCATGGCTGGTTGGTAGGGTCCAGCAGTATCCTACTAGCTCAAAGCTCTGTCAGAGTGAGCTTCGGGTTCTTTGTCTCCTCCCTGACCAAGGCCCTTCTCCTCAGATTGTTCAATTTGGTTGGGTGGCCAGCTCTAGGAAGAGTCTTGATGGTTCCAAACTTCCACTGTGTTCCTGTGAAGCTTCAATGCTGCAGAAATGTTTTTGGTAACCCCAGATCTGTGCCTGAACACAATCCTGTCTCGGGGCTCCACTGACAATTCCTTCGACCTCATGGCTTGGTTTTTGCTCTGACATAAACTGTCAACTGTGGGATTTTAAAAAGACAGGTGTGTGCCTTTCCAAATCATATCAAATCAATTGAATTTATCACAGGTGGACTCCAATCTAATTGTAGAAACATCTCAAGGATGATCAATGGAAACAGGATGCACCTGAGATCAATTTCGAGTCTCATAGAAAATGGTCTGAATACTAAATAAGGTATTTTGTTGTTTATGTGCAAAAAGTTTGAAAAACAATGTTTTGCTTTGTCATCATGGTGTATTTTAAGTGTAGAATGATGAGGACACTTTTTATTTCATCCATTTTAGAATAAAGAAAATGTGGAAAAAGTGAAGGGGTCTGAATACTTTCCGAATGCACTGTATGTACAGTAGATACAAGTATATTTAAATGTCAAAATGAAGCAAGGTAACATATAAAACATAGCTTAACCAACAAACACCAAAACAAAACAAAAACAATGATACGTTCCTTTTCTATTCTCTGTCCTTAATTTTTCATTACTTAAATTTTTTCATTAATTTCCTTAACAGTATTATTTTTTTTTTTCCTTACATTACTTTATTAATTTGACTGTTGCAAAATGTGTGGCTGTTGTGTGTGAAATACAATATACCCCTTTCCAATGACATCCAGTACAAATAGTGAGGGCCTGTTTAGAACAACACCCAGTTCAAATAGTGAGGGCCTGTTCCCAATGACACCCAGTACAAATAGTGAGGGCCTGTTTCCCAATGACACCCAGTACAAATAGTGAGGGCCTGTTTCCAACGACACCCAGTACAAATAGTGAGGGCCTGTTCCCAATGACACCAGTACAAATAGTGAGGGCCTGTTCCCAACAATACCCAGTTCAAATAGTGAGGGCCTGTTCCCAATGACACCAGTACAAATAGTGAGGGCCTGTTCCCAATGACACCAGAACAAATAGTGAGGGCCTGTTTCCAACAACACCCAATTCAAATAGTGAGGGCCTGTTTCCCAATGACACCCAGTACAAATAGTGAGGGCCTGTTTCCAACGACACCCAGTACAAATAGTGAGGGCCTGTTTCCAACGACACCAGTACAAATAGTGAGGGCCTGTTTCCAATGACACCCAGTTCAGATAGTGAGGGCCTGTTTCCCAATGACACCCAGTACAAATAGTGAGGGCCTGTTTCCAACAACACCCAGTTCAAATAGTGAGGGCCTGTTCCCAATGACACCAGTACAAATAGTGAGTGCCTGTTCCCAATGACACCAGTACAAATAATGAGGGCCTGTCTCCAACAACACCCAGTACAAATAGTGAGGGCCTGTTCCCAATGACACCAGTACAAATAGTGAGGGCCTGTTTCCAACGACACCCAGTTCAAATAGTGAGGGACAGTTGCCAATGACACACAGTACAAATAGTAGGGCCTGTTTCCAACGACACCCAGTGCAAATAGCCATGGCTCCATTTTTACCCAGTTCAAATAGTGAGGACCTGTTTCCAACTGTATACCCAGTACAAATAGTAGGGCCTGTTTCCAACGACACCCAGTGCAAATAGCCATGGCTCCATTTTTATAGGATATACTAACTATATACTTATTACTGTATACTTATACTGTATACTTATACTGTATACTTATACTGTATACTTATTACTGTACCTTTCTGGTACCAGAGGTGGAAAATGCTATCAGAAATGCCAGGGGGAAAAGCCTTGTTATTAAAATGGGTAGTCAGAGCTGAAAAGTAATCCTTTCTCCCAAGGTGTTTGCAAATATCTCTCCAGATCTTTAAAAGGTACTGTTAAGAATCTGGTTATGTTTCACTTCGGTGCTGACTGAGTTTCTGTCACCATTCATAACACTGATTAACGAGTATGGCGATGTGAAGGAGGAGTCATTACTGACCCCAATTAGAGCAATGTTAATCTCTGAGCCATTCTGTAATTATGAGAGCATGACATGTCCAGTTATAAAATAGCAAATTATGTAATCCCAGGCCTCCTAAATTATATCGTAGCTGCAGTTTAGCAATTTTCAACCTTGGTCTATTTATATGTCACATAAAGTCTGAGAGGTATCTATTGAGGTCATTAAAATCATTTTTCATTATATATAATGTGACTATCTGGAGAGGACACAGTCTAGGAAAACATTCATTTTAAATAGATTAATTCTACCTAACCATGATAATGGCAGGTCCATCCACTTATATAGGTCTTCGTTGACTGCCCTAAGTGCAGGTGCAAAAGTTGCTGTTAGACAGGTTGTGAAGTTTACACCAAGATAAACAAAATCTTTGTTTTTGTCCATTTGAACGGGAAGTCATTCAAAAGTTGTAACTCAAGCTCCCTAGGGGCTTAGCTTCTGAATTATTACAAGTCATTTTATAACGAGAAAATTAACTAAACCTCTTATTTAAGTCAATAAGAATGGGAATAGAGGTGTATGGGTTAGAAATGAATAGCAAGATATAATCTGCGTATAGAGATATAGTGTGCGTTTGTTTTCCAATCTTGACACATGTAAGACCTTCCTGGGTACGAATAATGCCTGTGGTTTGTCAAGGCAATCAACATAGGTGACAGTGGGCCGCCCTAGCATTTCCCTCTACCCGAAAAGAAAGTGGCCGATTGCATTCCATTTGTTACCACAGCGGCCTGCGGTTATAAATAGGTATGGCCATTCTACTTGGTCAAATGCTTTCTCGGCATCCAATGATGTCTGACATTTGTAAATTAATGCTTTTGTTTATTAAAACCAGTTTGGTCCAGCTTTGTTAAAGTCGGTAGACATCTTTCCAATCTCCTACCTAGGATATTAGATAAGAGCTGTCCACATTAATAAGGGACATAGACCAATAGCAAGAGCAGTCTTCGTTTGGTTTAGTTTTATTAAGAATGAGAGCAATATTAGCATGGTTTAAAGTGGGAGGGAGTTCATCCCTGGCAAATTAGTCTGTATACAATCTGAGAAGGTGTTCCGCGACCGGGAGTCCCATGAGGTGGAGCACAATTGGCCCAGTATCATCCTGGTTAGGGGAGGGTTTGGCCCAGCATCGTCCGGGTTAGGGGAGGGTTTGGCCCAAATCAAATTTATTTATATAGCCCTTCGTACATCAGCTGATATCTCAAAGTGCTGTACAGAAACCCAGACTAAAACCCCAACAGCAAATAATGCAGGTGTAGAAGCATGGTGGCTAGGAAAAACTCCCTAGAAAGGCCAAAACCTAGGAAGAAACCTTTAGAGGAACCAGGCTATGGAGGTTGGCCAGTCCTCTTCTGGCTGTGCCAGGTGGAGATTATAACAGAACATGGCCAAGATGTTCAAATGTTCATAAATGACCAGAAAGGTCAAATAATAATAATCACAGGCAGAACAGTTGAAACTGGAGGTGGACTGGGGACACTAAGGAGTCATCATGTCAGGTAGTCCTGAGGCATGGTCCTAGGGCTCAGGTTCTCAGAGAGAGAAAGAAAGAGAGAAAGAGAGAGAGAATTAGAGAGAGCATACTTAAATTCACACAGGACACCGGATAGGACAGGAGAAGTACTCCAGATATAACAAACTGACCCTAGCCCCCCGACACATAAACTACTGCAGCATAAATACTGGAAGCTGAGACAGGAGGGGTCAGGAGACACTGTGGCCCCATCCGATGACACCAAGCATTGTCCGGGTTAGGGCCGGGTTTGGTCAGCCGGGTTGTCCTTGTCCCATCACGCTTTAGCCACTCCTGTGGCGGGCTGGGCGCAATGCACGCTGACAGGGTTGCCAGGTGTACGGTGTTTCCTCTGACACATTGGTGCTGGCTCCCGGGTTAAGCCAGCATTGTGTCAAGAAGCATTGCGGCTTGGCGTGGTTGTGTTTCGGAGGATGCACGGCTCTCGACCTTCGCATCTCCCGAGTCCAACGGGAGTTTGTAACTACCAATTGGGGAGTAAAAGGGGTACAAAAAGATAAAGAAAAAAAAGAAAAAACATTGTTGGGAGAAAGGATTGCATGTCAGATTATTGCTGGAATCTGAGCTGTAGAGTGGCAGGTAGTAGTCCCTCATAATGGTATTATTCCTCTAGTGGTGAATATTCCCAATTTATCCTTTAATAAATCCTCTTTGGGATAGGGGGCAGCATTTTCATGTTTGGATAAATAGCGTGCCCAATTTCAACTTCCTGCTAGTCATGCCAGGAATATAAGGTATGCATAGTATTCGTTGATTTGGATGGAAAACACTCTGAAGTTTCTAAAACTGTTTGAATCATGTCTGTGAGTATAACAGAACGTATGTAGCGGGCAAAACCCAGAGGACTAACCATTCAGAATTTTTATTTTTTGAGGTCACTGTCTATTCAATGTGTTTTCATTGGGAAACGATATTTCTAAGGCACTTGTTTGCAGTTCCTACCTCTTCCACTGGATGTCACCAGTCTTTGGAAATTGGTTGAGTTTATTCTTTTGTGTAATGAAGAAGTACGGCCATCTTGAATTTGTGTCACTTGAAGTGTACTTTTTGAGAAGGCCCCTGACTGGAAAAGTAGCGTGAGTTTGTTGTCTTCCTGTATTGAACACAGATTGTCCCATCTACAATTTGATTGATTATTAATGTTTAAAAATACCTAATAACCTTGTATTACAAAAGTAGTTTGATATGTTTTGGCAAAGTTTACAGGTAACTTTTGAGATATTTTGTAGTGACTTTGCGCAAATTGGAAGCTGTTTTTTTCTGGATCAAACCCACCAAATAAATGGACATTTTGGATATATTTCGACGGAATTAATCGAACAAAAGGACCATTTGTGATGTTTTTGTTTACTGTTGTGCTATCATCAGATAATAGCTTCTTATGCTTTCGTCAAAAAGCCTTTTTGAAATATGACATGTTTGCTGGATTCACAACGAGTGTAGCTTTAATTTGGTATCTTACATGTGTGATTTAATGAAAGTTTGAATTTTATAGTATTTTTTTGAATTTGGCGCTCTGCATTTTCCCTGGCAATTGGCCAGGTGGGACATTTGCATCCCGCCTATCCCAGAGAAGTTTTTAATGAATGTATATATCTGGTGCATGTCTTTGCCAGTCTTAATAGGAGTCGACGTGGCTTATTTCCTTGTTCGTATAATCTGTCTTCCTGGAAAATAGATATTTCTGCTTCATCTGTAAACAGACGGTCTAATGCTGATCTTGCAGCTTTGAAGAGTTGTTTGGATGAATTCCTTTTAAATGAATCTTCAAGTTTCAACTTTTAACTTTAAGTCCAACTGTAGTTTAAATATTTTCTTTCTTTTAGCTGCAACATAGGAACTAATATTCCCTGTAATAACTGTCTTGTCTGCTTCCCAAATCATTGAAGGAGATACGCTGGGGGCTGCCATTGTTCTCCATAGAGAGATTCTGTGGATTCTTTAAAAAGACAGTGAATTCAGGTGTGTTAAAAAGCATAGGGTGAAGACATGTTAGGATCTGAATGATCCTATTAAAACTCACGGACACTTCGTGAAGCTCAAACCCAGTTTATTCCCCAATTGGGTCATACAGCTGCATAAGACAAAGACATGATTCCACCAGTGATAGTATATATACTATCTCTCTAAACATGACATCTTTATTTTCTAGCCAGGAAATGAAGTGATGCAGGCAATAAACTGTTCCTTCTCCCTTAATGTGACCTGACCTGATCTTGACCCCCTTCCTCACTAAACCACATCTCTCCATCCTTATCAGTGCCTGCCACATGCGATTGCCCTTCCTTTATTCATTACATTCCTCCTACAGATAACCACTAACTTCTGGTGTAGCCCCTAGACTATAGCACTCAATATTTCAATAGAATACCTGATAATTAACAATATTCCAAGTTTAGAATTCATCAAACGTCACCTTCTGTTCGATGGATCCCTGTAACATGGGTAAATTAATATGCTGGGAATGGTCCAACAGACAGGTGATACCTATATCACAAGACTGGATTCTGTCAAAAAACTAGTTGTGAAGTTAGGAAATGGTCCACCGTAGAAAAAGATTTATGTCTGACGGAATAAAAAGTTAAGTCATTTGGATACATCATAAAGACAAGATATCGTCACAAATATCCAATGATCATCTGATACATGCCTCTTAGGTGGCAGGGTGGGGCTTGGATGGTTGTTGTAGTGGGGGTTGGACCTGATGGTCTCTCACAGCCTGGGCACATGTGTGGCTGTCATGTTGAGGTCCTTGCTGCAGGGGTGGGGGGCAGGTGGGCATAGGCATGGTCTGGTGGGACCTATATAGGGTGTGGCCAGCGTTAGTTTTGGGGTGTGGCTGGTTATGCTGTGGTCTGGGAGGGAGTCTCGCAGGTCTGTGTGGGATGCTCATCACTCTGCTGCTACTGTGGGAGGTGCTTGGGCTGAGTGTGATGTCTTTCTCTCTCCCTCTCTCTCTCTCTCGTTGTCATTTCTATCAAAGGAGGGGGGACACATCTGATGTGATCTGGAGGTTCTGGCACAGCGTGAGGCCCTATAATTCTCTCTCTACTACACACCCGGTTGAAGGGTGTTGCACAGCGTGAGGCCCTATAATTCTCTCTCTACTACACACCCTGATGAAGGGTGTTGCACAGCGTGAGGCCCTATAATTCTCTCTCTACTACACACCCTGATGAAAGGTGATGCACAGCGTGAGGCCCTATAATTCTCTCTCTACTACACACCCTGATGAAGGGTGATGCACAGCGTGAGGCCCTATAATTCTCTCTCTACTACACACCCTGATGAAGGGTGATGCACAGCGTGAGGCCCTATAATTCTCTCTCTACTACACACCCGGTTGAAGGGTGTTGCACAGCGTGAGGCCCTATAATTCTCTCTCTACTACACACCCTGATGAAAGGTGATGCACAGCGTGAGGCCCTATAATTCTCTCTCTACTACACACCCTGATGAAGGGTGATGCACAGCGTGAGGCCCTATAATTCTCTCTCTACTACACACCCTGATGAAGGGTGATGCACCGTGTAAGGCCTACGTTTTGTTAGCTGAAAAGGGAGGAGGGGAAAACTTCACAGGCGCCTCTCCTTCTCTCTGTCTGGGGTCTATGGATCTACCCTGGCACACACACACACCACAGTCAGTATATAGGCGTGTGTGGACAACCAATGCTGATTATTTTATAGTGGATTTAGATGGAAGATTGTCCTAGATTTACAGTTCAACACAACAACAGCAAATGTACAATACAAGTCAGACAGGAGAGAGGAGAGAGTGAGAGAGAAGAGAGAGAGAGAGAGACAGAGAGAGAGACAGAGCGAGGACTCTGAGTCAACTAATATAAATATCTATAAGTCCGGAACAGTAATGGTACAGGGTAACCCCAAACAGTTTCAGCTGGACTTTCACCTTATCAAAGAATTAGCCCAGCAGGAGAAGCTCTCCCTTGATAAAGATACCCCCACACCGAGCAGGTCAAACCAGACCTCTTCATTATGTAACCCCATAGACGAGCAACCCCCAGCAGAGAGTCAACCTCCCTGCACAGATTACCACTCCCTCATTGAAATGAAGGACAAATTCACCCAGCTGGAGATAAGGCAGGTGGAGCTGGAACAGCAGGTGATTACACTTCAGTCAGCACAGACCCAGACAACAGTCCAGCACAACAACAGCCCCTTAACCAGACCCGGAGAGCTGGAGGTGGACAGAGACATATCTGCACTTTGGACAATGGTGAGACAAATACAACAGGAGAAAGAGGAGCAGAACAGAGCACTAGAGGAGAGTATTAGACTGCTGGTGGAGGAGAGGTTGAGGGGGATGGAGGAGAGGGTGAGGGGGATGGAGGAGAGGTTGAGGGGGACGGCGTGTAACAGAGAACAACCCACTAGAGAGGTGACCACGCCGACAGAGAAGCCAGCTGAACAGCCCACCTCAGCCCCCACAAAACCAAGTCTTGACACCAGTCTTGACAGCAGAACAGTCCACACCAGACCCTGACCATAGAGTCGACATCACAGCAGAACAGACAAATGAAGAACCCCAAGCCCAGCTTATATATAAGAAAAAAAAAAAAAAGTTTTTCCCAAACACAGTGTGTCTAAACTCTGGTGTCCAAACACCCAGCGCGCCCTAGACCTTCTGTCTGAGGCCAAACTAGGCTCACCCAGCCACATAATAATACACACAGGCACAAATGACCTGAGAGCACAGCAGGAAAGAGTGGCCACAGCACTGAAGGGAGTGATTGAAAAGGCTTCTTCTACTTTCCCCAACGCACAAGTGGTTATCTCCACCCTGCTACCACGAAAAGACTTCCACCCTGCCACAATACAGAGGGTAAATGCAAGTATTTCCCGTGACTGTGCCTCAAAACCAAACGTTTTCCTGGCCCACCACTCCACCCTGGACTTGAACAGCCTCTATGACCAGGTCCACCTCTACAAGGCAGCAGTGCCCACCTTTGCCCGAACTCTAAAGGACATCGCTCTCAAACGTATCCCCAACACTTCACACAGGCGCAACAGATCAATAGACACCCCACCCAGACCAGCGAGACACCCTCCCAGACCTGCAGGACCCCCCTGGACCTACACATAGAGGACCCACACCAAGAGGAATTACATCCAGACCACCGCTGTCACGCCTTGGTCATTGTATTTTGTGTTTTCGTTATATATTTGGTTAGACCAGGGTGTGACATGGGTTTATTGTATTTTCGTATCAGCCTCGCCTGTTCAGCGCAGCCAGCGCTTTCTCCCTCTCCTGCGCTGTCGGAGTCTCCCGTCTATTCAGCGGTTCTAGAGCCTTCCTCCTCTACAGCACTGCCGGAGCCTCCTGCCTGTATAGAGCAGCCTAAGCTGCCAGTCTACATGGAGCAGCCAGAGCTGTCAGTCTGCATAGAGCTGCCAGTCTGCATGGAGTTGCCAGTCTGCATGGAGTTGCTAGTCTGCATGGAGCAGCTAGAGCTGCCAGTCTGCAAGGAGCTGCCAGTCTCCATGAAGCCGCCAGAGCTGTCAGTCAGTATGGAGCAGCCAGAGCCCGCCAGTCAGCATGGAGCAGCCAGAGCCGTCAGTCAGCATGAAGCAGCCAGATCTGCCAGTCAGCCAGACTCTTCCAGATCCGCCAGTCAGCCAGACTCTTCCAGATCCGCCAGTCAGCCAGACTCTTCCAGATCCGCCAGTCAGCCAGACTCTTCCGGATCCGCCAGTCAGCCAGACTCTTCCGGATCCGCCAGTCAGCCAGACTCTTCCGGATCCGCCAGTCAGCCAGACTCTTCCGGATCCGCCAGTTAGCCAGACTCTTCCAGATCCGCCAGTCAGCCAGACTCTTCCAGATCCGCCAGTCAGCCAGACTCTTCCAGATCTGCTATTCAACCAGATTCTTCCAGATCTGCCAGTCAACCAGACTCTTCCAGATCTGCCAGTCAACCAGAATCTTCCAGATCTGCCAGTCAAACAGACTCTTCCAGATCTGCTAGTCAGCCAGGATCCGCCAGTCAGCCAG
Organism: Oncorhynchus masou masou; assembly: GCF_036934945.1. Classification (NCBI taxonomy): domain Eukaryota; kingdom Metazoa; phylum Chordata; class Actinopteri; order Salmoniformes; family Salmonidae; genus Oncorhynchus; species Oncorhynchus masou. Next base: position 87,300,763 of record NC_088224.1, read on the forward strand.
GATCTGCCAGATCTGCTAGTCAGCCAGGATCCGCCAGTCGGCCAGGATCCGCCAGTCAGCCAGGATCCGCCAGTCAGCCAGGATCCGCCAGTCAGCCAGGATCCGCCAGTCAGCCAGGATCCGCCAGTCAGCCAGGATCTGCCGGATTCAACTGCCTGGCTGGGCTTCTTCTCAGTACTGGGCTTTTTCTCAGTGCTGGGCTTCTTCTCAGTACTGGGCTTCTTCTCAGTCCCGAGCTGCCCCTCAGTCCCGAGCTGCCCCTCAGTCCCGAGCTGCCCCTCAGTCCCGAGCTGCCCCTCAGTCCCGAGCTGCCCCTCAGTCACGAGCTGCCCCTCAGTCACGAGCTGCCCCTCAGTCACGAGCTGCCCCTCAGTCACGAGCTGCTCCTCTGTTATGTAGGGTTCTGGGTGAGGACTATTCGGCCATGGTCGGCGGTTAGGGTGGATTATCCATGGACGCGAAGGGGAGGAACAATGACATTTATGAAGTGGGGTCCACGTCCGGAGCCGGAACCGCCACCATGGACAGACGCCCACCCGGACCCTCCCTATGGTTTTGAGGTGCATTCGGGAGTCCGCACCTTAGGGGGGTTCTGTCACGCCTTGGTCATTGTATTTTGTGTTTTCGTTATATATTTGGTTAGACCAGGGTGTGACATGGGTTTATTGTATTTTCGTATTGGGGTTTGTAGTGTTTGGGATTGTAGCTGATTAGGGGTGTGTGTGTGTTAAATAGGTTGGCTGCCTGAGGCGGTTCTCAATCAGAGTCAGGTGATTCTCGTTGTCGCTGATTGGGAACCGTATTTAGGTAGCCTGGTTTTCGCTTTGTATTTCGTGGGTGATTGTTCCTGTCTCTGTGTTAGTTTTCACCAGTCAGGCTGTAATAGGTTTCACATTCTGTTTGTTGTTTTTGTATTTATTAGTTATTTGTGTATAGTTTGTTCGTTTGTCTTCACTATTAAACATGAGTAACTTACACGCTGCATTTCGGTCCGACTCTCTTTCAACAAAAGAAGAACGCCGTTACAACCGCACACCCAGACAAATCCACACCCCCACCCCAACCAATCAACACCCCCCACGTCAACCATGCCCACACCCCATTTAGGCCCCCTCAGATCAGACCTATGCCACTCCTGCCCACCCCATGCACCCCACCCCCGCAAAGAGGGCCTCAACATGGAAGCCACACATACGCCCAGGTAGTGAGCGGGCAAACAGTCCCAACCCCCACTCTCACACTCGCCCAAGCCAATGGCATGTACCAGATGCTCAGCAGGCTCTGCTCACACTTACTGGCCTGAGGCCAAACCATGACAAACAACATTGAACACTATGGAACAAAAAGCCTTCACTATATCATCCTGGAATATCCAAGGCCTGAGGTCATCTGCCTTTGGCATGAAGAGCAGAAACCCGGACTTCACCAAAGAAATCGGTAATACAGACATTGTCATCCTGCAAGAAACCTGGTATAGAGGAGACAGACCCACTGGTTGACCTCTAAGTTACACAGAGCTGGTAGTCCCATCCACCAAACTACCAGGTGTGAAACAGGAAAGGGACTCAGGGGGTATGCTAATTTGGTATAGAGCAGACCTAACTCACTCCATTAAATTAATCAAAACAGGAACATTCAACATTTGGCTAGAAATTCAAAAGGAAATTATCCTAACAGAGAAAAATGTCCTCCTGTGTGCTACCTATATCCCCCCACTAGAATCCCAATATTTTAATGAAGACAGCTTCTCCATCCTGGAGGGGGAAATCAATCATTTCCAGGCCCAGGGACATGTACTCGTCTGTGGCGACCTAAATTCCAGAACCGGACAAGAACCTGACACCCTCAGCACACAGGGAGACAAACACCTGCCAACATAACCAACAAAAATGGGTCACAACTCCTGCAGCTCTGTCGCACGCTGGGTATGTACATAGTCAATGGTAGGCTTCGAGGGGACTCCTATGGTAGGTACACCTATAGCTCATCTCTTGACAGTAGTACTGTAGACTACTTTATCACTGACCTCAACCCAGAGTCTCTCAGAGCGTTCACAGTCAGCCCACTGACACCCCTATCAGACCACAGCGATAATCACAGTCTACTTAAACAGAGCAATACTCAATCATGAGGCATCAAAGCCAAAGGAACTGAGTAACATTAAGAAATGCTATAGATGGAAGGAATGCAGTTTGGAAACCTACCAAAAAACAATTAGGCAACAACAAATTCAATCCCCTTTAGACAATTTCCTGGGTAAAATGTTCCACTGTAATAGTGAAGGTGTAAACTTGGCAGTAGAAAATCTTAACAGTATATTTGACCTCTCAGCTTCCTTATCAAATCTAAAAATCTCAAATAGAAAACCGAAGAAAATTAACAACAATGACAAATGGTTTGATGATGAATGCAAAAATCTAAGAAAGAAATTGAGAAACCTGTCCAACCAAAAACATAGAGACCCGGAAAACCTGAATCTACGCCTTCACTATGGTGAATCACTAAAACAATACAGAAATACACTACGGAAAAAAGAAGGAACAGCACGTCAGAAATCAGCTCAATGTAATTGAAGAATCCATAGAATCTAACCACTTCTGGGAAAATTGGAAAACACTAAACAAACAACAACACAAAGAATTATCTATCCAAAATGGAGATGTATGGGTAAACCACTTCTCCAATCTTTTTGGCTCTATAACTTCTTGCGTCGAGCAATCCCGGATCCGGGATCCTATTTATAGCCTCAAGCTCATTAGCATAACGCAACGTTAACTATTCATGAAAATCGCAAATGAAATGAAATAAATATATTTGCTCTCAAGCTTAGACTTTTGTTAACAACACTGTCATCTCAGATTTTCAAAATATGCTTTTAAACCATAGCTAAACAAGCATGTGTAAGAGTATTGATAGCTAGCATAGCTATAAGCCTAGAATTCAGCCAGCAACATTTTCACAAAAACAAGAAAACCATTCAAATAAAATCATTTACCTTTGAAGAACTTCAGATGTTTTCAATGAGGAGACTCTCAGTTAGATAGCAAATGTTCTGTTTTACAAAAAATATTATTTGTGTAGGACAAATCGCTCCGTTTTGTTCACGTTTGGCTATGAAAAAACCTGTATCCAGTTATAGCCTCAAGCTCATTAGCATAACGTAACGTTAACTATTTATGAAAATCGCAAATGAAATGAAATGAATGTGCTAGCTCTCAAGCTTAGCCTTTTCTTAACAACACTGTCATCTCAGATTTTCAAAATATGCTTTTGAACCATAGCAAAACAAGCATTTGTGTAAGAGTATTGATAGCTAGCGTAGCATTTAGCGTAGATTTTAGCGGGCAACATTTGCACAAACACCAGAAAAGGATTCAAATAAAATCATTTACCTTTGAAGAACTTTGGATGTTTTCAATGAGGAGACTCTCAGTTACATAGCAAATGTTCAGTTTTTCCTGAAAGATTCTTTGTGTAGTCTCCAATCGCTCCGTTTTGTACATCACGTTTGGGTACCAAAAAAACAGAAATTCAGTCATCAAAACGGCGAACTGTTTTCCAAATTAACTCCATAATATCGACTGAAACATGGCAAACGCTGTTTAGAATCAATCCTCAAGGTGTTTTCACATATCTCTTCATTGATATATCGTTCGTGGATGTCTACTTTCTCAAAAATCCTGATAATTTCCTGTTTGAAGTAACATCTTGGTTTCGCCTGTAGCATCAGTTCTGGGGCACTCACAGACAGTATCTTTGCAGTTTTGGAAACGTCAGAGTGTTCTCTTTCCAAAGCTGTCAATTATATGCATATTCGAGCATCTTTTTGTGACAAAATATTGCGCTTAAAACGGGCACGTTTTTTTATCCAATAATGAAATAGCGCCCCCATAGATGTAAGAGGATAACAAAAAGAATAAAGACCAAAAAAATATACATGATCAAATACAGATCTTAGAATCAACTATTAAAGACTACCAGAACCCACTGGATTCTCCAATAACATTGAATGAGTTACAGGACAAAATAAAAACCCTCCAACCCAAAAAGGCCTGTGGTGTTGATGGTATCCTCAATGAAATGATCAAATATACAGACAACAAATTCCAATTGGCTATCTTTAACATCATCCTTAGGTCTGGCATCTTCCCCAATATTTGGAACCAAGGACTGATCACCCCAATCCACAAAAATGGAGACAAATTTGACCCCAATAACTACCGTGGAATATGCGTCAACAGTAACCTTGGGAAAATCCTCTGCATTATCATTAACAGCAGACTCGTACACTTCCTCAATGAAAACAATGTACTGAGAAAATGTCAAATTGGCTTTTTACCAAATTACCGTACAACAGACCATGTATTCACCCTGCACACCCTAATTGACAACCAAACAAACCAAAACAAAGGCAAAGTCTTCTTATGCTTTGTTGATTTCAAAAAAAGCCTTCGACTCAATTTGGCATGAGGGTCTGCTATACAAACTGATGGAAAGTGGTGTTGGGGGTAAAACATACGACATCATAAAATCCATGTACACAAACAACAAGTGTGCGGTTAAAATTGGCAAAAAACATACACATTTCTTCACACAGGGTCGTGGGGTTAGACAGGGATGCAGCTTAACCTCTTACATCTATGGGGGCGCTATTTCATTTTTGGATGAAAAATGTTCCCATTTTAAACAAGATATTTTGTCACAAAAAGATGCTCGACTATGCATATAATTGCTACCATTCGAAAGAAAACACTCTGAAGTGTCCAGAAATACAAAGATATTCTCTGTGCGTGCCCTAGAACGTGAGCTTCAGGCAAAACCAAGATGAGATGGCATCCAGGAAATGACAAGGATTTTTGAGGCTCTGTTTTCCATTGTCTCCTTATATGGCTGTGAATGCGAGAGGAGTGAGTCAACCCTTTCTGTCGTTTCCCCAAGGTGTCTGCAGCATTGTGACGTATTTGTGGGCAGATCATTGGAAGATTGACCATAAGAGACCACATTTACCAGGTGTCCGCCCGGTGTCCTGCGCCGAAATTGGTGCGCAAAAGTCACCTGCCAGTATTTTTCCATGCGATACAGAGAGGAAAGCAAGCTTCCACGAACTGCATGTCAATGAAGAGATATGTGAAAAAACACCTTGAGGATTGATTCCAAACAACGTTTGCCATGTTTCGGTCGATATTATGTAGTTAATTCGGAAAAAGTTTTACGTTGTAGGTGACTGAATTTTCGGTTCGTTTCGGTAGCCAGACGCAATGTAGAAAACGGAACGATTTCTCCTACACACAGACGCTTTCAGGAAACACTGCGCATTTGTTATGTAACTGAGAGTCTCCTCATTGAAAACATCAGAAGCTCTTCAAAGGTAAATGATTTTATTTATTTGGTTATCTGGTTTTTGTGAAAATGTTGCGTGCTACATGCTACTCTAAATGCTATGCTAGCTTTGCATACTCTTACACAAATTAGTCAATTTCTATGGTTCAAAAGCATATTTTGAAAATCTGAGATGACAGTGTTGTTAAGAAAAGGCTAAGCTTGAGAGCAGACGCATTATTTTCATTTTATTTGCGATTTTCAGAAATCGTTAACGTTGCGTTATGCTAATGAGCCTGAGGCTTTAGTCACAAACCCGGATCCGGGATGGGGAGTTTCAAGAAGTTAAGCTCCACCCTCTTCAACATATATATCAACGAATTGGTGCGGGCACTAGAAAAGTCTGCAGCAACCGGCCTCACCCTACTAGAATCCGAAGTAAAATGTCTGCTGTTTGCTGATGATCAGGTACTTCTGTCACCAACCAAGGAGGGCCTACAGCAGTACCTAGGTCTTATGCACAGATTCTGTCAGACCTGGGCCCTGACAGTAAATCTCAGTAAGACCAAAATAATGGTGTTCCAAAAAGGTCCAGTCACCAGGACCACAAATGCAAATTCCATCTAGACACTGTTGCCCTAGAGCACACAAAAAACTATACATACCTTGGCCTAAACATCAGCGCCACAGGTAACTTCCACAACGCTGTGAACAATCTGAGAGACAAGGCAAGAAGGGCATTCTATGCCATCAAAAGGAACATAAATTTCAACATACCAATTAGGATTTGGCTAAAAATACTTGAATCAGTCATAGAGCCCATTGCCCTTTATGGTTGTGAGGTCTGGGGTCCGCTCACCAACCAAGACTTCACAAAATGGGAGAAACACCAAATTGAGACTCTGCATGCAGAATTCTGCAAAAATATCCTCCATGTACAACGTAGAACACCAAATAATGCATGCAGAGCAGAATTAGGCCGATACCCACTAATTATCAAAATCCAGAAAAGAGTCGTTAAATTCTATAATCACCTAAAAGGAATCGATTCCCAAACCTTCCATAACAAAGCCATCACCTACAGAGAGATGAACCGGGAGAAGAGTCCCCTAAGCAAGCTGGTCCTGGGGCTCTGTTCACAAACACACCCCACAGAGCCCCAGGACAGCAGCACAATTAGACCCAACCAAATCACGAGAAAACAAAAAAGATAATTACTTGACACATTGGAAAGAATTAACAAAAAAACAGAGCAAACTAGAATGCTATTTGGCCCTACACAGAGAGTACACAGCGGCAGAATACCTGACCACTGTGACTGACCCAAAATTAAGGAAAGCTTTGACTATGTACAGACTCAGTGAGCATAGCCTTGCTATTGAGAAAGGCCGCCATAGGCAGACATGGCTCTTAAGAGAAGACAGGCTATGTGCTCACTGCCCAGAAAATGAGGTGGAAACTGAGCTGCACTTCCTAACCTCCTGCCCAATGTATGAACATATTAGAGAAACATATTTCCCTCAGATTACACAGATCCACAAAGAATTCGAAAACAAATCCAATTTTGAAAAACTCCCATATCTACTGGGTGAAATTCCACAGTGTGCCATCAGAGCAGCAAGATTTGTGACCTGTTGCCACGAGAAAAGGGCAACCAGTGAAGAACACGCACCATTGTAACTACAACCCATATCTATGCTTATTTATTTTATCTTGTGTCCTTTACCATTTGTACATTGTTAAAACACTGTATATATATATATATATATATATATATATATATATATATATATATATATATATATATATATATATATATATAATATGACATGTGTAATGTCTTTATTGTTTTGAAACTTCTGTATGTGTGATGTCTACTGTTAATTTTTATTGTTTATTTCACTTTTGTATATTATCTACCTCACTTGCTTTGGCAATGTTAACACATGTTTCCCATGCCAATAAAGCCCCTTGAATTGAATTGAGAGAGAGAGAGAGAGAGAGAGAGAGAAAGAGAAATAGAGAGAGAGAAAGAGAAAGAGAGAGAGACAAGGAGAGAGAGAGAGAGAGAGAAGGAAAGGAGAGAGGGAGAGAGAAGGAGATAGGGAGAGAGATCTGTAATATGTAATGTCTTTATTATTTTGGAACTTGTATAAGTGTAATGTTTACTGTTCAGGGGAAGCTAGCCAGTTGAAGTTAATCATCAGTGACATGCTGCGTTATGAAGTGAGTAACCAGTCCCATCTGATGGCCTGATCTGAAGGGCAGGACACTGGTGTGACACAGTGCATCAAATATTAATCACACACGCATCAGATCAACTGTGATACTTGCTAATTGGCTGTTTTTACTGGAGCACCTTCGACTGCAGCCTGGAAATAAAGAGGTCAGTGGTCATGTCTCAGTCCTGCTTCTATTGGCTGAGGTTACCATGGCTTACCACTGGGGTTAGGAGTAGAGATGATATTCCTGCTTTGTTTGTGATTCTAGGAGGGCTAGATCTCTCTGGGCTAGATCTGATCTGAACGGTCCTGGGTATAAGTCATTAAATGTTCATCTTGAAGGCTATTTAAAAAAATAAAAATAAAAAGTTTGATTTAGAGAAAAAAAATGTCATTCTACTCTGTGGTTAGTGGTGTTGAATCCATCGGGCGTGTCTTTGTTCATGATCAGACAACCACCTCTAATGCACTGTTATACCACTGTTATCACCCCCATTATCACCCACCGTTATGGTAAATGGTTGTCCACTGAGTGGTGTGTTTTCTGCATCACTGAGTTCCCAATAAATCCTCTCTCCTTCATTATGACGGATCTGTCCAGTCAGGGCTGAGACCACGCATCATTCTGTTTGTGTTTCCCCAGGAACAGAGAGCATTGGTAATATACAAGCAGTGTGATGTCCAGTCAGAGCACACGCACACCATGTTTCCTGTGGATGTGGTGATGTGTCGATACACCACAGCAACACCACATCAATCACACACAACACCCTGTTTTCACTGTGTGTCTCGGACATCTTCCCACTGAATTTCTCCCTGATTCTATCAGTATTGCTGTGTGTGTGTGTGTGTGTGTGTGTGTGTGTGTGTGTGTGTGTGTGTGTGTGTGTGTGTGTGTGTGTGTGTGTGTGTGTGTGTGTGTGTGTGTGTGTGTGTGTGTGTGTGTGTGTGTGTGTTGTAACGGTTTTGACTTGAGGTTATTATTTATAGGGGTGCCAGGTAGGTTGTGCCTACCAGAGAAAACATTGGTTTCTCCTTTTAGTTTGGGAGGGAATGAGTCCCATCTGGTCCGTCAAGTCTACACCAATACAAAGGACTTATGTAAAAGTCTGGATGGAAATAAACTTTTCATAAACCCTTAAAACATTGGAAATAACTTCCAAAACAACTATTGTTTTGCGTGGGTTGTATTAGCAACATCAATGATTACACACACATATAATAATATAACAATGAGTTCTGGTTCCTCCAGAAATGTCCTGTACCTCGGGCCTAAAAAGAGTCCAGCTCCGGTAAAGGAGTTCAGGGAACTCAAGTGACTTCTGTCACGCAATGTTTGTCCATCATTCAGTGTAGCGTAAACCCAGTATTAATCATACAATCCATATAACAATTATTTTACCAGAGAACTTTAAAGCGTATCAACTCTTACTAAGTCCTCAACTACAACTAACTACATAAATCATCACCGTATACATGACATCAAAACAAATGAAATACCGTATACAAAAAGGTGGTAGTCAGTCGGTCAGTCAGACAATCCAATCTCCAGCGGAGAAAGGCCAAAGAACAGATCTCCAGCGGAGAAAACTCAAATAGGCTACAAAACACACGTTTAATGGCAACAAAACAATGTAATAGACAAGGAACACATCCTCAATCACGTCTCCATCACAACCCCATTTTTGCGCAGCTGATGCTGGATATTTAATTGGGAATTAAAGGGAAAGAAACCTATTGGAAGGAGCTGCACTGAGATGGTTCAGAAAAATTCAGGGCCGTCACAGTGTGTGTGTGTGTGTGTGTGTGTGTGTGTGTGTGTGTGTGTGTGTGTGTGTGTGTGTGTGTGTGTGTGTGTGTGTGTGTGTGTGTGTGTGTGTGTGTGTGTGTGTGTGTGTGTGTGTGTGTGTGTGTGTGTGTGTGAGACATATGTGTCATTTCAGCTCTCATCAGCTACTCCTGGTAGTATCAGGAGCTGGGGCAGTGTCTAACAGAGCCATTAGGGAACGCTCCAGAGCGTTGCGGAATGCCGTGGCTTGGAAAATAAAAACAGGTTAGAAGAGAGTGGGGGGAATGAATGGAAGAATGCAAGCGGAACATTAATAGCTTTCCAGAATAGAACGTTCAGCGTAAACAATAGTCAGTCAGGGA